>NC_141534.1:73283928-73597500 GCF_021556685.1 Rattus norvegicus
AATGGGACCTTTAGGACAGGTTTTAAAGCTATAGAAAAGAGCTCTAAATGCATGAGTTACAAAATATATAATTTCTCAACTATGCAAAAAGTAAGGATGCAACAGGATTGATGAAGGGCTTCACAAATCCAAAAGAACGAAAGCAGTTGTGCTGTGAGACAACTTGTTAGAAAATTACTAAGGAGATAAAGATATTTAGGAAGGAGTGATTCCAGGAGATCCTACCCAGGTAAGTTTTTTCTGTTTATGCTTACAAAAGCAGATATACTACGGAGTTCAGGATCAGCCTAGGACAGAACAAGGCTAGTTCAGGCATGGTAGAACTGGTAATTTTAGGGCAGAGAACCACCCATCTAGCTTATCTTCTTTGCTTAACGAAGTACGGAATTCTTGAATTCTTTTGCAATGTTAAGAAAAAAAATGATTGATTTCAGCTCTGATTTTATTTTCTGCCTTCTATTCCTCTTTTCTGTGTTTGCTTCTTTTTTTGTTCCCCTAGAGCTTCTGCGTGTATTTTTAAATTGCTGGTATGAAAAATCTCTAATCTCACTCTCTCTTTTTCTTTAATGATGTGGAAAATTTTCTAATCTCTTTATAGAGGTACTTGGTGTTATGAACGTCCCTCTTAGCATTGCTTTCACCTTGTCCCATAAATTTGTGTATGTTGTACCTTTAATTTCATTGAATTTTAGAAAGTCTTTAAGTTCTTTCTTTATTTCTTCCTTGACCCAGAGATCACACAGTAGAGTCTTTCACTGTTAATGTTGTTGAAGTTCAGCTTTACTATATGGTGGTTTGAAAAGATACAAGGAATTATGTCAATTTTCTTGTATCTGTTAATACTTGCTTTGTAGACTGGTACAGCCATTCTGGAAATCAGTCTGGAGGTTCCTCAGAAAATTGGACAATGAACTACCTGAGGACCCAGCTATACCTCTCTTGGGCATATACGCAAAAGATGTCCCAACATATAACAAAGACATGTGCTCTACTACGTTCATAGCAGCCTTATTTATAATAGCCAGAAGCTAGAAAGAACCCAGGTGCCCTTCAACAGAGGAATGGATACAGAAAATGAGGTACATCTACATAGTGGAATATTACTCAGCTATCAAAAACAATGACTTTATGAAATTCATAAGCAAATGGATGGAACTGGAAAATATCATCCTGAGTGAGGTAACCCAATCACAGAAAAACACACATGCTAAGCACTCATTGATAAGTAGATATTAACCCAAATGCTCAAATACAGAACACATGAAACTCAAGAAGGATGACCAAAATGCAAATGCTTCACTCCTTCTTTAAAAGGAGAACAAGAATACCATTGGGAGGGAATAGGGAGGCTAAGTTTAGAACAGAGGCAGAAAGAACACCCATTCAGAGCCTGCCCCACATGTGGCCCATACATATACAGCCACCAAACTAGATAAGATGGATGAAGCAAAGAAGTGCAGGCGGACAGGAACTGGATATAGATCTCTCCTGACAGACACACCCAGAATACAGCAAATACATAGGCGAAGGCCAGCAGCAAACCACTGAATTGAGAACGGGACCCCCGTTGAAGGAATCAGAGAAAGGACTGGAAGAGCTTTAAGGGGCTTGAGACCCTATATGAACAACAATGCCAACCAACCAGAGCTTCCAGGGACTAAGCCACTACCCAAAGACTATACATGGACTTACCCTGGGCTCCAACCTTATATGTAGCAATGAATAGCCTAGTAAGAGCACCAGTGGAAGGGGAAGTCCTTGGTTCTGCCAAGACTGAACCCCCAGTGAACGTGATTGTTGGGGGGAGGGTGGAAATGGGGGGAGGGTGGGGAGGGGAACACCCATAGAGAAGGGGAGGCGGAGGGCTTAGGGGGATGTTGGCTGGGAAACTGGGAAGGGGAATAACAATCGAAATGTAAATAAGAAATACCCAAATTAATAAAGATGAAAAAATAAATACTTGCTTTGTGACTAACTATATGGTCAATTTTGGTAAAGGATCCTAATATTAGGTACTGAGAAGAAGGTATATTCTTTTGTGTTTGGTGAAATGTTTTATATATGTCTCTTGGGTCCATTTGATTCATAATGTATGTTAGTTTCATTATTTTGCTGTGTAGTTTTTGTCTGAGTATCCTGACAATTGGTGAGAATGGGGTGTTGAAGTCTCCCACTAATAACGTATGGGGTTTGATGTGTAATTTAAGCCTGAGCAATATTTCTTTTACAACTGTTGTGTCTCCTTGTCTTAGGGCATGGATATTCAGAACTGAGATATCATCTTGATGAGCATGAAGTGTCCTTCCCTTTCTCTTTTAATTTTGGTTGAAAGTTTGTCTTACTAGATGTTAGAACGGCTACTCTAGCTTGACACTTGGATCCATTTGCTTGGAAAAGTTTTTTTTTTTTTTTTCTAGGCCTTTACTCTGAGGTAATGGCTGAGGGGTATTTCCTGTATATAGTACAATGATGAATCCTGTTTGCCCATCCATTCTGTTATCCTATGTCATTTTATTGGGGGAGTTGAGTCCAATTGTTTGGGACCCACATGAAGACCAAGATAAACATCTGCTGCATATGTGATGGAAGGCATAGTTCTGGCCTATGTCTGCACTTTGGTTCATGTTTCAGACTCTGAGAGGCCCAAGTATCCAGGTTAGTTGACTCTGTTGGACTTCTATGGAGTTCCTATCCTCTTTGGGCCTGAAATCCTTCCTCTTAGTCTTCCAAAACTCCCAAGCTCCATCCAATTTGGCTGTGGCCATTTGTATCTGTCTGAGTTAGCTGCTAGGTGGACCTGCTAGAAGAACAACTTGGACCTATCTACAAACATAAAAAAGTATCATTAATATTGTCAAAGATTGTTTCTTGCCCATGGGATGGGTCTCAAGTTGAGCTGAATAGTGGTTCACCATACAACCATTCTCTGCTCCTTCCACCTTGCTTACATTTCTTATAGTCAGGATAAATTTTTGGTTGAAAGATTTTTGGATATGTTGGTATCTCTATAGCTACACTGGGATTCCTGCCTGGATACAGGTGGTGTCCTCTTCATGATAATCACAGGGAATCATCAGTGTTTGTTTTGGCCATGCTTGGTTTCAACAATCTGTTCTGATTGCTCAGCAGCTCCTTTGACGTCCCTTCACTGGGGTTGTGGTTCCCTTCACTGTTCTGGTGACTGATGACTGCCCTGAGGTCAACACACACAACTGCAGATGAGAGTTTTCACATCACTGACACCCAAGCTATTGTCCTCTCTACTCCTGGTTCGACCGTGTACCTTCCAGATTCTTCAGATAAAGGAGATTTCAGGTCCTTAGTCGCTCTTCTAATTTCACCTATCACAAACCTGTTCCACCCAAGTAATACTTCCTGCTCCTTACTCTGAATGTCTCCCTTCCCCAGGTTGTCTCACCAGGTGATCTGCAGCTAAGGAGTAGTTTCCTCTCACTTGCAAGGTATTGTCTAAATCCTGGTGGGTTCCTAAAATGCAGCAACTGGAAGTTCCTCTAGGAATGCTCATCAGGCTACTATAATTTGCGTTTTATTATGTTCTTTCACAAATATGCCTGAATGTTCCAATTTTAGAGACTCCTTCAATTGGCCATCAACCCTCTGATGTGTTGTCTCTGCCCCATTGAATTTCATCTTTCCCAGTCTGCACATGAGCTCTTCCAAATAACTTGAGCTGTGTGTCTACCTTGATCTATTTTGTTCATCCTCATCATATGCTTGCTGTACCATAAACAAGTATGTATATCAATGGTTACAAAATGAACAATGTTGTGTGGTGGACACCAAGTCAGATGTCTTCCATTGAGCAAGTTTGAAAACTTACCATGACACTGGAAATCTGTGATTTGTTGTTGGGAGCGATGTCCTTGAAACCCTCCATTATTGATGTTAATATTATGGTTAGAGTTAAGTATGACTGGGTTCATGGAAAATCCCCAGCCAGCTGCAGAAGACTAATACAAATCTGGTGGTCAGGATGAATAATGATATGATAAAGTTGTGACCCTGTTGAGAAATACATCTGACATCAAGATGACCTGTAACCTTTCTGAGAAACCAATATCCTGCTGACTAATGATATGACAAACCTGTAACCTTTCTGAAAAACAACATTCTGTTGACATCAGCTAACCACACGAGTACTGTGTCCTTGGCCTGCATAAAGGTTTCCCACTTACCCCCTCTCTCTGATACCTGTTATGGTATAAAACCAGCCTTGGGAAAAAATATAATTGTTGCCTTGATCAGACTCGTGTCTTGGTGTCCTTCACGTCTCTTGTCCCCCATTCTCTTCCAGGTACCCTCTACACCCTCGTTGACAATTTGTGATAATGATCTCAAGGTAATCAAGTAGTGGGGCATAGATCCACTGTACATGTAAAGTTGTAATGACTGGAAACTGTCCAGCTGGTTGCAATTTCCAGGTTGTGAAGGGTCATGCCAGATACTGAAGTTTCAACTGCCTGGGATGAGCTTCAATATCCTGGATGCAGAAATTGAAAGATGTTTTGGTGTTTGTGATCATTTAAAGGAAGGGGTCTCAGTATACTCAAGATACTACTATGAGATCATGTTTTCACAAACTCTTAAAACTAAGGACAACATAATGTCCTAACTTAGTGATTTCTCACGAGTTAAATGACTTCTGTATTTCTTAAAATCAGTGTCAAATTATGTAATGATATGGATTTGTTCACTGTAACATAACACTTTGCCTAAGGTGCAAATGTTCTAAATCTTTCTGAATTTAGTATCATTGTTCAAATATAATGCTTTGGCTTGGAGTAAAGACTTTCTCATTCTTAAGCACTTCAAAATGATTTTCCAGAACACTTTTGCAATTTCTAAGCTGTACATAAGCACCCTAGGTTAGTTAGCTCATTAAGGCTTTAGCCTCATTATTTGTAAAAAATGGACTCACACATGAAATTAAGATGAAGATAATACCTCAGTAAAGCCAATTACTGCGATTTCTTTTAGGATGAATGTTCTGGGGTGTGTATGACATTACTGGCCTGTAAATTATTTTAACAAACATAACTCCAATGTAATTCATTCCTTGGGGTATATAGAGTGAAGTGTTAAGGTACAACAGGAGGATCTGTAGTATTTGCCCATATGCACCACTGTTTTGACAGTTATTATAGTTTGGTTGAATCAAGGAGTATTAGTATGAGTTAAGAGCCATGCAGGGACTCAGTCCAATGGATGATGTCTCTCACCGACAACTTCGAAACCATATTTTCACTTAGTCTTTGGTGAATATTTCTCTCACTCATTCTTGAATTCAAGAAGAGAACAGTCTGATCTCTCAGGCTTGCAAAGACTCTACATTCTTCTGTGTGGAGCCATTTTAGCTTAACCTAGTACTATTATGGAAAGGATTAAACACGTTAAACACAATCTTCCCTCTTTTAGTTAATATAAATGCAATCTCTCTAATACAATGATTCAAATGTTCTAATGCAACAGCAGTGTCATAAAATTCAAAGTATTCGAATGCAGGCAGACTCACCTAGATACAAAGGAATTGTGTCTCAGTCCTAAGGCCATTGGAAATAGATATTTTCCTATGGTATTAAGCAACCCATGTGAGAGGCACATTTTCCAGGGAGATGATGGATTATATATGTGTAGACACACACACACACACACACACACACACACACACACACACACACACACATACACACACATACACACACACACACAGTGTGTATATTCATCTAAGCAGTCCAAGTAGAAACTGAAAAACAAGTGTAATTTGTTGAAACAATGAGCTTTATTGGAATTACAGGACTATGGAAAAGGAATTGTGACCAGAGCCAAAGGGACCAAAAGAAAGTAGAAATTCTGAAATGTGAAAACATCCTATGGTACAGACTGTGAATCCTGGACATTCATAGGAAACTGCATATCTGTAAACATATTTACAGAAAAAAAGACATCGTATCTTGGTGTCTCAATTTGTCAAATCCATTTTCAAGAAAAATACCTGAGTTTTTCATTTAAGATAAACATATAGAATGCTATCGGTTTCATTATCTATTTTGAGAGGTGCATTACCCGCTTTAATCAGTTTCCCTATTCAGTGGATTAGTTCAGCCTTCTGGAAACTGTTAAAACAATTTGACATTATTCTGGGTTCCCTATTTGATTTCATAATGAATTATTTAAGGATAAACAATTAAAAAGTTGCAATAAAAATTTCATTAATGTCGGATTTTTGGTGGTTCAGTACAAGTGCAGTATAGCTTATAAGATTTGAACATAACCTAAAGATGTTCACAAGTTTCTTGTGTTCATAATAGTTCTCCGTGTGGAGCCTCAAGTGTTGCAAAGAATCATGAGTAGACAAATCACATGCCATTTTTTTCTGCTAGAAACTTTTTCCCACTGTAAATTTCTAGATATTTCCTTAGATCCGTGATAAAGGTAAAGACCTTTCCTGATATATAACATTAGTTACGTTTCTCTTCTGTTTGTATTCTCTGATATAGTCATGGTAGAGAATTTGTCTTACTCACTTCATTTCTAAACTTTCTCTACTGTATGCATTCTCTGATGTGTGCGAAGACTACATTTGTGGCTAAAGAATTTACCACATTCACTACATATGTAAGGTTTCTCTTCTGTATGAGATCTCTGATGAATACTAAGACTGCATTTGTGTGTAAAGCATTTGTCACATTCACTACATTTATAAGGTTTCTCTCCCGTATGATTCCTCTGATGACTAACAAGGTAGCCTTTGTTGGTAAAGCATTTGTCACATTCACTACACTTGTAAGGCCTCTCTCCTGTATGACTTCTCTGATGAATACTAAGACTGCATTTGTGGGTAAAGGATTTGTCACATTCACTACATCTGTAAGGTTTCTCTCCTGTATGGATTCTCTGATGTCTTCTAAGATTGGATTTCTTGATAAAAGACGTGTCACATTCACTACACTTGTAAGGTTTCTCTCCTGTGTGAATTCTCTGATGAACTCTAAGATCACTTTTGAGGGTAAAGCATTTGTCACATTCACTACACTTGTGAGGATTCTCTCCTGTATGAATTCTCTGATGAAAAATAAGACTACATTTTTGGGTAAAGCATTTGTCACATTCACTACATTTGTAAGGTTTCTCTCCTGTATGAATTCTCTGATGAATAATAAGACTGCCTTTTTGGGTAAAGTATTTGCCACATTCACTACATTTGTAGGGTTTCTCTCCTATGTGAATTCTCTGATGACTTCTAAGTTCACCTTTGGTGGTAAAATGTTTCTCACATTTACTACATTTATAAGGTTTCTCTCCTGTATGAATTCTCTGATGACTTCTAAGCTCACATTTGCGGTTAAAGCATTTGTCACATTCACTACATTTGTAAGCTTTCTCTCCTGTATGAATTCTCTGATGAATAATAAGACTGCATTTGTTGGTAAAACATTTGTCACATTCACTACATTTGTAAGGTTTCTCTCCTGTATGAATTCTCTGATGTCTTCTAAGATTGCATTTCTGGGTAAAAGATTTAAGACATTCACTACATTTGTAAGGTTTCTCCGGTTTATGAATTCTCTGATGAATACCAAGATCACATTTCTTGGTAAAACATTTGTCACATTCACTACATTTGTAAGGTTTCTTTCCACTATTGGTTTGTTTCAGCATGAGTTTTTGTTTAGAGTGGAAAACCTTATCAAGTGTTGTGCCATTGTGTTTTTTCTTTCCTATGTGGATTCCTTGATTTGGACTAGTGTTAGAACACAAATTTAAACAGTTTACGCAGTTTATAGATTGGCAAGGTTCTCTGGTGTTTTCAGTTTGATGTCTGTTTTGTTTTGATGATTCAATAGATGTATCCCCAAGGTTAGTTTTATAAGATGTACATTCAGTGGATTTATAAATGATTTTGCAAAGCTTGTGACATTTATAAGACTTCTCATGGATATTCACATGCTCATCAACAATATGCTGTGTGTCTTGAACCAAGACGTTCTCACATTTATGACATATATGATGATTCTCTGAAAAAGTGTAGAGATGACAGACATTAGTGGATATTAGTAAGACAATGTCCCATGTTTGATGAAGTTTCCAAGGTCAGTTAGTCATTTTCAAGCATAGAGCTCTCAAGAGAGGCCTTTCTTGCTTCAGTCATTACAAGGATGATCTGAAGAACCTGAAATCTAGTCTACATGAAATGACAGCAAACAACAATAGCCTAATAATTCTTATTTAAACACTATTTTGTAGAAAGGTTGAAAGGGAGATTGAGAATCAAAATACATTGAGAAAAGAGCTCTCTGTAGAATCACATAAACAATGTTTCTCTATTCTCTTGTTTATGTTTTGTGACAGTGTCACTGTGTAGCTTTGGTCAGGTAAGAATTCATTATGTAATCCACATTGGCATGGAACTCATGATATAAAGACCATGTTGCATCAGTACTAAATATAGAGACCACAACTTGAAAAGTAAATAAGAAACACCAAAATTCTCACAATAGCAATTCCTCTATTCAAAAGCCTCTGCACTTCTCAAATTCAAAACAAAGTGAAGACCTGAATGCAATAATAAAATTAAAATTAACCAATTGGAACTGCAGACTAAAATAGATAAGGCTTAGAGAGATCACACCAAATATAATACTGGTTTCTCTTCCAAAGACTGGAAAGAAATATAAAGGAAAAACAATGAGAAAGTTATGTTGGTAACCAGAATTGCCCTTATTTGGGAAGTCTCTAGACATTTCAAAGGGACATTACATTTCAATGTAAATACACTTAGTAAATTTATAGAATAAAGCAGGAATTCTACATGAAGACTATTCTTACCCACAAAAAATAGATTCTTGTAATTCTCCAACATGACATCCATGTACAAGTCCCTCTGAGCACAGTCAAGACATTTCCATTCTTCCTGTGAGAAGTCCACGGCCACATCCTTGAAGGTTAACTGACCCTATAATGGAAAACTACCTGTTTACCACGTACTGCCAGACAAAAGTGTTTTCCAAGGTAAAAAAAAGCCCTAAGAATATGAAGTATTTTGTGACAAAGATGAGCCATGGCAAAATAATCAAGGACAAACAACTTTTAGAAGGGCTGTAGAAATGTGTCACAAGCTAAGCACTGCTACTCTTATATACACAGATTACATACTGTATTGCTTACATTCATAAAGTCTCTCCTCTTCATGAGTTTTCTGATGTTTTCTAAGACATTATCAGCAGACGAAGGACTTGCCATCATAACACTATTTCAAAATTTTTCTGCAGTTTATGTTCTATAATCCAAAGTTGTTTCCCAGCACCTGCCTGAAACTTTACAATATATTTTCATCCCAATTTGAAATCCAGTGCTCTCTTCTGAAATCTGCAGGCTGGAGGAACACACATGCATACATTTGGTGACATGTATCAATGTAGGCAAAAGAACACTGAAATTTAATTTTAAGGAAAGATGCTATCTAAGATAGTCATATTCTATATTGTATTTTCCATTTCTCTGAAATAGGATGCCATAATATAATCACAGTCAACAAACCTTTACAGGATATAACATACACATTTGAGGCTGAGTTGCAGGAATGTGCCTTTATGAAGTATGGGCTGCTATCAAATAGAATACCAGTGTCATATCACAGATGGTGAAGTTACAATGAGTAACACTGGGCTTCTAAATACTACAACTTTCAGCCTTGCTGAACTATGGATATTATATAAATCCTGTTTTCAGATAAAACTCACTTGACACAATTCTAAAATCCTCA
The DNA here is from genome assembly GCF_021556685.1 of Rattus norvegicus. Lineage (NCBI taxonomy): Eukaryota > Metazoa > Chordata > Mammalia > Rodentia > Muridae > Rattus > Rattus norvegicus. The sequence goes on from NC_141534.1 coordinate 73,293,713, forward strand.
GATGAGTACCCTTTCTATAACAAAAAGGTTGAATATGAAATGCAGAACTGTTGGATGAATTAAGAATCATAGTTTTTTTTAAACATAAAGACGTATAATAGCAGAGAACACATTCTTCATTTCAAATGACACACAGAATCAAGTACATTGTATAGGTTATCTTATAAGACTATATTTACTATCATAAATAGAAAAAAACTATTAGACAGCATTAAAAGTATTCAGAGTTTTCTCCAAGTTAACATATGCAATATAGATAATAACAATCCCATAATTTCCATATGGTTTTTCATTACAGAATAATTAGATATGTGTCTGTAAATAAATGCTGTATGAGATGGTGCATTCAGATGAAGTAGAACCATTTTCTTAGACCAAATTGGCTTTTTAAATTGAGAGAGAATTATACTAATTGTCCAGGAAATTTTAAAACATTACTGCTCATGAGATTGACTTAAGATTTGAATCTTGTAACTTAAACTTTCTTTTCTTTTGTTTCTATAAACATTGCAGCCGATTACCATCCTGACTTCAGTTCCAAGGACTTAATGCTCCACTCAGGGATTCAAGAGCATAATGAATCATTCAGAGTATAAAAAATATGCAGATGAACACTTACTTATTTAAAAAATATTATTATAGGGGGCGGGAGAGATGGCTCAGTGGTTAAGAGCACTGACTGCCCTTCCAGAGGTCCTGAGTTCAGATCCCAGCAACCACATGGTAGCTCACAACCATCTGTAATGGGATCTGATGCCCTCCTCTGGTATGTCTGAAGACAGCTACAATGTACTTACATATAATAAATAAATAAATCTTTAAAAAAATTATTGTAAAGAAGCAACTCCAGAACTCTTCAGAGTTTTTAACCTATATAATACATAGCTTGGGGTAGAGGAAAAACTTAGTATGGATGGAACGTTCTTTCTGCTAAAGAATAGAAGAGAAAAAGTTAAGAGGGAAATTTGGTGGCTTATACACAGTACCAAGGCAACACTCTCCAGAAAGCTCCTACTAATACATTCCATGTGTTGCCACACACAAAGGTAGAGACAGTGTGTTTATATTTCTAAACAAAAGAAACAAAAGAGAAAAAGAAAAAAGTCATCTGTACATTGACAAACTTACCACATTGAGCAATGGGCAGAATCTCTTCTAGGACAAGCAAATTTCATGTATGAAAACACTCATGATCACTGTGAGACATAAAATGCCGAAAAGATAGACCAGAATATTGAAATCTGTATCTCCTCTCAAACACATCCATTTTATAGCAAAAGAAATATATATATATATATATATATATATATATATATATATATTCCTTACATTATCTCTGCCACTAGGGACTGAAGTATTTACTATTAGGACTCAAGATAGTGAGTGTATTCTAATTCTACTCTTTCATAAATTCTTCTCTTCCATGCATTGTGATGTCATGTCTAGATATGTACAGATCCATATTCACAAGGTTGTTTCTGGAAACCTGACTAATCCTGAAATATACTTTATATGGCACATGAGATGTACTTTCCCAGTGATATGAAAGAACACAAGTCCATTCAATGAAGAAATTAGCCACCAATATATTCTTTGAGTATCAATTACAATATATTCACTCTCTTTCAGAACTGCAGGTTTTCAGTCTTTGGAAATGTATGTCCTTACAGTTTAAACCCAGTGAAAATACAATAGGACAAGGCTTTGCTTATTCCATTATAAGTAAAAGATCAAAATACTTAATTTTTATTATTGGAGAAGAACAAAGATAAATCAGAGAAAACATTTTAAATACAATTACAAGAGTGAGTGAACTAACGTCTTGAATGCTTTAAAGAATAAAAGTAATTTTTAGAGAAATGTGGACAAGACACTGACCTGGGAAGCATTTACCATAGAAGTACTCATTATTCTTCTTGTTCTTCTCCAAGTTTCTGCCTCAGGAATATAGACTCGAATCCTTATTGAAGTTTCACATCAAGGTTTCAAAAATTAAAAGCTAACATTAATACAATTCTATTATGGAAAATGCTACCACATATGAAAAGACACAAAAATTAAAATGATGCCAGAAAATTTGTCAACATTCTTATAGACAGGAGAGCATGGAATGATATATTGAATACGGCAAGGAGAATGACTACAATTTCAGCATTTTTTTCAAATCTCAGTGGATAATAGGCACAAACACAGAGCATATGTATACCTGCTGCAAAACATGAGTACTTAAGATTATTACTGGAAACTTATCATTCAAGGACCAGAGTCAGGGACAATTGGTTAGTGGGTACTAAGATGGATGCCTAAAAGTAAATAGAGTTTCATTAGCCATCACTCTATATACAATATCTGTCTTTAAATAGAATGTCCATATGCTAAATTTTTTAAGTGGTTCTCCACATTTTTAATGCTTGGACCTTTGAAAACAGTACCAGGATATCATATGTTGATGTGGCAGACCCACCTGTATATTGATATAAGAGTGGTGTATCAGTTCTTAAAACCATCAGAAATATGTGTTTTATAGTACTGTTGGGTGACCCCCGTATGAAAGGGTCAATTGACCCACAAGAGGTCATGACCCACAAGTTAAGAACAACTGTTCTAGACAATGTCAAGGCAGAATCATCAAGAATTGGGCATGGCAGAACCTCTCTGATGGCTGCTACATATAAGAGATTGTACATAGATATAAAGTGAATCGTTTCCAGGTATACCCTTGGAAATCTGTCATTATGTCAAATCTGTCAAAATCCTATCATCATTGGGAACATCTTCCTGAAGATGCATATGTCTGTGTCTTGAAATTGTTTCAGGCAGTTCTCAGGTCCAAATCAGTAATAAACATTAATTCAGTGAGACCCCCCACCCCTGTTCCTGGGTGTTATGGATTTCCTCTATGATATCCCTTGCAGTTCCAAGGAAAGGAAGACTATGTGACATGGGTCTCCTATCATATATTGCTGTACATATACAATCACATACTAGTATACAAATATATGAATAGACACACATATACATACATTTATGTATGTCTCAAAAGAAAAGAACTCATTCTGAATGTTGAAATACTATTACTACAAAATGTTGTCATAACCATGATATTAGTATATATGCAACTCTTTTTATGTATAATATTGACTTATATTTCTCTAATGTCAAGTAGTTCTCCAGACATTTAACAGATGCTTAATGGTCTCTTTCTATGCCACTATTCTAGTATTTTAGTGTGACAATGGGAAATAGCAGATGGATGATATACTATGTAAAGTCATACATAACTACTGAGAATTGAAAATGAAAAGATGATTTCCTAGAAACAAGTGAAAATCAAACTTGTATGCCATAAAATTAGGCCAGGAAATGAGCAAGTGCTGACACAGTGTTTCCACTAACAATGTATGAGAACTGGATCTACTCTCTATGAATTCTCCAATTATTTCAGAAAAACCTATAATAATCTTGCAAAATGAATACTGCAGAATACAGAATGAAAAGCCATGTTAGGCAGTCATAACAGAAATCTGGCTTTACCTTGATACAGAAAGCAGATAAGCAAAAAAGTTATTTACAAAGAAAACAATCACAGATTGTTACAAGGATGCACATTAACAAAGGGATTCTCTAATGGATACAAAAAGGGATCTCAAGTTGACTTCATGTCAATGATGCAAGATTGTTTCAACACCTGTAAACCAGGCAACTCCCACACAAAATATATACAATTAGTGAGAGAGATACACAACTATATCCATGAAAGGTCTCGGGCAAATTATCACATTGGTTCACTGTGACACTGTGAAAGTGCTGAAGAATATGAGAACAGAAGGAACATACCTCAGTATAATCAAGATAGTAGCCAACATCTTGAACCTGTCATTACAAACTTTGAAACCTACTGTACTCAGAAGAAACTAACTCATCACAGTGTGGATACACTATGCTTACAAAGATCTAGTAAGACTTAGAACATTTTCAATGTGTTAAATAAGAAAACGAGGAAGGCATATTTTCCCAAATTACATAATTTGGGAAACATAATTCTTCAATTCAAAACCTACAAATAGTCTACAAGAATGGTCCAATCTGAAAAGACTCATGATAAGCTATATCAAAATACAAGAAAAATATCACTTGGTTTAATAAATCCCATGGGAATATGCTGAGAAGTCAGCAGACTACTTATAGTCTAAAAATGTCTTGGATATGCTAGTATAGTACTCAAACTGCTCAAAAGGCTAATATGCAAAAAGAATCAGCATTGGATGTCCACAGATGGTGATCCCTACTGCTGCAACACCAACCTGTTAGATAAGGCATATCCACCATCGCAATAGTGCCAAGACTATTTTTGTAAGTAACTGAAGCATTTCTGGTTTAAACTGTGATCATCCACAAAGGAAATACATAGCTGGCATTGGAAGCTGGTCAAAAGTCAATGACTGGAAAGATCACTCACAGGCTCAAGAAGGGAATCTATAACTGAAACACTGCTACATGTATGACTCAGTTAGGGTTTCCATTGCGGTGAAAAGACACCCAGACCAAGGCAACTTTTATAAAGGACATTTAATAGATGCGGTCTTACAGGCTCAAAGGTTCAGTCAATTATAATCATGGCAGGAAGCACAGCAGCATCTGGCCAGGCATGCTACTGGAGGAGCTCAGAGTTCTGCATCTTGTTCTGAAGGCAAACAGAAGACTGTCTCATATGCAAGAGTCTATATGAAGAGACATCATGAACACTACACATCTCAGAAAGGAAAACATTTAATTGTAGCTGGTTTTCAGTTTTGGAGACTGCCAGTAGCTTGTCCCTGTCACATTCTCTCTGGAAGGCAGCCGGTTGTTGTTGAATTTCTGCATTGGTATGATTTCTTTCCAATTTGGATTCATTTTTATCATAAGTTGTATTTAGTATCAAAGGAGTTTCAATCTCTTTTTTTGTGCATTGTTGTCTAGGATATATTCATTATTGGACTTTGATGTTTGAACAAATTAAGGCATTTGTCACAGTCTTTATATTCATAAAGTCCTCCAATATGCAAACATTTTATGAATGTTCAGGTTTAGTGTGTCAATAGAGTAATATCTGTGGTTATGACATCAGCACTACAATTTTCTGTTGTATCATTTGTCTCTGAAAAAGTATGCACTGTGAGGATTCATAAATCATTCCCAAAATCATTATCTGTGTAAGATTTCTATTGGGTATTCACATGTTGCTAGGCAAAATACTTTGGGCCTTGATTCAAGACTTGCCCATATTTATCACTTATATTAAGATTCACTGGAAAATGAATACAATTAAGGCTTATAGAGATTGGTGCATGATTAAAAATATCCCAAAACCAATTTTTGGTTATATTTGTTACTATTAGTAAACTAACAATTCTCTAGAATGATACTCTCAGCAGAGGCTTATCGTTGTTGAAATATCCTTTTGTGCATGATCAAAATAATCTTCATTGCAACAGGACTTTAATATAAGAATTAAGAAAAGCTTTCTGATATTTACCTTAACTGTTTACCATGCAGAAAGCAGGATAAATAGATGGCGAAACAATACTGTGTTTTGGGAAAGGAGCTCCCTGATGAATGTTGTTTCAGTCAGAATTGATTGCTGTGAAAAGACTCCATGTCCATGGCAATTCTGATGAAGGAAAACATTTAAATGGAATGGTCTTACGTACTCAGAGGTTTCATCAATTACTATCATGGAAGGAAGCATAGTGGCATGCAGGCAGATGTAGTACTGGAGAGGTAGCTGAAAGTTCTGCATCTGGATTAATAAGCAGCAGGAAGAGACAGTGAGCTCATGAAAGTTCAAAGCCAAACCTCAGTGAAAAACTGCTTCCAACAAGCCAAACCTACTTCAACAAGACCACGTCTTCTAAAAGTATCATTCCTGATAATCCAATCAGGGCCACTTTCTTTTATATCACTGGAGATCCCATATAGAATGTTTCTGCATTTTCATGTTTCCAAGGCAGATATTTAAAAACAAAGTCTTTCTGGAATTCAATGAAAATGAATACACAACACACCCAAATTTATGAGACACAATGTAAGTCGTGTTAAGTGGACAGCTCATAGCAGACAGTGCCTACATCAAAAAGTTGTGGATCTTATAATAGCAACATAATGGCACACCTATAACCTCTAAAACATAAAGAAATAATTACACACAAATAGGAATAGGTTGCAAGGAATAATCAAATTGAGGTCTAAAAATCAATAAAATAGAAAAAGAATTCAAAGAATCAATAAAACAGTTCATTGAGAAAAATCAACAGGATAAACCAGTATCCAAACTAACTAAAATTAAAACAAAAACAAAAACAAAAAATGGAAATAGAATATCACAATTAACAAAATCAGAAATGTAAAGGGAAGAATATATATAGATAACGAGGAAACCAAAGAAATCATTAGGTCATCACTTAAAAACTTGTACTCCACAAGATTGGAAAATCTAAAGGAAATGGATAATTTTTTTCAATAGATAGCACATACAAAACTGAAATCAAGATCAGATAAACAATTTAAATAGGCCTATACTACTGATGAAGTGGAAACAGTCAATAAAAGTATCCCAAACAAAAAGCCAAAGGCCAGAGTTTTTTAGCAAACAAATCTACTAGATTTTCTAAAAAGTTTTTAAGTAACACTACTCAAATTATTTCACAAATGAAAAAGAACACTGCCAAATTCATTTTATGAAGCCAGTCACCTTACTATCCAAACCACAAATTTTTTTAAAAAGATGGAGACCTGTGTCCTTAAGAATATAGATATAAAAAAATGCAATAAAATACTTGCAAACCAAAACCAAGAACACATCAAAATGTCATTCAACATGATTAAGTAGGCTTCATCACAGAAATTTAGGAACTGTTCAATGTAATCCATCCTATAAACAAACTTGGAAAAAAAAAAGAATCTGTATTATCATTCTATCAGAAGCCTTTGACATAATACAAGCATTCATGATACAAGTCAAGGATAGATTTGGAAATCAAGGAATATAATTTAAACATACTGAAAGCAATTTACAGCAAGCTTATACTTAAAAGCAATTAAGTGAAGAGAAACTCAAAGCAGTTCTACTAAAAATAGGAACAAGCCAAGGCTGTCCACTCCTTACCTGTTCAATGTAATACATTAAGTTCTAGTTAGAATAATAGAACTGAGTGAGATAAAAATAAATAAATAAATAAATAAAAGAACTTGGAAAGGAAGAAGTCAATGTATCATTATCTCCAAAGAATATAATATATTGACAACAAAATTTCTACCAGGGAATTCCTACACTTTCACCGAATGTATGTATGTATGTATGTATGTATGTATGTATGTATGTATGTATGTACGTTATGTATGTATATGTATCCATCCATCCATCCATCCATTGATCCAGGCAGCTTTTTTCACGATTGCTTTGTAATCCAGCTTGAGGTCAGGGACGGTGATTGCCCCAGAAGTTCTTTTATTGTTGAGAATAGTTTGGTTATCCTGAGTTTCTTGCTTTTTCAAATGAATTTGCAAATTGCTTTATGAAAAATAGAGTTGGAATTTTGATGGGGATTACTTTGAATCTGTAGATTGCTTTTGACAAGAGGGTCATTTTTACTATATTAATGCTGCCAATCCATGAGCATGAGAGGTCTTTCCATCATCTGAGACCTTCTTCGATTTCTTTCTTCAGATACTTGATCTTGTCATACAGATCTTTCACTTGCTTGGTTAGAGTCACATAAAGGTATTTTATATTATTTGTGACTATTGTGAAGGGTGTCCATTCACTAATTTCTTTTTCAGCATGTTTATCCTGTGGGTAGAAGAAGGCTACTGATTTGAGTTGATTTTATATCCAGGACTTTGCTGAGGTTGTTTATCAACTGTAGGAGTACTCTGGCGGAATTTTTGGGGTCACATAAGTATACTATCATATCATTTGCATCCTTGACCTCCTTTGATTGTCTAATTGTTTTGGCGAGGACTTCAAATATCTTTTAACTCTTCAGAGACCAGCAAGAAAGAAAAGGATAGAGTAGGAAGTCTGGTCTAGTCCCTGGACTGCTTCAAGTTTCTCTCCATTTACTTTGATGTTGGCTACTGGTTCGTTGTATATTGCTTTCACTATGTTAAGGTATGGGTCTTGAATTCCTGATCTTTCCAACACTTTATCGTGAAGTGGTGTTGAATTTTGTCAAATGCTTTCTCAGCATCTATGAAATGACCACGTGGTTTTCCTTGAGTTTGCTTATATAGTGGATTAAGTTGATGGATTTTTGTATATTGAACCATCCTTGCATCCCTGGGATAAAGCCTACTTGATCGTGCTGAATGATCGTTTTGATCTGTTCTTGGATTCGGTTTGCTAGAATTTTATTGAATATTCTTGCATTGATATTCATGACGGAAACTGGTCTGAAGTTCTTTCTTTGTAGGAACTTTTTGTGGTTTCGGTATATGTGTAATTGTGGCTTCAAAGAACAAATTGGTTAGTGTTCCTTCTGTTTCTATTTTGTGGAATAATTTGGACAGTATTGGTATGAGGTCTTCTTTGAAGGTCTGATAGAATTCTGCACTAAACCCAACTGGTGCTGGGTCTCTTTTGGTTGGGAGACATTTAATGACTGCTTCTATTTCCTTTGGAGTTATGGGACTGTTTATATGGTTTATCTGATCCTGATTTAACTTTGGTACCTGGTATCTGTCTAGAAAATTGTCCATTTCCTCCAGATTTTCCAGTTTTGCTGGCTATAGGCTTTTATAGTAGGATCAGTTAATTTTCTGAATTTCCTAAGTTTCTCTTGTTATGTCTCCATTTTCATGTCTGATTTTGTTAATTTGGATACACTCTCTGTGCCCTCTGATTAGTCTAGCTAAGGGTTTATTTATCTTGTTGATTTTTCTCAAAGAACCAGCTCCCAGTTTTGTTGATCCATTGTCATAGTTCTTTCGGTTTGTACTTGGTTGATTTCAGCCCTGAGTTTGATTATTTCCTACCTTCTACTCCTCTCAGGTGAAATTGCTTTTTTGTTGTTGTTGTTCCAGAGCTTTTAGGTGTGCTGTCAAGCTGCTAGTGAATGCTCTCTCCAATTTCTCTTTGGAGGCACTCTTAGCACTGTGTCCCTCAAGTTTGGGTATGTTGTGCCTTCATTTTCATTAAATTCTAAAAAGTCAATAATTTCTTTATTTTTTCCTTGAATAAGTAATTGGATAGAGCATTGTTCATTTTCCATGTATACATGGATTTCTGCTATTTTTCTTCTTATTGAAGACCAGCCTTAGTCCTTGGTGATCTGATAGGATGCAAGGGATGACTTCAATCTTCTTGTATCTGTTGAGATCTATTTTGTGATTGATTATATGATCAATTTTGGAGACTGTACCATGAGGTGCTGAGAAGGTATATTCTTTGTTTTAGGAAGAAATGTTCCACAGATATCTGTTAAATCCGTTTGGTTCATAATTTGTTAGTTTCACTCTTTCTCTGAGAGTGGTGCGTTTAAGTCTTCCATTATTATGTGTGAAGTACAAAGTGTGCTTTGCACTTTATTAAAGTTTTGAGCTTAATAAAGTTTCTTTTATGAATGTGGGTGCCCTTGCATTTGCAGCTTAGATGTTCAGAATTGAGAATTCATCTTGGTAGATTTTTCCTTTGATGAGTATGAAGTGTCCTTCCTTATATTTTTGATAACTTTTAGTTGAAAGTTGATTTTATCTTATATTTGCTTGGAAAATTTTTTCCAGCCTTTTACTCTTAGAAAGTGTCTGTCTTTGTCACTGAAGTATGTTTCCTGTATGCAGCAAGATGCTGGGTCCTCTTTAAGTATCCAGTCTCTTAGTCTATGTCTTTTTATTGGGGAATTGGGTTCATGCATATTGAGAGATATTTGGGACCAGTGATTATTGTTTCCTGTTATTTTTGTTGTTAGAGATGGAATTATGTTTGTGTAGCTATCTTCTTTTGGGTTGTTGCAAGATTACTTTCTTGCTTTTCCTAGGGTGTATTTCCCTCCTTGTATTGGAGTTTTCCATCTATTATCCTTTGTAGGGCTGGATTTGTGGAACGATATTGTATAAATTTGGTTTTGTCATGGAATATCTTGGTTTCTCCATCTATGTTAAATGTGAGTTTTGCTGGATATAGCAGCCTGTGTTGGTATTTGTGTTCCCTTAGTGTCTGTGTGACATCTACTCAGGATCTTCTAGTTTTCCTAGCCTCTGGTGAGAAGTCTGGTGTAATGTTGGTAGGTATGCCTTTATATGTTACTTGACATTTTTCCTTACTGCTTTTGGTATTCTTTGTTTTGTGTATTTGGTGTTTTGACTATTATGTGATGAAAGAAAATCCTTTTCTGGTCCAATCTGTTTGGTGTAGGTCCAATCTGTAGGTTTCCTGTATGTCCATAGGAATTTCTTTCATTAGATTAGGGAAATTTTCTTCTACAATTTTGTTGAAGATATTTACTGACTCTTTAACTTAGAAATCTTCTTTCTCTTTTATACCTATTATCCTTAGATTTGGTCTTCTCATTGTGTCCTGGATTTCCTGGATGTTTTGGGTTATGAGCTTTTTGCTTTTTCTTTGACTATTGTGTCAATGTTTTATATGGTATCTTCTGCTCCTAAGATTCTCTTTTCAATATCTTGTATTCTGTTGGTGATGCTTGCATCTATGCCTCCTGATTTCTTTCTTAGATTTTCTATCTCCAGTGTTGTCTCCCTTTGTGATTTCCTTATTTTTTCTATTTCCACTTTTAGATCCTGGATGGTTTTGTTCAATTCTTTCACCTGTTTGTTTCCTGTAACTCTTTAAGGGATTTTTGTGTTTCCTCTTTAAGGGCTTCTACTTGTTTACTTGTGCTGTCTTGTAATATATATATATATATATATATATATATATATATATATATATATATATATATATATATCACAAATCCATGCCCCTTACAACCACCCCCCCCCTTGACATTCCCCTGCACTGAGAGTTCAACATTGGCAGGACCAAGGGTTTCTCCTTTTACTGGTACCCAACAAGGCTATCTTCTGCTACGTATGCAGGTGGAGCCATGGATCAGTCCATGTATAGTCTTTGGGTAGTGGTTTAGTCCCTAGAAGCTCTGATAGGTTGGCATTATTGTTCTTATAGGGTTGAAAGTCCCTTCAGCCCTTTCAATCCTTTCTCTAATTCCTCCAACAGGGATCTTATTTCAGTGGTTTACTGCTAGCGTTCACCTCTGTATTTGACATGCTCTGGTTGTTTCTCTCCAGAGAACTATATCCAGTTCCTGTCAATCTTATCTAGTTTTGGTGGAGATATATATCTTCTCCTGGACTTTATACTAAGGGTGCAAGCCAGTTTAGACTGAAAAATACAAACCCTGAAGCAAAAGAGTTGCTTGTTAGCATATTGTCTAATCTCTACCCCACAGTTACCTGGCAATAGCCAGATATGCTCTGCCCTACAGTTATGAGGTTAACAGCCAGGTATGCCTGACTCGTTATAAAAGGTGCTGCTTGCCCCCCTCCTCTCTCTCTTGCTGTTGCTCTTCCGCTCTTACTTCTGCTCTCTCCCTATTCCTTTCCCTCCTCACTCTCTATGTGCTTATGGCTAGCCTCTACTTCTTCTTTTGTATTCTCTTTCCCTCCCTCCCTCCTCCTTCCTCTCCCCATCCCTCCCTATCCTTCCCTCCCTCACTCCTTCCCTTTCTTTCTCTGCCTCTATTATCCTCTCAAGTCCCCTTCCCATGCCCTGAATAAACTCTATTCTATACCTTCATGTGGCTGGTCCCTCAGGGGGAAGGGATGCCTCAGCATGGGCCCACAGAGGCACTTCCTTCCCCCATACCTAACCACACATCCACAAAACATACCATCCCCTCTTTCTTTTTATAAACACGTCAGTGGTCCTAAAAATTCTCATCTGGGATCAAGTGAAACTGGAGCATAAGAATGCCAACGACTAGAAAATGAATATTACAATAAATGGATCCCATGACATTGAGACTGCTTCATACTAGGCCTTGTCTCTCACCCAAGCCTTTGTAGTGGCAACATTGTCTTAACTCCACGTTTTAAATATGGAGAGACCAGACACTGGATGGGAGATCCCAACCCCACAACGATGCAACTGCCCTTGAACCACATAAATCAATTGGTCCCAACTACAGGGAATGCTTGCATTGGGAAAAGGACTGAAAATCCAAAAAGAATAAAGACAACAAACCCCTGCCACCATTAGATTCCTTGCATGGCAACACTCAATATCACTCAGTAAGAGGAAAAAACTCACAAATCTAGTGGATCACTAACATACTAGAGAAAAATAACAATAAAAACAATAAAAGTTTTAAATAGCTAAGAGAAAGTCCCAGTGGCAGAAAAGACTATCCTATGATGAGACTAGGTTCCTGATGGGAGTAGGTGGTGTCTCCTGAGCATTTTTTGACCAAGACTTTTATAAATAGGAAGACCAAGATGATACAAATGGGACCATTAGTCCCATGATGGTGGATGTGGACAATTTTCCTTAATAGAGATACAGTACTAGATTTAAATGTGACCCTTGCTAGTGGAAAATAGGGAGAAAGCCTCCAAATAGAAGGTTATCAAAAATATCAAGATCAAAAGAACCCTCAATTCTAAGAGATGTTGGTAAATACCTTACTTCCTGCCTGGAATAGATCAGGGATGATTTCATCTGGGTTCAAGAATGGCCTTAAAACAGGGAAAATTAACAGCTTTACAACACTCAGTTAAACATCAATTAAAGATGGAGCACATCTGTCCCTCTAGAAGGCCTTGGAATACCCTGACTGATAACCTGCATTCACTAATTTATTTTCATCTGTACTGAATGGAGGGGATCCAAAATGTGGTGTCCCTTTAACTATATGACTGAGAATTCAATTAGTTCTTTTTATAAATTAAGGAATCTTGGTTTGGGGCTACTTGTTGTTAACCTCTCCCCCCAAAAATTTCTGCCAGTGTTCATTTTCTGCTCATAATGAGGCAATTTCAACATTAGTGAAGGATACCATATTTTCTGTGGGGTCTATTCCTGCTAATTGATGAACTCTCATTTTTCCTTCCAGAATCAACTCGGAAATCTTTCTATATAGATATTTAATTTTTTATCTCTAGAGAAACTACTGTTTCCAGGAACGCTTTGCTTACAATCAGCATTTCAAATGACCTTGCTTACCACAATTAAAACATTTGACATTTTGACTTTTCTTAAAACTTTGAGAAATTACTTCTCCTATCAGAGTAGAATCATAAACATGAGATACACCATTAGTTATATTTCTAATCCATTCATCTTTTGGTGATGAGCTTGTCTTTAAAGGTCTAGTCACCCTTTTGCATTTTGGATTGGCACTTTCAAAAGCCAAAGATTCAATTGATATTTGTCTGACTTCTGAATCTGATACTATTCTATTTATAGCTGAAGTCAATCTTTGCAAAACAAAACAAAACAAAACAAAACACAAAACAAAACAAAAAAGCAGTGAAAGCTTATTTTAGGCTTTCTAAATAGTGAATGACTCAGACTGTTCCCTTTCAGTTTCAACATTCAGTAGCTCCATAAGTTCTTGTCAAAATTCCTCTGTTTGTGTCTCAATATTGTTCATACTTTCATTTATAAGTTTTTCTAAGGCTTGTCTAAATTCTGTTTGTGTTTCTTATGAAACATTACTGACCTCTTTCCACCCTGGTCACATGCTAAATCCTGTCCATCTCCAGTCAATATTGGAGATCAGGTCCTTTTTTCTCCTCCCAACCAATGTCCTCATCCTTTTCCCAGAAACGGCAAGGTACCTTCAAGGTAATTCTTATAATATAAACAACTGCTAAGCTTGAAGCCCTCCCTCACTGGATTCATCTATCTCTCCTCAAGTTCTTTACTCACTTGCCTCAACATAATTTCCCTTTCTACCTGTCAACCCTAACATGACCCTGTTCCTTTAAGTTTCAGAGGATGCTGAGGTCAGCAAACTTGTTCTCAGTCCCAGAAGTGTGAAGCTTCACTTCATCAGCTGTGCTCAACTCTACTTATTTGGACATAAATTTTTCCTCCCTTTAATCTCTTTTGCTTCTGGTCCAGGACAACTCTTACATGTGGAGGTTCAAGGTTCAAGAAATCATCATTTATAATAAATAGTCCCTCCAAATAGAGTCAGGAAATTCTTCCACAGCAGGTTAGAACCTTCCACAGCAGGTTAGGAGAAAATTAAAACTCTTATCACTTCTATATACTCTCCTCCTCCTTCATTTAATGACTTTTTTTCTCCTTCCTCTATGACCAGACAAAATGTTATTGTAAAGATAGATGGCTAGATAGATATGGAGGCCACCCAGATTGGTTGTGCCAATAGCATTAACCATACATACAACCTCACCCTGGTTACTCCTATCTACAAGATGGGGCCCATTAGTTTTACACTCAAGACCCACAGAATCCCAGGTAGGAAACTGGCACTAGTGGTAAACTCCATCATTTCAGACAAGACAACCAGTGACCACAATTGATATTCAGAGAAAATACATCCCCATTACTTAACCACTAGAGACAGATGAAATAAAAGAGGTAATAGACAGGACACCCCTGAAACTGTGGGCATGATTGCAAGTGTGCAGTATGCTCCAGGTGTCTACTATGAATAATCTATATCCACTGCTAGATTAGTTTCATGATAGTAATTATCTTTGAGTCCCTTTCGTTGTTGTACATTGCTCCTTCCCCATAATACTGTTAACTAACCCCAATAAAGCTTATTGGTTTAACAAGATGGACTTAACAGCATCCATATTTGGTTCTATTCTCAGTTCCCATTTCAGATGAGTACATGCCTATGCATTTTGCATCTCCCAGGAAATGATCCTCGTGTAACAAGTGGTGAGCCCATTTATCGTTCTTCCAAATTTCATGTACACCAGAAAATTGGTATTAGAGAAACTTTGAGTTAGCTAAATTAGGGAAGATTGTTGGTTTTCATTGTTCCAGGCTTACTGCCATAGTAGTACCTGGTTCTGTAAGAAGGGCTCAAAACAAACTGAATGGATAGGTTTAGGGAGCCTTGGAGAGGAGCCTACATTCTTTGTTGCATTCAGGGAGGAGAGAGGGAGAAGGAGGGAAGGAGGGAGGGAGTGAGGGAGGGAAGGAGAGAGAGAGAGAGAGAGAGAGAGAGAGAGAGAGAGAGAGAGAGAGAACACTATAGGGAGATGAATGAAACTGTGCTTACAAAACTCTCAGTGAGTGACGTCATACAAATGGGATATGTCCACACATGCCTCAGTACAAAGGCTTAGACCTGATTATACAGTCATGTTCCACTGAATCTCAGAACACTGCTGCCCACGGGCAAATACTGAACACTTTATCATGTCCTTATGGCTTGTTTTACATCAGAAATCCCACTCAATAAGTCCCTCAATAACAATTCTGTTTGAAATCATGGTTAAATTCTTTAAACAACGCTAGTATTATAGACATACCAGGAAATTCATCATAAAGCTCTAGCAAATGTTTTAAGAAATACCTTCAGCTTAATCTCATGTGAGTCAATCCATACAAATTTCATGAAACTTTAAAGAGATAACCATAGAACAAGACAATGTGTACATGCTTATGTAAAGCTTAGACTTACGAGTACGTATACAGATCATTTTGAAATACTGAGAAATGTTCAGGAAATATTCAATTCACAAATTTGACAAGTGATACAAAAATAGTGAGACTCTGAAATTTTAGACCTTAGACAAGGCAGTGTTCTACAGTAAATGAAACCATACCATTATATAAATGCTTCAGGGATTTCAGTGCAAGAAGACAGTCATGTTCAACAAATAGGAAAAGGTTGTGATAACCCACACATCTTATCAACTGGCTATAAGAGTGTATCACTGTGTTCTCAACTGTTAATTGCTGTGCTGGGGGTTGCGAGGCTAATAGGATATGTAAATGTTTGTTACTTCTTCACCTGCCCAAAAGAAAGGCAATCTGCCATGGAGGAGGAATCTCTTCAACTATGATAATAGCTGTTTTGTGCGAAAAGTAAGTGTGGCATTAGAGTAAGAAAGGCTGTATGCTGAAGTTGGGGAAGGCAGGGGGAGAGAAGAGTGAGGGAGAGTTGGACAGAAGCAGAACAGGAACAGAGCAGGAGGTAGAAGCAGTGAGAACCACATGGAGAGATACAATAGATGGGCTAGCTGAGAGATTGACCCAGCAACCAGGCCAACAGCCTTATAATATAGAGATATCTCGGTTTCGTTATTATTAAAATTCAAGAGGGACCCCAAAAGGCCCTGCAATAGGAAAATATCATTTACAGACATTAAGGTGTTCTCTGTAATAGAGATTGTTGAAACATGAGTTCCAATGATTAGTGCAATCTTGAATAATTTCAGGCTTTTCTTGGCAAATGATCATAATATATATCAATTTCTGCTGAAGCAAGGATAATGAACACGAGACAGGAACAATGGAAACCTAGGTCTCTGGACTACCCTTTTAGAAATCAGGAGATTTCATCCCACCAGTCTCCTAGAATTTTACAGGTTCCATGAAAAGAGGACCCTCTGCTTGATGACCTTTATATAACTTTCAACCATAGATATCCAGTGCATAGCAAATTTGTTAACATGCACACTGAAAATATTTCACATTGTACCCTTCATGTACTATTTTTATATTCAATTCTGGTCTCTGATGGCAGCAGGCATGGGAAGTCTGTCGAGTGAGTCCATGTCAGTCTGACAACTGGAGCTGTGTGGAGGGCAGCCTGTTTATGTGAGACTAATGGGTACCAGTGGGATAGGGACAATCACTTTATCAGAGTAAGGACAGAGAAATGAAGCAGAGGCTATACATTTGGAAAATTCAGCAGTATTTCAAGACATGTATATTGAGAGCCAGGTTACCCGAACCAAGGGCAGGAAAAAGCCAGCATTCCCACAGGGTTCTCCAGAAGCTCTGATGTTAGGAATCAAAACAAGACACAGGACCTCCCAGAGGAATGAAAACTCTTAGTTGCAGGATGCCTTGTGAGGTGGCCTAGGAAAGGTTTCAAGTCATCAGTGAGGTCTAAGAGGGTACAGGTAGCTGAGTGGAGCTGTGAGGATGGGAAACTAAAAGACAGAATGATGCAAGTAAAACAGGATTCTGATCAATTTAGGTACTGCTGTGAGGTAGTTCACTGGCTCTTAGAAGTATGAAGTAAATATCTCCTCATGATGGTAAGCCTTAGATTCTATAAACTGGAGTTTATTTGGACTCTTTTCACTACCTTACCGATACCAGAATATTTACAGAAGAATAATCTGGTAGGCAATTTGCATTATCTATTATTTGCAAACAGGGTTCTCATTCTCTTGTGGCACTTACAAAACCCTGGATTATAAATTCTTGCATACTTTCTAAGTCATTTGTCCTACCATTCACATTTTCAAGAGAGTAGACTTTGCCCTTAGAGGTACGCATTCCATGAGAGATGTTTAGAAATTAATCACATGAGGTACTAGTAAAGATTTGAAAGAATCTGAAATTATATTTGCCAAGCTATACACTAGGGATCTGAAAACCTAACATTTACTAAGCACATTTTTATTCCTCATTAACATTTAGAAACATATCTTTGTATTCAGAGTTCTTAAAGTTATAACAGAAATTGTGGCAAAACTGATATAATGTCTTCTTTCCGATGACACTTGAACCCGTTGCCACCCTTGCCTCAATGCCTAACATCCTTGGATACTGTCTGCTCTCCCTTCACCTTCCTGGCTTCTTTCTTATCCTCCATGGTGAGTAAGCCTGACAGAGCAGCATGAGAAAGGCAGATAGGGAAGGCATTTCTCAGAAAGCATGTTAATTTCTAATGCAGTACTGTGCTTAGTAGATAAACAGAAAACAAGATAGACGATTCTGGAAATGATTTCTGAAAAAATCATACACTTGGAACAGATTGATATTTACAAAGGATTTTTACCTTGGACAACTTGAGGTTCACTGTTTATCAAAGCCCAGTCCATACACAAGGGTATAAAGAAACCCTTGGTACCAATCTCATACACTACTGAGTTTCTGAATTAATCATGGAACAAATATGAAAGGAACTTAATACCTCCCAAAAGAAGGCACTTGAAAAAGAAGGACAGCTCTGTTGAAATGTTGTTTATCCTTTGAGAAGTTCACTATTTCATATGAAAAATTAGACTAGGTCACACACAGCTCACACATATGTATAGTAGTTAGAAAAGTAATTCTGAGCATGGATGCAGAAGCTGGGCATGACTGCTCGGGCTTTTAATGCCTGCACTACGGTGGCAGAGGCACGCAGCTCTCTAATTTCAACAAAGCATGGTCTATACACTGATAACCAGCGCAGGAAGCGCTGTGTTAAAAGACATTATCTCAAAAAATAGGAAATGAACAAAAACTAATATGAACATTTCATTTAGAAAATAGTGTACACATCTCAGAAGAAAAAATAAAGTTATGTATAATTTAATGCTTATAATCATACCTATGGAGATTCTAAAAGTACATGCAGTGACCTAGTGACATCTTCAGTAGATCTCATGTGATTAATTACAAACAGACTTTTTTAGGAAGAGAATTCAGACTCTAAATGACACCTTCTTCAATAACTTTGTGTTAGAACAAAGAAGTTGGAAAGGAGGCCTTAACTTAAATTAGAAAAGCTCAGTTTTATCTAAAACAGGACAAAATAAAAAAATTAATTGAAACATCAATACATATATTCAATGCTGAGAGATTATGTTTAATGTAATATTCTGTCAAACAGGTGAATAAAATAATTCAGATAAACCCTAGTTCATAAGACCTAAAACTTATCCGTAATGTAAGATATCCATGGTAAAAATGTGAGTGCCATCATTATGAGCAACAGACACAATCCTGCTCCATTTCTGCATGTCTACCAGCCCTGTAGTTCCTCTGACCTGGGACGTTCTAGGGTCACAGCTCTGTAGTTATCACCTTTGCCCTTATGACTGGTGACTTTCCCAGGCACATGGCTCCTGTAGCAGTGGGGAGTTTATAAGTCTTTGTAAGACACAAGTATGTTTCCTCAGCCCCTGATTTCAAAGCATGAGGATACTGAAGGTCCCTCAGGAGAGCTCTTTCTTTGTTCAGGAATTGGAGTTCTTAGGACCTCCAGGAGCCACTTCTACAATGGCTGGTTTGGCTTTAGGCTATACTTCAGCTCTAACTTCGCCCCGGCTAGGCACTTCTTGTAACTCTATCCAATTTTCCACCTTACCCCCTTAATTATCCCTCTACACTGCTTCAGGCAGATTGCCACACAGCTCGATATCAGTCCACCCTGTACCTGCTAAACACAGTCACACTCATTTCACATTCTTCTTACTTGCCTAGCCCAGAGCTGGATATAAAAGGATGCTGTACCCCAGTACCTCCCCCATCCTAGATTATCAACCCTTAAGCATAACATCCCACATTGAAATCCCAGACTCCTGTCATAAAGTCACACAGCAAAAGATAACTGGCAGGCTGGAACCAAAGCAATATGACAAGCTCTGATAGAATAGTGCCAGCAAAAATCACTATTACAATTCTAGTGCTCACTTTGACATGCAGTTTGAGTGAAATTCATGATGCACAACTCAAAATACAAGGTCTATTTACTACATGAGATCCTGTTTCCAAAAGAGTGCGGAATTTCCCTGTATATTGCTTTGGTGTGCTAGTTGAAGGACAGGAAGAGAAAACAAGCTCCTGAACTCTTAGAGGACAGGAATAAGCTGATGAAAGGACACGAGAACTCTCGCAAATGGCTGAGGAAATAATAAAGATATGGCAGGATGTGAACATCACAATATACAGAAATAAAAACCTCGGAAATCCTCAAACTGAAATGAATCCAGAAATGAAGAAGTTTGTAAGTCTGAGAGTAATTCAATAAAGAGCCTGTCCATCAGGATATAGCACAGAGAAGACAAACATAAGAGTTTCAATACAAGGTGAAGGAGCTGGATCTCTCAAAGATATCATAGGTGAAATAAATGAACAAGATGCTTGCTGCATTAAAGCAGTAATATGAAAAAAAATAAAGGTGAAATTCTAGGCAGACACAGTAAATTAAGTCTTTCATCCCAGCACTCAGGAGGTTCAGGTAGGTAGGTAGTTGGAAGCCAGCCTAGTCTCTATATCAGGGTACAGGGCCACTCATGGGTACAGAAAAGTCAAACAAGAAATAAATGGTATGTTTCTACTTCTATAGTAAAACACTCTAAAATTTACCTTTTGGTACAATTATAGCATGAATATTAGAAGACTGATTATATTGGTTTGAATGAGAATGTCTCCCATGCTAATTTTTAGGAAAAACAGTTAATAAGATGCTATATTTCCTAATAACTCTGCAGGTTACTGGGTGGTGATAGCACATGACCTTAATGCTAGTACCCAGGAGGCAGAAGCAGATGATTCTGCGAGTTCATTGCCAGCCTGGACCACAACCTGAGTTCCACAACAGCCAGACCTGTAACACAGAAAAACCCTATTACAAAAACAAAACAAAACAAAACAAAAAAAAAAAACAAAAACAGTCAAACAAACAAAAAACAAAACAAAACAACCATAAACCTTCCAAGACATAACGCATAGCTTATGTGCAAGGTCTCCTGTTATCTTTTCTATCCTCTTTATTCTGTGCTAGGACAAAGAAACATATTGAAAGACACAGTGAGAATATGGAAAGCTAGAGCCAGAGGATGGAGAACATGCAGTGATAAAACTTCTGGACCTGAGCCCTCTATATTCATCAGCAAAAAAACTCAAAAGATAAGAGTCCATCAGCATTTCCTCAAGGATGAGAAGGGCCCTGAGGCTGGGACCTTAACTGTGTGCTTATAGGCAGTTCATAACAGACAATGAAGGGTTACCTCCTTCATAGGTGGAATCATTTAGGGGTTTCAAGGTACAAGTAAGCAACCTCCCAACCATGCCTGGATATGTAAATTAAGTTAAATGCATAAATGTAACCAAAAAGGACATGAAAGGGGTAGAACCGATTTCATTTCTGCAACTGTCTTCTGCATTATCTGTATAAAAATTATTCATTGAATCAGGATAGGGTCAAGGACCAAAGGGTCTCACAAGTGTCCTCTTGATACCAGGCTGCTCCACATTGTTAACAGACCACACATTCACCCTTCCCTTCCAATCATACATGGGAAATACTTTCACCTGTTCAATACATTTGTCTTCACATATGCTCAATAACCACACAAATTTCATTTTACAAGAAACACAATGAAATAAGAGATGCTGATGAACTATGTCTGACACGCAGGGTACCTGTCACAGGTGGTCAGTAAGCACAGTTGGCACCTATCTTATGCTTCCTTCTGAAACCAACCAATCTTCTGTCTGGAATCTCCATGTCACACAGTTTTAGTAACAAACAAAATTTTGAACTAATGTGCATAAAGATCCCCTCTCTGACTGTTCAGTGTACACACTCAAGGTCCTCTAGTAACTAATCTTTCAGACAAAGCAATAGAAAGAACTGAGGGACAAAATCAGTGGTGATCCAATTTCTTGAACTTACCATACAGGTCAGTGTGCGGCTTATTCTACAATGAAACAAGCAAGGAATTCAAGTTTCAAATCTCACAGGTGATTTTCTATAAAATGGCTTCTTACTGTACAATCTTGCATTCACTGAATAATACTCATAGATCAATATGCATTCAACAATAACAGGAAATCAAAACAGAACTTACATGACAGGTAATCAGTGACACAAGGGTAACATGTTCTCCTTCAAACACAGGATCACAATCAACAAGAAGGATTCTGTTTTCTAAAGATTCAAAGGAATTTGTTTTTGAACAAATAATCCTAACTACATTTGGAATTTTGAGAAAGCACAGGGCATTCAAGACCTTCCAAATACTAAACCGAGATTTCAAAAGCAACTAAAATTATTACAGTGAAAACTATTAAAAAACAACAGGAGGAATCAATGGGAAGACAATATAGACTCTTTAAAAGTCTGCAGAGATAATAAACAATTCTTATCAAGGTCCTGCTGTCATTATATCAGGGGAAACTGACTACACAAGGAAAAGAATATAAAGGAGCTACTGAAGCCTCCAAGTTAAAAGATCAGGAAACAAACCTTGAGTTGACAATGCTTAACTGATGGTAATGAAATTTAGCTATTATTGATATGCGTATAAAAAAAAGCAATACTAATGAAATAAGGATAGCACCACACGCATGCACAAGTCAAATACATTCTGTTTTCTACTATTATTAATCATGACCAAGAAAGCCAGGATTGAGTAATAACAGGTTAATTAAGAGATGACATATAGTAGAATATTATAGAACCATTTCTATATAAACCAAATGGGACAAAATCAATCTAGTGTCCCATTTGGTCTCATTGCTTTCAAAAACTTTCATTACATTTTTATTTTAGCTTATAGGTAATAGTGTTAATGTACTATGTATGTATGAGTTCTGTGTTTGTTCATGGTGCCTACTGAGGTCCAAAGAAGCCATCAGATGTCCTGGAACTGAAGCCATAGATGGTTTCCAGCCATCATGAGGTTCTGAGAAGTAATCCACATCTTTTTAGGACAAGCAAGTACTATTCACTACTGGGCCATCTCTCCCATGCTCCTCCCTATCCCATTTCCACTGTCACTTGAAATCATCACTAATCTTACCTCAATTCATCCAAAACATTCAATCATCCCTTTGATATAGTTCTTCTCTCCCCCTTACTGGATTCTTTCTTCTGTTTCATAGGGGAACAGGTTTGGTTTATGAGTTAGACCTCCATATTAAAAAAAAAATTCTTCAGAATTCATCTGGGTTTCTAAGCCATTACAGTGCCAGTAGACAAAGAATAGACAAATGATTCCCCAACTCTCCTGTTGTGTTAGAATACTGAAAATGCTCTGTAAGGATCCTGGAGGCAGGAGATCACACACAAGCCTTGGAGGGGTGCTGCTTCACATGGCTTGGACTAGCACATTGACCTGAGCTGTCTTCATCGCTCATATCACTGCTGTATCTAGTATGGTTACAAAATATTGCTGCCCTTTACTTAGGGAGAAAATAAGACAGCTGGAGAAAATATTCAAGATACAACACTAGTCATACTTCTAGAGAACACAAAAAAAGGTAAAGGAAGCACTGTGATAGGATTATGTTGATAATCAGAATATCCCTCATTTCTGGAGGTCTTTAGACAGTACAGAGAGTTTACATGTATACAAAGCAGGTAAATCCAAAGGATGTATCAGATATTCTATAAAAAGAGCATCCTTACCTACAAAAAAGAGGTGACTATAATTCTCTAACATCGCATATAAGTATGATGCCCTCTGAGCAGCCTAAGCATTCCCATTCCTCCTATGAGCATTCCACAGCCATATTCATGAATATTTATTGACCCTGAAATTGACAGTTACTCATTTATTATATACTGTGGGATGAAATGTTTGCAGAGGTAAAAGATATTAGAGACACTTTTGTGATATAGGTGAGGTATGGTAGTATTTCAAAGACCGAAGTTTTCCAAAATGCTACAAAGAATTCTCAGCAGTTAAGCACTGCAATCCTTTAATATACAATATATACAATGACTCATTACATGGCATACATTCAGAAGATCTTTCTCCACCATGAATTTTCTGAGTAGTAGATAAAGGATTTACCACCATCAGTTTAGTTTGGATTTTCTCTCCACTTCAGATTATGAAATGTCTTTTCAAGTGCAGTTAGGGCTGGAGAGATGGGTCACTGGTTAAGAGTACTGTCTGCTTTTCCAGCAGTCCAGAGTTCAATTCCCAGCAACTACATAGTGAATCATAACCCCGCACAATGTGATCTGATGTCCTCTTCTGGCATGCAGTTATGCAGATGTACGTGTAGAGAGAGAGAGAGTAGTTCTATATATAAAATGAATCATTTTTACAAAAGTAAAAATTAAAATAAAAAACAATAAAGTCAACTTCAGTTCCTTGCTCCTACTTGGCACTACAAAGAGGTGGTGGTGATGATGATGATGATGACGAAGATGATGATGACGATGATGATGTTGATGGTTGGTTTTTTTCAAGATAAGGTTTGATGAACACTGACATACTGAAATAATATTTTAAAGAAATAAATGGAAGTATGTTCATTATAACCTCTCTACAGAATCTAACTATATAAAACATAGCTACAGAGAAATGAAAACATGAAGTGGGGGAGCCTTCCTTCTTGAAAAGATAAGAAGAGAGTAAAGGTATTAAAAGAGACATTGGATAAGGCTGTGAAAGAGATGGCTTATGTACAGCATCCAGTCAATATCTCTAGAAAATTCTTACTGATATGATCCACATGATACAATATAAAAGTAGGGATAGGACTGATTATACCCAGTAAGAAAAATGCTGTCATCATTTCTAGGTGGTAGAAAATATATAGAATGCATTTCATTCATTCTACTTGGCACATGCATTATGTGTATTTCCTATGTCTGTTGTGCTGTCTTGGAGAACAGAAATATCATGCAGTGGCTCAGTCTATGTGGCAAATATCATGCTTTTTCTCAATATGATAAACTTGTCTTCGTACCAGTTATTGCCATTCTTTTTTTTTTTTTAGTTATAGCCATTCTTATCAACATCTACTATACACGTTCTCTGAGAGAAAGTGTACCTTCCCAGCTCATTCCTCCTTTAAGATGGACTTTTTTCTGCTTCACTGAATGTACAACTTTGTGTGAGATATTTATTACTTGCAACAAGATGAACCTATTCAAAAGGTAGAATATTATAATTCAGTTTATAAAGCATGTTTAAAATCTCGTAGGAGTGCAAAATTGTAGGCAACATTAATACAGCATCATGAAGTTAGAGGCATGGCAGTATCCAGCTAGTTAGCACCAGAGAGAAGAGAACATTCAGCTACCAACCAGCATAATGGTCACTAATGCCTCCCTGAAGTTCAGCTTTTTGGCCTTAAAACTGAGTCTTTGATCTAAAGCAGGGTCTCTCCATTTTGATGGTGGGGGTTCCTGCATATAAGTTTACAGAAAAAAAAGCTCTTTGCTTTTACATATATTTGAGTCTGGGGTATTATTCTTCTGTAATTCAGACCCTAACAACTTAACTAGCTACTGTGGAGACTTAAATCAATGAACAATGAAACAGAGTTCATGGAGTACCAAAGACAGTTTCTTAGTGTCAGGGTGAGTGTCAGATCAGGAAAGACAATCACACAGAAGTGTGGAGACAAAGACACATTGACAAGTTTTATAGCAAGAAACACTGGTTGAAAAGACATTTGTCATAATTACAAAATTATGACAGCTTAAATGTACAAAAAACATCAATTATTACTGAGATTATATACAGTTTAATTAAATAGATTCAATGATAAGATAATGATTCAACGTAACAGATTTGTTTGTATACAGAGACTAAAGTACTCACAAAGCATAGTTCACCTAATCGAAACTAAGGTAGTTGACTGTCTATGTATTAGAACTAGAGTTAAAAATGGGACACAGCAATGTATGACAATGATGACAATGCTGTAAAAAGTCATACACAAATCAGAATAGAAGAGTTCATAGAGGGGCTGGGGATTTAGCTCAGTGGTAGAGCGCTTACCTAGGAAGCGCAAGGCCCTGGGTTCGATCCCCAGCTCCGAAAAAAAGAACCAAAAAAAAAAAAGAGTTCATAGAAATAAGTGAATAAATCAATCTCCTACATTATAAAACGAGAATACACATCAAGCAAGGACTCAGACTGAAGCAGGAAGGATTTTCTCTAACAGTGTCAGAGGACTGGACAGATTAGCATGAAGTTCTCCTTTCCTTAAGCAAACCTTACACTAAAGCCAAAAGGAGAACACTGCCTAAAACACAAAGAAGAGGAACATTAGACGGTCATCATGCAATGTTGGCTTTACCTGGATACACAAAGCAAGTGAACCCAAACAAATATATGTAAAGAAAATTCACAGACCAGTTCCCCCGATCTACTCAGACACAGAGACTGTCTCTAAATTACAGGGAAATGGAAGGAAATCTGAGTTCACACCAAGAATGCAGGACTGTGTCAACACTTAGAAACTAATCAATATAAAGCACCAAATATATAGATGAAGGGAGAGAAGAAAATGACTGTCAATAGATTCATGAAAGCCCTATGGTACAGTATGACATTTCCTCAGTATAACAGCTCTCAAGAATTTGAGAACAGAAGAAGCACACCTCAGAGTAATAAAGACAAAGAGACACAAAGCTAAAGCAAACAGTACAAAAAAATGGAAACTAATTATTCTACTCTAACTACGCATAACACAACAGAGTGCATCAATTAGTACGGAATTCAAGAAGAAAGAAAAATTAAAAGGTGACAATATTTAGTAGTCAGAAAGCAAGTGAACCTCTTGAGAAAAAAAAAAACTCAAATCAGACCACTCACCTTGTCTACAAATATCTAGGACTCCCTGTTTGTAGCATTCACAGTCTCAAAAAAAAAATGCTATGAAGACTGGGGCAGGAGACAAAGGTACCAATGTCCATGTCAACATCTAGTGCATTAAGGTCCCTGGATAGGGTTATAGCAATCAGAATGCAGGGTAATATGCAGGATGCAGAGTAACGTGAACCACTGCATTCTTTATTGAATACTCCAGAATCTTTTATAGGCAGATGTCCTCAAGTCACCTCACAGTTAGTAGGCTGGGAGCATTCACCTTGTGCCATCCTTCTACAATTCCCAGATTTGGATCCTGTGTGCTACAATCCCAAACTGCCATGCAAGGCCTGACCATTGATGTAACAGTGGCAAGAACATTTTGTGGGTAACATAAGGTTTTCTGGTTCAATCTGAGGCAAGCTGCATAGAAAAAAAAAAAACCAAAAAAACAAACAAACAAACAAAAAAACTACAGGTCACACTGGTAACAAGGCCAAAAGCCAACAAAAAGGAAGGCCACAGGCCTTAGCAGGGAATCCACTACCAACATTAGCTACATGTTCAAATGTCTCAGTTCACACCCATAGCCTGGTGTTGCTTTCAGTCTGGGTCAAATAAACATTATTTTAAATGGGCAACAGTCATTACAGAGACTCAAAAGTAAGCACATACTTAGATACCTAATAGCTTCCTGTACACAGCCTATAATTGAATGCATATTACCACATATAATATTACTCTCTGAAATTTTCTCGAATCACTGATTAAAAAGAAAAGGAAAATCCAATTTTATGTGATCTTTCTATTGTCACCTGAATCCCTTGCCACCCCTTCCTCAGGCCCTCTAACATACCTGGATCCTTGGCAACCGTACCCTGTCTTCACCATCCAGGGCTCGTAGTTCTGATTCTCAGGTGAGTAGATCTGTCTGGGCAGTGGGAGACCTGCATATGAGAAGGAGATACTTCAGAAAGTATCGGGGACTTTTTATGGAACAAAAATGAAAGAAGCTCACACCTGCCAAAAGGATAAACATGAAGGAAAGAGAAAATATCATAACGAATGTTTCCTTTTATCTGAGGAGTTCACTTTCCTCCATGAAATGTGAGAGTTGTTCACAGAGAATTCACACACATGCAGAGTTGTTTTCCCAGTAACTCTGTGGAGGATCAAGGAAGATTGTAAGAAAACCATGCTGACTCACAGAATCCAGACTGATGTACTTCTCCAAAAGAGAATCTCTGAAAAAAAAAAGTCCTGACTGCAGGATCTAGATATTCTCACTCCTGCAAGAAGTCCTCAGCCACAAAACTGTCAACAAACCATGAAATAAATACACAGCAGTTTGGCCACATGTGCATGGGCACAGTGTGTTCTTTGAACCAGAGACATTTTTTTGATGTAAGTGAGCAATCATATTATTCAAAAAGTGCTTTGTAATTTTGTTTCAATAAGTAGTGATTTTCTTCTAGCTATGAAGATAGGTTGGCCAGGTATCATCCTCTCACAGCATATATACTGGCCTTACTAAGACCTTCTTAGGACTCAAGAAAACTCAGGATAAATGCCAAAATGAGGCATCCATTAACATGGTTGATGGTTTATTTCTCCACCAGTGAACTCAAGACAGATTAGAATATACTGGTGGCAGGTTTATTGGGACTTGCCAACTGCTATTGGGCAAATTCCCTGGCACCAAGGATTGAGGCCAGGGGAATTACCATGGTGGCAGGGGTAAGAGCAAGGAAAAAGAGAAAGGGCATTAAAATGGAGAAAGAAAAGAAATAGAAGAGAGAGAAATATCAAAATGTCTAGATTATATAAGAAAGAGCCTTGAGGAAAGGGGAGCCCAGAAACTGGGCTGGAAAGATCAGGGTTGGGGGCAGGGTATTCCACATACTGTAACTGAAACCCTACTTTTAAGGATGGCTCTTAAACACTTTAACCTCCCTTTTAGCCCACCACCAACAGAAGTAGTAGAAAAGAAAGAATATGGGAGAAGTGGACCTGTTTAGGTTCTTTGAAGCAACTCTAATCTGTGTTGTCTGAAAATCAGCAGTTCAATTCAAAGGTCAACAGCAACAGTTTGACCCACTAGCAAATACTTCATGGATATAACAGCAGTACAATTCAGGAGTGTAGGGTTAGCAAACATGAGTCAGCAATAATGACACTATTTAGCAGACATAGCCAGGCATCCTTCTTGGCAGTAGTTAGCAGGAGTGATCAGGAGGAATGCTAGGAAAAGTTCTTGGCTGTGCCTCAAGACCAACAAGCATTGCACAGTTAGTTCTATAAGCAAGCCTAGCTCAGCCTCCCTCACTATTCATCAAGTCCTTTTTATATTCTTCACCATGTGTCCTCCACTGGTCTTGCCTCAGCACATGTCTTTCCATAGCACATCAAGAACAATTTTGTCTTCTGGGAAGAATGCTAAAGGAGCTCTAATATGCAGAACAGAAAATACCTTCTGAAATCATAGTGGTTTATGAAGAAGCTTGTGGCCATCGAAGATGGAGAAATAAGCAGTATACTTGGGGCTGTCTTAAAGAATTCAGTTATGCCATACTCACAAACAAATAGGAAGTGAACAACTTTAATGCATTAAAGATGGGTTCAGACAAAAGAACAAACCTGCAGAGCTGTCATCCCAGAAACTGAGCAGGACAACTGAAAACTCCCACACACAAAAAAATAATCAAGTCCAAGAAGAGTATAGATAGCCAAAAATAATCAAAGTCAGGGCTGAAATCAGTGAAATAGAAACAGAGAGAATGAAACAAAGTGTTGCTTATTTGACAAAATCGACAAGATTGATAAAAAACCCTTATCCAAACTAACTAAAAGGTTGAGAGAAAACATCTAAATTAAGCAAAATCAGAAAGAAAGATAGATACTGAGGAAATCCTGAGAATTATAAAATAATAAAAACTTCTACTCAACCAAAATGAAAAAACATCTAAAACAAGTGGATAATTTTATCATTAGGTACCACAATCCAAGTGACATCAACATCATATAAGCAAATAGGCCTATCTAACTCCTAGTGAAATAGAGGGAGTCATTAAAAGTCTTCCAACCAACAACAAAAAAGTCTAGAGCCAGATGGTTTTAGCCCAGAATTATACTACTTTCAAAGAATAAAGAAGAGTTAAAACTAATACTCCTCAAATTATTCCACAAGAAACAGTGGAATATTTTATCAGGCCAAACTTATCCTAATACCCAAACCACATAAAGATTCAATTAAAAAGGAGAATTACAGACCAGTTTCTTCTATAAACATACATGCAAAAATACTCAAGATAATCCAAGAACACATCAGGAAGATCATCAACCATGATCAATAAGGCTTTGTAACAGAGAAGAAAGAATATTTCAATGAATAAAAATCAATAAATATAATCCACCATACAAAACAAACTGGAAAAAAGACATGATTACATTAATGCATCCATACAACAGCAGAAGAAGCACAATCTTCTCAAATGTCATGCATCACTCTCTGATGTGCCCACGAAAGAACAAGCCCTGGGTTTGTGATGCAAGCCTTCTATCCCAGCAGCACTCAACAGACTGGGCAGCAGATCTTTATGTTCAAGAGAAGCCTTATCTACAAAATGTTTCAGAACTGCCAAGACTACCTAGACAATGTGTCTAAAAAAAATCAATAGTAACAATATAAAGTCTTCAAGCCTGTTAAAGATTATAGTTTAAAAAATATCTTCTCTAAGAACCTGGAATGTTGACATCAATAGAAGACAGAAGAACACATAAAAGATATAATACTGAGTCACTGCTTAGCATGTTCTCACTGAATCATGTGAGGAAATATATAAGGATGTCTTTAAGATTCAAAATACCAAAATCTTACTGACATTTTGAAATACAGAGAAACCAAAAGGAATTTCAAAGACTATGAGAGAAGCATCAAACTGAAGGCGGACTTCAAAATATATAAAAATTATAACAGTGCAAAATATTGAGAGTTGATAGGAAGATAGATGACAGCAGATATCAATGAGAGGGTAATATAGACAGAGTTTAATACTGTGCAGAAATATTAAGCAAACAACTACTATCAACATTCTGTGAGCATTATATTAGGAAATGGAGAAATTAAGCATAAAAGATAGAGACCATAAAGGAAATACAAAATGCTCTAAAACTTTAAGATCAGGAAAAATTAAGAGGCACCCATTGTTCTGACTAAAAAGTATATTAAAGGTATAATAATGACAATATTTAATATTGGTAAGAAGATATGATCAGTGATATGAGTTGAAGGTAGACTGCATCCCTCACATACAAAACGAAATTAAATTACTTTTGCCTGTGTGTATTAATTCTCACAAAGAGAGTCTTCTAATACCTACCATGGGAATATTCTGACATTATTCTCCGTAAAATTATCTAGATAGAAACATTTGGAATGAAATAGAATTGGCCAAATCAATTTCATGTCCCCTTTCCACAGTCATTTGAGCCTTCCCTTCCCTTCTTCAATCCCTCTAACATACCTGGATCCTTCGCTACAGTTTTCTATCCTCACCATCCACAGCTCTTAGTTCAGATTCATAGGTGAACAGAACTAGCTGATGAATGTGACCCCTGCATAAAGGAAAGATTCTTCAGAAAGCACCCAGAACTTTTCATGGAACAAAACTAAATAATGCCTCCAAAAGGATAAACATGAAGGAGAGAGAAAATATCACAAATAAAAATGTCTCTTTTCCTGTAAGGATTTGACAGTACTCTGTGAGATGTGAGTCTCATTCATACACAGCTGAGACACATGCAGAGGCATTTTCCCTAGAATCCTGAGGAGGAGCTGGGGAGACTGCAAGATAACTATTGTCACCCATAGAAATCAAACTGCTAGACTTGTCCAAAAGGAGATCTGTGCAAAAAGTCCTGTCAGCAGGGCCTAGGCATTCCCAGTCCTTCTACAAGAAGTCCCCAGTCATAGCAATGAATGTTAACAAACCCTGAAATACTGCTTGGCTACCTGTGTAAGGGCAGAGTGCTTTTCTTCAACCAAACTGACAATTTTCTTATAAAGGTGAAAGATCGTAATTATTCAAAAGATGCTTTCTAACACTCTATTTTAATCCATAGCGGGGTTTCTACTTAAATAGTGTGATCTGGTAACATTTACACAGCAATACTGGTTTTACTGGACCTAAGGAGTAACATAAGAACTCAGCCTATGAAGATGCATTTCTGAATACTTTACTTACATCCTAAACTGCTTACAACTAAGATTTAAAAAAAATCATGGTCACTAAAAAGTCTGTCTATAAATGTTAATGTTTACAGTAATAACTGTTGCACTCAGTGAAGTACATTTTCTGGTTCAATAAAAACTGCACTATTTCCTCATATAATTACTGCATACAAAGGTATCTATGTGGATATCTCTTACCCGGAGCCAAAGGCATTCTCTTGAATAAGCAGTTAATAAAAGAAGGGAGTTAGAAAGCATGAATGAATTAACGTTCCAGGAGCTTTATTACTAACACAATGGCAAACAGCAGATAATGCAACTACTCTACATTTTTTACCAGTTATTTTATGACTGAATATTCCAGTAAATGAAGGATAAATGAAGAGAACACTATAAACAGCAGTTCATAGGATCTCAAACTGCCTAACAATGGTAAGATACCCACAATAGAATCCTTGAGAGCAGCGTGCTTAAGAGCAGCTGCAGAAAACACACCCCTGCTCGGCTCCCGCCCATTTTCCAGCCCACAGCTCCTCTGACCTGGGAGGTTCCAGAGTCTCCGTGCTGCGGTTACCGCCGCTGCGCAGCTGACTACTGTCTCTCTCAGGGCTACAGACAGGAAACTGGGACTGAGGAGTTTCTCGGGGTCCAGAGAGACCTAGGACACGGGTTCTCTCTATGAAACCAGCCCACCGTTTGGGACCACGTACCTCACTCACTTAGGAAGGTGAATGGAGGATTTTTCCCGTCACTCCAGGCTTGGTCTTTGGAGCAGCTTTCAAAGGCCCGCCCACCATACCCTGGTTCCGGTGACGTAGCGCCTTCGGGTACTTAATTGTTTTTGTAGAGCTCACCCAGCTTTTTTCATTCCGTTGTCTCTTTCGGGACTCTTCCAGTGTCCTCGCCCGGTACCGCTCCGCCCCGCCCCGCCCCGCCCCGGGGATTCTGGTCCCTTCCACTCAGTCTCAGGCTGCCAGCCACACTGCTCCAACTCTCAGGCTGCCAGCCACACTGCTCCAACTCTCAGGCTGTCCATGTAGGGTGCTGCACCCTTATATCGGATAGTGAGTTCTATATCTCCCGGATAATAGATAGGCAGTCACGATTGTTAGTTTGGACTGCAAGCCTACTGGGCTAAAAAAATGCACAGCAAAATATAATCAACACCCTAAATTCCGTTTTCTTTTGTTCCATTCCTAGCACAAAATACTAAAGATAAATCAAAAGCCTGGCTCCCTCCCAAAGCCTGTCTCATAAGATACAGGAAGTTCAAGAAGGACTAATCACATGAAAATGCGGATAAAAACACAAGGGACAGAGAATGATGACAGGGGAGCTGTGGAGCTCCAGGGACAAAGGAAAGTGCAGTAGAAGAGGGCAGTGGGGAAAGAGGGATAAAGTCAGGCTCCAGCAGCATTGTCCTGGCCACAAGAGCAAAGAGGGTAGATAATACAAATACTTTTCAAGAATATTTCCCTGTAAATAGTGTAAGAACCATAATATGAATAAAAACATCAGGATAAGCCCCAGTTTATGTAAGAGAAAACATAGTGATAGCACAACAGAATTTTGATAGCCAGGAAAAAATTAAATGTTGTTGTGAATTTAGAGCATGTCAAATCCAGGCACGGGGGATTCATGGTCAGAATCAGAATGGTAAGGAAAACGGGCATAGAAATGCATGAATTTTAAAGAGAAAGATCATTTGTGCCTGCCCATCGCTTTATCACTCTGGTCTATAACATACAGGCTGGAGTTTGCATAAGGAATACATTGAATGTTTAGATTTCTTTTGGTAGGATGGCTATTTTCACTATGTTAAGCCTCCTGATCCATGAGCATGGGAAATCTCTTCAAGTTCAAATATCTTCTTCAATTTCTTTCTTCAAAGACTGGGGAGTTTATCATGCAAGTCTTTCAGTTGTGTGCATAGTGTTGTGCAAAATATTTAATCCCAACCTGGGTTTCTACCCAGCCTTTGATTATTCACTTCCTGGACAAAAGACATGTAATTTTTATAATAAGCCTCTATCGAGCCTAAAGCTGCGAAAGTATCTATCTTCTATGCTATTATTTTTGTCTATTTTGCAGCTGCTATTTCTGTTTCATTTTGCATGTTTTGTCTGGGTTGCTTTTAACTCCAATTAGCCAACCAATAAGGCCATGATTCTGAAACTCTTATCCCATGGTGGCTTCCTCAGCCTCTACCTTCCTTCTCCCCACAGTTCTCTGATACCCTCCCCCAATCTTATCTCTCTTCTACCTAGCTATTGGTCATAGGCATGTTTATTCACCAATTAAGGATAACTTGGGGGGCAAGGTTAAAGAGTATCACCTGGGTACCTGCAGACTCTGATCCCTAGGGGGCAACTAGGCCTAGGGACCACTGTTGAGCATTACAATGTAAGCAAAAGAGGACACCTCAAAAGCACACAGTTAATACCAACACACTTTTTTTTGAGGTTATTATGAAATGTGTTCATTTCCTGCTTTTTTTTTCTTTAGTCCATTTGTCATTTGTGTATAGAAAGGCTACAGATTTTTGTGTGTTAATTTTGTATTCAGCGACTTTATGGAAAGTGTTTATGAGTTGAAGAAGTTCCCTGGTGGGAATGTTTGGGTCACTTATGTATACTATCATATCATTTACAAATAAGGTTATTTTGACTTCTTCCTTTCCAATCCAATATGTGTCTTTTTGATCTCCTTCTGCATCTTATTTCTTTAGGTAAGACTTCAATCATTTTATTAAATAGATATGGAAAGTGTCCATCCTTAGCTTGATCCTGATTTGAGTGGAATTGCTTTGAGTTTCTCTCCATTTAATTCAAGCTTGGTTCTAGGCGTGCTGTAAGCTTCCTGCATTATGTTTAGGTATTGCTCTTGTATCTTTTATCTGTACAGGACATTTATGGTGAAGGGATGTTCAATATAGTCGAAAGCCCACTCAGCATGTCTTTTTTTCAGTTTGTTCTATGGTGGATTATATTTATTGATTTTTTTATCTTGAATGATCACTTCCCCCTCCCCAACAACCCTCCCTTGCCACCTCCCTGCCCTGACATTCCCCTATATGTGGGGGCCCAGCCTTGGCAGGACCAAGAGCTTTTCCTCCCATTGGTGCCCAACAAGGCCATTCTCTGCTACATAAGCAGCTGGAGCCATGGATCTGTCCATGTGTAGTCTTTGGATAGTGGTTTAATCCCTGGAAACTCTGCAATGGAGATCCCGTTCTCAGTTCAATGTTTTGCTGCTAGCATTCACCTGTGTATTTATCACTTTCCGGCAAAGGCTCTCAGGAAACAGCTATATCAGGCTCCTGTCAGCATGCACTTCTTGGCTTCATCAATTTTGTCGACTTTTGGTGGAGATATATATATATATATATATATATATATATATATATATATATATATATATATGTGTGTGTGTGTGTGTATATGTATATATATATATATGTATATGTATGTGTGTATATGTATATGTATATATATATGTATATGTATGTGTATATGCTGGATCCCCAGGAAAGACAGGCTCTGAATGGCCATTCCTTCAGTTTCTGCTCCAAACATGTCTCTACACCTCCACCTATAAATATTTCATTCCCCTTTTAAGAAGGACTGAAGCATCTACACTTTGTTAATCCTTCTTCTTGAGCTTCCTGTGGTCTGTTGATTGTGTCTTGGGTAATTTGAGCTTTTGGGCTAATAAACAGTTATCAATGAGTGCATACCATGTTTTTTTGGTTTTTTTTTTTTTTGTGATTAGGTTACCTCACTCAGCATGATATTTACTAGTGAGAGGATCCATCAGTAAAAATTACCTGAGCTCTAGATATAGGAGTCTGCCTCACTATTTTAGGGAATACTTATGCATGGTTATTCACAAACTGCAATCGTATATCATTAGAATAATTGTAATTTATGTCTCCGGGTTATTGCACAAAGTAATGGCCTACACATTCGTATTTTAAAATAACCAATCAATGTGTTTATTTGTTAAAGGGCTTTTTCCCAAAATATTTTTAGAATCCGCTTGAGATATCTGCCTTAGACAAGCAACAACTGCCATAATACTGCAGTAGGTATATGGACAGTACCAAGGACATAACAAGCCCATCCTCACACATAATCAATATACTGCTTATACTGTTTCTCAGTAGATTTCTTCCCCTTATGCAGAGCCTGTCTACCAGAAGCCATTATTTCTCAATCAGAAGTTGGATCAGGAACTCCCTCAAAATATCAAAAAGAAATTTTAGCTCCCCTGTAGAAATTTTCAAATAAGGTATAGCATAATTTATATCTCTCAGTCTCTTTTGAAGAAAATTTAATGTTCTCAATCCATCCTTCCTGATTGGGATCTTCTGTAGGACACTAACCCTGGAATACAACTTATATCCCAAAGAGGAGTAAGGTGGATCAGTCTGCATCTTTTCAGTTGCTATTACTAGTTCCTGTTTTTCAAGGTCTTTAAATGTGCATAAGCTACTAATAGCAGTCCTTTTTATGGGCTGATAAAATATCATCCATATAATGAATTCCATAGACTTCAGAATGTGCCATTATATTCACTTTCTCATTAGGGTAAGAAAAGACTGATTACTCACTGAAAAATTACCACAGCCCCTCTAACCTTGATTTAATATCTCACCTGCTGTATCAGGTAAACTGATACGTATGTAAGGCCTGATAAACAGGAGACACATGAGTGAGTGTTAACCAGAGAGGTCATGAAAAGGCATTTGAAGCCCTATATCTGGAGCTACTGATGATTGTCAGCCATAATGGGTTCTAGGAATCCAACCTGTGTCCTCTGGAAGAGGAACAATTTCTCTTAACCACTGTGTTACCTTTCCAGCCTATGATGCCAAATTTGGACTTCCTTTTTCCGAATCTGTTTGGTCCTGATGACTTCTGCATGCTCTCTGCTGTTTCTTTCTGCAGACACTCAGAGCTATGAGTTTTCCTCTTAGCACAGCTTTCATTGTGTCCTATAAGTTTGGGTATGTTGTACCTTTGTTTTCATTAAATTCTAAGAAGTCTTTAATTTCTTTCTTTATTTCTTCCTTGACCAAGTTATCATTGAGTAGAGCATTGTTCAACTTCCATGTATACGTGGCCGTTCTTTCCTTATTGTTATCGAAGACCAACCTTAGTCTGTGGTGGTCTGATAGGATGCATGGAATTATTTCTACCTTGCTATATTTGTTGAGGCCTGTTTTGTGACCAATTATGTGGTCAATTTTGGAGAAGGTACCATGAGTTGGTGAGAAGAAGGTAAATTCTTTTGTTATAGGATGGAATTATCTAAAAACTCAGTTAAGTTTATTTGGATCATAATTTCTGTTAGTCCTTCTATGTCTCTGTTTAATTTCTGTTTCCATGATCTTTCCATTGATGAGATTGGGGTGTTGCCATCTCCTACTATTAGTGTGTGAGGTGCAATCTGTGCTTTGAACTTTAGTAAGGTTTCTTTTATGAATGTAATTGCCCTTGTATTTGGAGCATAGATATTTAGGATTGAGAGTTCATCTTGGTGAATTTTTCCTTTATGTATACGGTGTCCTTCCTTATCTTTTTTGATGACTTAGGTTGAAAGTCAATTTTATTTGATATTAGAATGGCTACACAGGCTTGCTTCTTCAGACCATTTGATTGGAAAGTTGTTTTCCAGCCTTTTACTCCGAGGTAGTGTCTGTCTTTGTCACCAAGGTATGCTTCCTGTAGGGAGCAAAATGATGGGTCCTCTTTATGTATCCAGTCTGTTAATCTGTGTCTTTTTATTGGGAAATTGAGTCCATTGATGTTGAGAGATATTAAGGAATAGTGATGGTTGCTTCCTGCTATTTTCATATTTAGAGGTGGGATTATGTGTGTGCTTCTCTTCTTTTGGTTTATTGCAAGGACATTACTTTCTTGCTTTTTCTAGGGTGTAGTTTCTCTCCTTATGTTTGGCTTTTCCATTTATTATCCTTTATAGAGATGGATTTGTAGAAAGATATTGTGTAAATTTGTCTTTGTCTTGGAATATCTTGGTTTCTCCCTCAATGTTGATGGATAGTTTGCTAGATATAGTAGCCTGGGCTGGCATTTGTGTTCTCTTAGGGTCTATAGGACATCTATCCAGGATCTTCTGGCTTTCATAGTCTCTGGTGAGAAGTCTGGTGTTATTCTGGTAGATCTGCCTTTACATGTTACTTGACCTTTTCCTCTTACTACTTTTAATATTTTTTCTTTGTTTTGTGCACTTGGTATTTTGACTATTATGGACGGGATGATTTTCTTTTCTGGTCCAATCTATCTGAAGTTCTGTAGGCTTCTTGTATGTTTATGGGCATCTCTTTCTTTAGGTTAGGGAAGTTTTCTTCTATGATTTTGCTGAAGATATTTACTGACCCTTTAAGTTGGTAGTCTTCACTCTCTTCTATGCCTATTATCCTTAGGTTTATTCTTCTCATTGTGTCCTGGATTCCTGTATGTTTTGGGCTAGGAGCTTTTTGTGTTTTACATTATCTTTGATGGTTGTGTCGATGTTTTCTATGGTATGCTGTGCTCCTGAGATTCTCTCTTCTATCTCTTGTATTCTGTTGGTCATGGTCGCACTATGACTTCTGATCTCTTCCCTAGGTTTTCTATCTCCAGGATTGTCTCCGTTTGTGCTTTCTTTATTGTTTCTATTTCCATTTTTAACTCCCAGATGATTTTGTTCATTACCTTCTACTATTTGGCTGTGATTTCCTGTAGTTCTTCAAGGGATTTTTGTGTTTCCCCTTTAAGGGCTTCTATTTGTTTACTTCTATTGTCCTGCATTACCTTAAGGGAGTTACTTATGACCTTCTTAAAGTCCTCCTTATCATTGTAAAATGTGATTTTAAATCTACTTCTTGTTTTTCCGGTGTGTTTGGATATCCAGTGTTTGCTTTGGTGGGAGAACTGGGCTCTGATGATGCCAAGTAGTCTTGGTTTCTGTTGCTTGGGTTCCTGTGCTTGCCTCTTGCCATCTGATTATCTCTAGTGTTACACTGTTCTGCTATTTCTGACAGTGGCTAGACTGTCCTATAAGCCTGTGTGTCAGGAGTACTGTAGACCTGTTTTCTTTCAGCCAGTTATGGGAACAGAGTGTTCTGCTTTCGGGTGTGTAGTTTTTCCTATCTACAGGTCTTCAGCTGTTCCTGTGGGCCTGTGTCTTGAGTTCACCAGGCAGGTCGCTTGGAGCAGGAAGGTTTGTCTTACCTGTGGTACCAAGGCTCAAGTTTGCTGGTGGGGTGTTGCTTATGAGCTCTTCGCGGGGGCAGCAACCAGGAAGATCTGCACTGCCCTTTCCGGGAGCTTCTGTGCACCAGGGTTCCAGATGGCATTTGATGTTTTCCTCTGGAGTCAGAGATGTGGGCAGAGTGCAGTCTCTTCTGGTTTCCCAGGCGTGTCTGCCTCTCTGAGGGTTTAGCTCTCCCTCCCACGGGATTTGGGTGCAGAGAACTGTTTATCTGGTCGGTCCCTTCAGGTTCAGGTGGTGTCTCAGATGCAGCGGACCTGCTGCTCCTGTGCCCTTATCCAAGGGAACCCAGAGTCCGTATACAGTTCCCTCTTGGGCCAGGGATGTGGGCAGGGGTGGGCAGTGTTGGTGGTCTCTTCTGCTCTGCAGTCTCAGGAGTGCCCACCTGTCTTGGAGGTGAGCTCTCTCTCCCACGGGGTTTGGGAGCAGTGAGCTGGAGGCAGGGAGCGCGAGATTGGGACTCCCCCATATCCATAATTTTTAAACTGAAAAAAAAACAAGATGTAGTTCATAAAGTATCTAAAATTGTCATAAAAATGTTACTGTATGGTTAGCTAGAGATGTTGGAAATTTGGGACTAGTTGGTCAATTGGCTTAACATTACACATTACAAATCAATGAGTTGGGGTTCGGGATTTAGCTCAGTGGCAGAGCGCTCGCCTAGCAATCGCAAAAAAATCAATGACTTGATTATGTTGAATTTACTCTATCCTTACAATGCACAAGAGTATTTAAACATCCTTTGAAGAGGTTCATCATAAGAACAAGAATAGGTCCAATAGAATATTGCTAACTTTATAAGAAATAATATAAAACTGTTTTCAAAAACAGTTTAAGTTAATGTTGAAAGAAAGAAACAAGTTCTGGTCTAATACAAATACATTACATGCATTATAGAAATCCTAAGTAAACTGCTAAAATCTCATCTGAAAAAGAATGAAAATAAGAAATGTAGTTTATAAGGTCAGAAATTGGTCTCTCACATGAAAATCAACTTCATTTTACCACTTTCCAGGAAGGTTGGATGTACATGCTTGATGCCGTAATTTAAATGAGTACAGTTAAACCAAAATGCACATGTGTACTTCTTTTTGTCCACTCTATGATATCTACAGATAAATGTAACTGTTAACCATTTATAAAAAGGGACTAAATAGTCATATTTTCACTTTAAATTCAAGTCTCTGTGGAAAATTTCAAATGTGGAATGTCATACATTTCCTGCAGTTTATCTCTTTGATTCATATTTACTCTGTCTCCAACAGGATTAGTGAAGTGGATCTTTCTCAAAGAGGGACCCAGCTGAAAGACAGGGAGCATACTATAGAGTATATTTTCTTGCTTAAGGTAAGAAAATGTATCCTTATACCATCTTAAAGGCAACTTTGCTGACAGTATGCATGTGAAAAATCTCAGTGAAAGCAAAGAGATAAAAAAAAATTATATTGTTTCTGTTATTTGAGTTCTCTAAGAAGAAATTACCACACAAGCACAAACATGCATGTGACACCAAACATATGTGATATGAAAATGCATATACATGAAACAGAAGGGGTCTCGCATCTGTATGAAGATGGGCACATAACTGGAGCACACAGTTATTTACACAAACATACACAGACATGCCCAAACATACATGAATATACAGATACAAACTGAAGCAAAATATGTCAAACACATGAAGAAACACACAAAACAATAATCTAGGCGCACACACATAAAACCACATGGAAAACCACATGCTCAAAATGTACATATGTAGACATA
Organism: Rattus norvegicus; assembly: GCF_021556685.1. NCBI lineage: Eukaryota > Metazoa > Chordata > Mammalia > Rodentia > Muridae > Rattus > Rattus norvegicus. Next base: position 73,334,484 of record NC_141534.1, read on the forward strand.
CACATATACTGACATCCATATAGAGTGACATTGGCACACAGACAAATTAATGCTCTCATACAAACACACATGACAAAGACATACATAAATGAAAGAATATTCACAAAACCACCCAAAATATAGAGCCACATGCAGAAACATGTATTGATAAATATACACAGGAGTGTACACTTATACAATATGCACAATACAGAAAGCAAATGAAAAACAGACAAAATCCGTTAATTGCCATAAACCAACATATATAGGCAGATGCACAAAGAGGATAGATAGATAGGTGGATAGATAACTAGACAGACAGACAGACAGACAGACAGACAGACAGACAGACAGACAGATAGATGGGTGGACAGATTGATGTATGGACAGACAGACAGATAGATATAAATATACACAGAATATAGAGAAAGAGATAGATATAGTTATACACACAGATATACAGAAACACAGAAACATACAAATATACGGTGAGAAATATACATCCACACACATAAGAACACAGGAATCTAGTAAATTGAATCCAAGCATTATTCTCCATGTAAATCCTCTCAGGGCACCAAGAGATGTCCCTCACCTACAGTGGAAAAGGATAAATAGAAATCTATTGTTAAAAGAATACCCTACAGTGATTACTACATATTTAACAATTAATGAACAAGGATTCATCATTGAGTGGGTTCATTAGGAAGGACTGGATATGTTTTCAGTATGAGACTATGTGTGACCATAATCAGGTAATCTGTCACAAATCACAATGCTACAGTGACAAATTAGGCCTTCTATTCAATTCTCTTTACATTAGAAGTGTACACCAACATCTAGATTTATGTAATCAGTAGGAAAAGGATTCATAAATCACTCTATGTTAGAAAATATTTCCTATTTCACTTGGTTTGGGCATCAATAGACTCTTAAAGACATTGATAACAGGAAATATTAAAAAATGTAAGAAGCACTACCTTGTTGCAGACATATTTTTCATCTTTCCCTTTGTCAGTGGGCAGATTATGAAAGTTTTAAAATATCATCTCATGAAAAACCTGGGCAACAACATGTACAGCGTTTTATGTGTCATAACTCCCTTCAGTAAAGGTCATTTCAAAAGTATGCACCATTAGGCATTCCAGTGAGTGACTGGAAGAGCAGTTCTTCAGTGTCTTCCCTTCAAATGCTGAGACTTCACAGTTAAAGTGCATCCATTCCAGCTTTGCCAGATATTCATCTGAGGATGTGACAGGGTTCAATGTCTGGACAAACTTTTTAAAACCAGAAATCTCACCTGGTGTTGTCCCAAAGCAAATAAACCATATAAATTGTCTTTCTTACTAGGAGTGACATCCCACTGTGCAGTTGTGATCCATAATCTCTGTCTACATAGAGATTCCCACATTCTAAAGCTCACAGCTAAAGTACTGTCTGTGTCGCCATAAATGACAACAACATTTGTGGAAGATGTCATGATTTGGTTGTAATACACTTCAGCTCTTGACATGTGTAAATGCATATTGACTGGGATCATGCTGACAAAAGCAAAGCAGACTGTATTTCTTTCCATCTCTCTTGTCAAATAAGAGAGAAATTGGGTACCTTGATTGTTGTCTGAGAAGACCAACCCTACCCAGTTCCAACTGAAATGAATTATGAAGGAGACCAGGGCAAGGGCTAGAGATGTATCATCAGAGGACATCTGATATAGATATGGAAAATTTTCATCATCACTCAAGACAGGATGATAGGATCCATAAGTAAGATGAAGGAACTAGAACACAGAAAGCAGCGCAAGATACAATGTATTCCTAAGAACTTATAAACACATTTTTCTGGAGATTTCTAGAAATCTCAGTTTGCTATTATTTCTTTCCTCATATCTATATCATACAAGAACATTTGAAAGCTCCATCAAGACACTGAATATTACCTTTGAACTACATAGATTGGCTCATTCCTAGTAAGATTTTGGGGACTCCAAGTGATAACTGATTTCATGAATTTCCAACCTGCCCCTAAGACACAAGTACACACACACACACACACACACACACACACACACGCACGCACGCACGCACGCATGCACACACACACACACACACACACACACACACTTATCTGTTGATATATGAAGTTGCTGAAGATTTTATAAAGTAACAGAGTTGTTGCCCAGTTTACTCCGGTAAGTGCCACTACACACTTGAGGTCACTTTTACATTTATAATTAGGAAGAATGTCATAATTATGTAAACTCTCGTGAAAGAGATTTTAAAATTTGGATTGCCATTCACAATTTTGTGGTGATAATTCGAATGCTAGAGACATGTTTGGCAAAAGATCAGGGTTCCTGTTGATTTCATTTATGGAAAAAGTCAAGGCAAGAGCATACTTGTGGTTTTCAGTGAGTGTTCTGTAAAAGGTTACAGTGTTTATAAAGACAGCAATTTACAAACATCATTTTCAGTTCACAAAAGGACAATCCTGACCTTGATTGTATTGCCCCAACCCCCTAAAGGTTGAAATGAGCTGTGTAATGAAGTTGAGATGACAAAAGAAGCCAGAAGCTGATAAAACCTTCACATGTTCATGAGAGGTCATGTCCTGTAAATGAGATGTACTATCATCATGTTCTCAATGAGAGAGTTTTTCTTCTCTTGTTTTTGATTGTTTGCTAAGAATGTAAATAAATCACCAAATGATTTGATCAAACAGTAGAAATGGTCACATATTCATTTGAAATCAGTGAGCAAAATGTGAAATACATTGGATGGGTTCATGCCATTGAGTTTATGGTATGTTTGTGCAAAAGTGAGGGTATTGGCTAAGGCAGTAATGTCTTCTGTGGCAAAACTTGGCTCATGTCATGAAAATTCATTTTCATTTGGGGGCAATATCCCCACATAATGATCCTTATCTTAAATGTTCTTTTTAAAATTTAGTTACAATCGAATAATTCTGTTTTGTGTTTATGTTTTTGAAAAGAATAATGTCTCATATCACTTCGGAATTATTTAAAAATATCTGACTGATAAACATCAAATATATTACTTCATTGTTAATTTTACTAGGAGTTAAATATCTGTATTCCAACTAGAAATTGTACATGTGTCATGTCTTTTTTATAAAAACAATCCATTTTAGAATATTCTTTATGAATATACAAAAAGATGTCTTTAAAATTTTGATGACAGAAATATGAGACTAGTACTTGTACAAATCAAATATTAAATCCTGTTCAGTAAACATTAAGAAACATAAAGTACTTGAGTGATCGTAGTGACTTTGTGATCTAAAGTACTGTGTCTGAAAAAGAAGCTCATAATATCAAAATGTTCATAGTGCCCACACTGGTAAAATATGCAACTATATTTTGTAAGATTACTGATAAAGAGACATAAAGTGCTAAATATTAAAAGTGTCAGGTTACATAACAGAGAGTTAAAGAGGGAAGACATATGCACTTTAAATAATGGCAAAGATAAGCTAGTGGGTAACATTTCTATCCTTATTCTCTAATATTGCCAACTATCCTATGCTACAGTTATTACCCAGGATAGTAACAAGGGAAGTATCTAGCCACCACTATTAGTAATAATATCACTTTTCAAAGAATGCAAACATATTTTTATAGTCACTACATTCCTTCTTTATTCTAAACAGTGAGGAGACAACTGGACTTTGAAAGACCTGGAAGCCCATGAATTTATATAGATCAAAGTATGAAGTTCATAGAGAACAGCTCTCTAACATCAATTCTTGATGCAGCTTCAGTACATAAATGGGAACCACACGGAGCAAATTTAAGCAAGTAACTGAGTAACTATATGAAAGCTGTGCACAGCTAGACATGTCTCCAACATTGGTGGCCCCAGAACAAGCACTAGAAGCTGCCCACTGATGGAAGGAACATCAGCTGACTCTGGTCATTTGTGTAAACACACATAGAATAAAGTCATAAAAATTACATCTTTCAATGAGACATCATTGTGCTACTGTGCTATGGAAACTGTCTAAGAGAGGGATATACGTGATTGATAATGCCTGGAAGGTTTTTATTATTCAGTTTGATCCTGGTGAGTGGGTGACAGGCTGAAGAAAAAAACTCTCTGTCAATTTAAAGTGGTAATATAGCACTGTCTCTAATAGAATTTGGAGTTCTTTCTTGTTTTGCAGATTAATTACAGAGTACAAGAGACCCTAGGATGACTTTTTTCCTCAACTTCAGTAGATTCAGGAAATATTCATGATCACATCTACATGGAAAATATAAAAGCACTTACTGTGTATTCAAAATATGACTGAAATACTCTTTCTCCATGGGCCATTGAACTGCTTGAATCAAGAAGATACAGCCTGTTTCTGAGTTTCCATCCTTGTCTTTATTCTGCTTTATTCTCCAAGAGCAGGTGGGATAAATAAAACCAGCCACATGAAGTGGAGTGTTCAAGAGCAAGAAGAATAAAATCAAAGTGAACATATTTTTCCTTCTCTGAGCCTGGGCAGAATGGTTTGTGAAGGGCCACACTGATCAGCAAATCAAACAGATACCCATATATCCCCATGTACTTTTATCTCTGTGGCCAAGGGAGATGCTACATCTGCATTTCTGTTTCCTTTTTTAGAACTGTTTCCTCAACCCTGGAGGAATCTTTGATACTATCTCCTGGGGCTGTTCATCTGATGTCCACTGTCCATGTGATAAACTTAGTTGACAAATATAGATGAGGGTTGTGCAGCTACACAAATGACATCACACATGTTTGTGGAAATTAAGGTCTCTGGAAAGATTCTAGTTTGTGAAATTTGGTCTCAGGATTGCCTCAAATTCTGTTTATGTGAACACTTGAAATAATATCAATGGATTTTTGTAGTTGATCCACCTTCAGGAAGGACTCAGAGTCTGAAGTCATGGTTACACACAAATTCCTTGTCAGGGAAAAGCAGCCTCATGTTTAGAGCATTCATTATCCTTTGAGAATATAGTATTCAGCAGTGTCATGTACAGAATATTTAAAGAAAAACTGTGCTTACATTGTCTTGAGAATTAAAAATCATGGCAAATCCAGAAATGTCATGAATAATAGTAAATGTTGCCTTTAAAATATTTAATAAAATCCAGAGGTAATGTTAAATCTTTGTAAATAATTTCAAATACTATATAAGACTTAGCAGTCTTATTTCACATTATTTTTTTCATCTTTATTAACTTGAGTATTTCTTATTTATATTTCGATTGTTATTCCCTTTCCCGGTTTCTGGCCCAAAATTCCCCTAACCCCTCCCCTTTCCCCTTCTCTATGAGTGTTCCCCTCCCCATCCTCCCCACATTACCACCCTCACCCCAACAATCATGTTCACTGAGAGTTCAGTCTTGGCAGGACCAAAGGCTTCCCCTTCCACTGGTGCTCTTACTAGGCTACTCATTGCTACCTATGAGGTTGGAGCCCAGGGTCAGTCCACGTATAGTCTTTGGGTAGTGGCTTAGTCCCTGCAAGCGCTGGTTGTTTGGCATTGTTTTTCCTATGGGGTCTCAAGCCCCTTCAAGCTCTTTCAGTCCTTTCTAAAATTCCTTCAACGAGGGTCCCATTCACATTTCAGTGGTTTAATGATGGCATTCACCTATGTATTTGCTGGATTCTGGCTGTGTCTCTCAGGAGAGATCTACATGTGCATCTATCAGCCTGCACTTCTTTGCTTCATCCATCTAATCTAATTGGGTGGCTGTATATGTATGGGCCACATGTGGGGCAGGCTCAGAATGGGTGTTTCTTCAGCCTCTGTTCTAAACTTTGCCTCCCTATTCCCTGCCAAGGGTATTCTTGTTCCCCTTTTAAAGAAGGAGTGAAGCATTCGCATTTTGGTCATCCTTCTTGAGTTTCATGTGTTCTGTGCTTCTAGGGTAATTAAAGCATTTGGGCTAATAGCCACTTATCAATGAGTGCATACCATGTGTGTTTTTCTGTGATTGAGTTACCTCACTCAGGATGATATTTTCCACTTCCATCTATTTACCTATGAATTTCATAAAGTCATTGTTTTTGATAGCTGAGTAATATTCCTTTGTGTCGATGTACCACATTTTCTCCATCCATTCCTCTGTTGAAGGGCATCTTGGTTCTTTCCAGCTTCTGGCTATTATAAATAAGGCTGCTATGAACATAGTGGAGCATGTGTCTTTTTTTATCTGTTGTGGCATCTTGTGGGTATATGCCCAAGAGAGGTATAGCTGGGTCCTCAGGTAGTTTAATATCCAATTTTCTCAGGAACCTCCAGACTGATTTCCAGAATGGTTGTACCAGTCTGCAATCCCACTAACAATGAAGGAGGGATTTTGTAATTCCAAATGAATTTGTATTGATCTTTCTAACTCTCTGAAGAATTGAGTAGGAAATTTGATTGTCATTGCATTGAATCTGTACATTGCTAATGTAAAAATGGCCATTTAACTATATTAATCCTGCCAATCCACGAGCATGGGAGGTCTTTCCATCTTCTGTGATCTTCTTCAATTTCTTTCTTCAGAGATCTGAAGTTCTTGTCATACAGATATTTCACTTGCATGGTTAGAATCACACCAAGGTATTTTACATTATTTGGGACTATTGTGAAGGGTGAGAATTTCTTTCTCAGTTTGTTTATCCTTTGAGTAGAGGAAGGCTACAGATTTGTTTGAGTTAATTCTATACCCACACACTTTTCTCTGTAAGTTTGTTTATATAGTGGATTACATTGATGAATTTCCATATACTGAACCATTCCTGCATTCCTGGGATGAATCCTACTTGATCATGATGGATGATCATGTTGATATCTTCGTGTATTCAGTTCATGAGAATTTTATTGAGTATTTTTGTGTCAATATTCATAAGGGAAATTGGTCTGAAGTTCTCTTTCTTTGTTGGGTCTTTGTGTGGTTTTGGTAAAAGCAGAATTGTGGCTTCATAGAAAGAATTGGGTATGGCTCAACCCAGTTTTATTTTATTTTAGTTTTTCATCTTTATTAACTTGGGTATTTCTAATTTATATTTCGACTGTTATTCAGTTTCCTGGTTTCCGGGCCAACATACCCCTAACCCTTCCCCCTCCCCTTCTCTATGTCAAACAAGTTTTATTTTGTGGAATAGTTTGGACATTATTCATATGAGGTCTCCTATGAAGGTCTGATACCATTCTGCACTAAACCCATTTGCTCCTGTGCTTGAAGTAGCCTTTTTACACTGAATCTTTTCTGAGATCATGTGGGGCTACTCTTTTGAGGATTTCTCAGAATTTTTGCATATCTTAGTCCAAGTGATGGGCTTGACAATCTACAAGGTATCCTGTGGCTGAGAGTTTCTTAGGTAATGGGTCTTACAAGTTAACCCCTAGATCATATAGAAGGAATTAACTTGGTAATTTTTGTGCAAAAATAAAAAGAGGTTCCCTGAGGCACTCAAGGGTTCTGTTCTTCAGATCCTATTCGTACTGGCTATTGAGAAGCCTAAATTTACCAGGCAGTAACTCTCTTTCTTAGATTGATTATTTTTCAAAACTCACCAATAAGAAGAGTGTCTGCAGACATTTGCAAGAAAAATTGTCTTTGTAGGTATTAGTAGTTGACATTTAGGAATGAAGTTGAGCCAAGAAAGGAAGTTTTGAATGTCTCAAATAAGGGAGGAATGCAGGGTGTGTTAGTCTTCTTGCAATGGGAGTAGAAAGTAAGGAAAGTCCACATCAGAAGGCTTGCTGCAAAGCTAAGAATGATAATGGGAAGTTGGACTGAGAGAAATGGAGGGAAAGTAGATGATCAGTTTGTAGCCCACCTGCTTTTCTGGCCATATTTCCTTGAGTATTCCATAGGAGTATCTATTCTTTTCAGTTGGTTGGGAGAAAGAAAATGATGTGGAGACGAAAATGAGGAGAGGAAGACCTGTGCCATCTACTGAAGTATTTGAAATGCATTCCTGATGTTGGTGATTTGATACAGAGCTGGGTATAGGACCATAGGATTGTGTTTTGGAGGAAATAAAGGTGAAGTGAACATCTGCCATGAATTGTTATGCTTTTTGGCTGTACTGGCCTGTCTGTTCTCAGGATATTTCTACTGGGGTTAAAGGCTCTGATAAAACAGTGAATAAGGAAAAAAATTACAAATACAGACTTAGATCTTCTACTGGCAACAGGGTAAGAGGGAGATAATGGAGGCCATACCTTGTCATTCCTTGGTGAGGTTGGGAGGAGATTGTGGGGTTAGCTTGGTTGCATGTTTGGAAAATACAGTTAAACTCACCACAATCATGCCATTTTGAAACACATTGGGCAAAGTACCTTTGATGTATGATCATTCCCAAGGCTGAAACATAGCCACAAGTTGCAACTTGGAAACTATTTCCGAAATATAGTCTTCAAATGTTCTATTTTAAATGATTTTTTTTGGTAATTATCAGTTCAGAACTGGTTACTGTTGATAACATTTGTTTTGAGCTTTGGGAAAACATTTTTTGGGAGGTGAAGAAATGACAATTTAAAACATAGAGCACCAGTGACAAACAAACACAAATGATTAAATCTATGTCTACACTGTTGAAGCAAGGCTCTACCAGAGACCATGCAAGCAACCACAAATCCAGCAATGCCATTTAGAGCCTAACTCCCCTACTCTTTCTCTTTGTAGGTGCTCATTCAGATTATCGCTAGTCATTCAAATCCTATTCACAGTATCCAAGACTTCAACAGTGGCATAGACTGACTATACTAACAGAGACCACACTGGTCTCCAGAATTTCTAGTAGGCTATCAACCAATGAACCTCCCAAACTGTCTCTGTGTCCACCCACAAGTTATATCTCCTGTCCCTTCCATATCACACTCTGCCAAACCCACAAATCTCTGTGAGAGATTCCCTGCTCAACCTGCTGGAGATTCTGGGCTATCAGAGAGAATATGGAGCACACCCAAAGTCCAGGCAGGAAGACGGTCCATGTTCTTACTCCACTTTCTCAGTGCTCCCACCATCACATATACAACCAAACACCTCTGTGTCAGCATTTACAAGTTTTGAACATGGGTGAAGAACCTATGTTGTACAAGAAGCCATGCCAGGAACAAGAAATCTGGTCTGGAGCTAGAGTGGTGATTGGCTAAACTACAAGAGGCCACACCTTTCAGATGTCCAGAAAGAAAACAGAATGAAAAGAACATAACACCCATAAAAATTTAACTCAGGAAGTGGTACTTACACCTATAATAACCACAAATCCAAATGCCTTGACACAAGTGTAAAAAAAAAAAAAAAGAAAAAATTCAAAATCTGTTAAGGCAAAATGTCATAGCCTAAAGCCAGGTACATCCCACAAGCTCTGCATATGTTTTCATATTTGAAGCACAAAGAAGACATTAAAACCAATTTTATGAAGACAAATGAATGATATCCCAAATGGAAGAACATGAATAGCTTAAAGAAACCAGCCTCCATCTGGGCTCAGAACTGGGGCTGCTCCACAGCCCTTAGACCCAACCCTGCCCTCAGAGAGCTGGTCTGCCAGGAGCACTCTTACTCCTAAGGACACATTCCACAAGTGGGACTACACTTTCTCTTTACTGACTATCCAAAGAAAGACACACTAGGAGCACGCAGGGCCCAGGAACCTCAATGCAGACTGGGATAAGACCCATCCTGTCTCCATCTGAGCCCAGAGCTGAGGCTGACCCACAGTACTTCAGATGCAAATCCTGCACACAGAGAGCCGTCTGCCAAGAGTGATCTCTCTCTTAAGCTCGCAGGTGGATCCCCAGTTTTGCTCCACTGACTGTCAAAAGAGAGACCACCAGGACAGTTCAGGACTCAGGAGCCATAGGACTCGAGTCAGAGAGAGCAAGACCAGCTAACAGCAGAGATAACCAGATGGTGAAAGGCAATGGCAATAACCTAAGCAGTAGAAACCAAGATGAATTGGCATCATAAGAAACCAGTTCTCCCAATACAGCAAACCCTGATAACCCAACAGCCTGGAGAAACAAGATTTTGACTTAAAATCACAACCCATGATGATGTTAGAGAACTTTAAAAAGGATATAAATTACTTCTTTAAGAAAATACAGGGCAGACATCCTGAGACTGCAGGACAGATTACCACTTCTGCACAACTCTGCCTACATCCCTGGTGAAGGGGAAACTGCACAGTGCCTCTGGGCACAGGAATATAGGAACAGTCAGCCACCAGTACTTGCAGTTCCAGTCTGTGCCCAGGGCTGAACTGAACCAGCCAAATAGCTCCCTGTACCCAAATCCCATGGTGGTGAAAGCTGGACACCCAGAAGTGTGGACAGTCCTCAGAAGTCAGAGGAGACTACCCTCTGCCCCTATTCTAGACCGAAGAGGTAATCACCTAGTGCCAAATGTGCCCCCTGGGTGCAAGACCTAGGAGCAATCAGGGGTAGTAACCTTCTGATTCTGTACCAGGCCTAGAGGTGAAAGACAGCCACTGGGAGTGCTTACACACTTGAAATCAAAGCACCTGTTCTCAAAAAAGGCTGAAAGAAAACAGGAAAACAGTTTTACAAGAGTGTTGACACAGAGGCCTACAGGAGGGTCAAGTCACTCTCAGAAACAGCAAGACAAGCAAACATCAGAGACAATCCAATGGCTAGGTGCAAGTGGAGGAACCTAAGCAACAGAAACCAAGACTACTTGGCATCATCAGAGCACAGTTCTCCCACCAAAGAAAATACTGAATATCCAGACACACTGGAAAAGCAAGATTTAGATTTAAAATCACATTTTATGATAAGGAAGGAGGACTTTAAGAAGGATGTAAAGAACCCCCTTAAAGAATTGCAGGAAAGCACAAGTAAACAAGCAGAACCACTTAGAGAGGAAACACAAATATCCCTGAAAGAATTATAGAAAAACACAACCAAACAGGTGACGGAATTGAACCAAACCGTTCAGGCTTTAAAAATGGAAATAGAAACAATAAAAAAAGCACAAAAAGGGGCTGGGGATTTAGCTCAGTGGTAGAGCGCTTACCTAGGAAGCGCAAGGCCCTGGGTTCGGTCCCCAGCTCTGAAAAAAAGAACCAAAAAAAAAAAAAAAAAAGAAAAAAAGCACAAAAAGACAACTCTGGATATAGAAAACTTAAGGAATGGACAAGGAGTCGCTGATACAAGCATCACCAAGAGAATTCAAGCGGTAGAAAAGAGAATCTCAGGGGTAGAAGATACCATAGAAAACATTGAAACAACTGCCGAAGATAATGTAAAATGCAAAAAGCTCCTAGGCCAAAACATCCTGGAAATCCAGGACACAATGAGAAGATCAAACTAAGGATAATATATGTAGAAGAAAGTGAAAACTCCCAACTTATAGGGCCAGTAAATATATTCAAAAAAATTAGAGAAGAATTCGTTCCTAACCTAAAGAAAGAGATGCCCATAAACATACAAGAAGCCTACAGAACTCCAAAAAAGATTGGACCAGATGAGAAATTCCTCCCATCACATAATAGTTAAAACACCAAATACACAAAAGAAAGAAAGAATATTAAAAGCAGTAAGTGAAAAATGTCAATAAGAATTATAGCTTACTTCTCACCAGAGACTATGAAAGCCAGAAGATCCTGGGCAGATGTCATATAGACCGTAAGAGAACACAAATGCCAGCCCAAGTTACTGTATCTAGCAAAACACTCAATTAACATAGATGTAAAAACCAAGATATTCCATGACAAAACCAAATTTACAGAATATTGTTCTACAAATCCAGCCCTACAAAGGATAATAGATGGAAAACTCCAACACAAGGAGAGAAACTACACCATAAAGAAAGCAAGAATGTAATCTTCTTCCAGTGAAACCAAAAGAGAGACACATAAACATAATTCAACCTGTAAAAATGAAAATACCAGGAAGCAACAATCACTATACTGTAATATTTCTCAACATCAACGGACTCAATTCCCCCAGTAAAATGTCATAGACTAACAGACTGGATACATAAAGAGGACCAAGAATTTTGTTGCATGCAGGAAAAATACCTCAGAGGAAAAGAAAGATACTAACTCAGAGTAAATGGCTGGAAAACAACTTTCCAAGCAAACGGCCCAAAGAAACAAGCTGGAGTTGCAGTTCTAATATCAAATAAAACTGACTTTCAACCAAAATTCATTAAAAAATACAAGGAAGGACACTTCATATTCATCAAAGGAAAAATCCACCAAGATGTACTGTCAGTCCTAAATATCTATGCTTTAAATGCAAGGGCACCTTACTAAAGCTCAAAGCACACATCGCAACCTCACACACTGATAGTAGGAGATTTCAACACCCCACTCTCTTCGATGGACATCATGGAAACAGAAATTAATCAGAGAGATAAAGAAACAAACAGAAGTTATGAACCAAATGCATTTAACAGATATTTATGGAACATTCCATCCTAAAACAAAAGGATATAACTTCTTCTCACCACCTCTTGGTACCTTCTCCAAAACTGACCATATAATCGGTCACAAAACATGTCTCAACAGATCCAGCAAGATATAAATAATTCCATGCATCCTATCAGATCACCATGGACTAAGACTGGTCTTCAATAACAAGAATAACGACAGAAAGCCCACATATACATGGAAGTTGAACAATGCTCTACTCAATGACAACTTGGTCAAGGAAGAAATAAAGAAAGAAATTAAAGACTTCTTAGAATTTAATAAAAATGAAGATACAACATACTCAAACATATATGACATAATGAAAGCGGTGCTAAGAGGAAAACTCAGAACTCTGAGTGCCTGCAAAAAGAAACAGAAGAGAGAATATGTCAGCAGCTTTATAGCACACCTAAAAGCTCTAGAACAAAAATAAATAAATAAACCCAAGAGGAGCAGAAGGCAGGAAATAATCAAACTCAGAGCTGAATTTAACCAAATAGAAATGAAAAGGACTATACAAAGGATCAACAATACCAGGAGCTGGCTCTTTGAGAAAATCAACAAGATAGATAAACCCTTAGCCAGACTAACTAGAGGTCACAGAGAGTATATCCAAATTACTATTTGACTGTGCATATATCTCACATACTCATATAAATATTAATTGAATTCTATTACTTTCATTTTAGGATACTGTAAAATTATTTTTGCCTCAAACTTTGATGCCTAATCTCCTATTTTTGTATTGCTTCTGTAATTCCTTTAGATCCTATTTCTTTCATGGTCAATTTTCCCATTTCCTAATAAAATATAAGCAAGACTGAGAAAAAAATTGCTTAGGATCTCTTCAGAGTATTAATGTTTGTCTATATTGTCTTACCATTGATATTCTCCTGTTGTTTGCATTCACACAATTACTCAATGCTTTTTTTGACCCAAATGGTAAGATATAATTGCCCACCTAAACATACAATGCCCAGTACCATCCATCCCTTAAGAACATTAATAATAACCTGTAAATACACATAGCAGAATCTTAACGTCATCTGCCATGGCTTCTCGCCCTCTCCCTCCTCTCTTCCTCTCTTTCTGCTCCAGTCTCCTCCTCTTTCTTCAAACTTCTCTCCCACCCATCCTTCCTTCTCATTTAATGACAGGCCTCCTTCTATTCTGTACCTGCCCCTCACCTATATTTTACAAATTCAATGGGAGACCTTTCTATTGAAATCACCTGATTCCTGAGTAAGTGACTAGGCAGCTGTCCTTGGGGCAGTGGAATTAGCATCAAAATACTGATAACTCCAGGACAAACCACAACATTTCCCCCTCTTTGTCCAGTTAAAAGGCCTTTTCACTTATATATGAATTGAGTACAATTACCATTCTACAATTTATAAAACATAGGATACACTCAACATCCAGTCCATCAATTTTGTCCATTAACTAAAGCACCTTGTCATTATCCTAAAAGACTATAATTCTATACCTGACTCATTTCCTAGTTTGAAATTTTACACCACCTTAAAAACCACTCTTTCAAATTTATTATCCTTCTCAATGCTAAACAGCTTGGGTTGTTTACAAGACTACCAGTCTTCAACCACGTCAGAAACCTTTGAATGACAAAATATCTATACAAACAGGAAGTTTAACACAGATTCCAGAACTGAGAGGTTACAGAGACAAAGCTCCACTAGAACAGTCCTCTGTTAGCAACATGTGAGCACAACTGAGAGACTCTTGAAATGCAGATTGTTGAAGGGCTGATCATGCTATCTTGGCATAGCTTATCAGTCAACAATTCTGCATAATTTTTCCTTTTCCGTACAGTATTAGTCTGCAGATGAAACGGAGTTTTGTCCAGTGTCTGCCTAGCCACAAAGTATTAACTAACTTGGAGGTACAGAAGTTCAAATTCTTCATTAAATCTGCCAAAGTGGTACTGTTAGGAGCAGTTATGTCTCAACAAAAGATAAATAATTTTAAATCTCAAATTTTGTGGATTTCTGACATTTTTGAAAACCATCTATATCTATATCTATATCTATATCTATATCTAATCTATATCATCTATATCTATATCATCTATATCTATATCTATATCTATATCTATATCTATATCTATCTATATCTATATCTATCTATATCTATATCTATCTATATCTATATCTATATCTATATCATCTATATCTATATCATCTATATCTATATCTATATCTATATCTATGACAGTCTGGACTGTTGTCTTTGTATCTTAATATTATCTTAAAAGTACTCTCACAAAGTCAGAGCCATGAATTTGCTACTTGTTCCTTAACTCACATGTGTAATCAACTCAGAAGTTTGTAATGACATCAATAGAAGGACTGGCTCTAAATCTTGTACTTTTAAACTTTTTTGACAAATAAATTCTATTCCAAAGCAAATATATGATTTTAGCTTAGTTACCAAATGAGATTATGACTGTACAACTCAATCTAACTAATTCTTCCCTGTTAAATTACAACCAATTTTAAATTCCTCCTAAAAACAACTTTAGAATAACTGTTTTTAGCACCCCAAAATCCAGGGAATTGGACTGACTCCTCCTCCATAACTTCTTCAAGCTGTACATGGACGTTGAGGTATCCTTGGGGGTAGAAGGTAGGAAGAATGAAGCAAATGCTATAGCTGATATGTCCTGACTGGACCCAGCTGAACGTCCTTGAGATCAGGAATCTAAGTAGGCACACTCTGCAAAATACAACTCTCAAGACAAAAGTTTAGTATCCAGATATCTTTTTGTTTGATTCTACTGAATGAATTTTTTCAGGCAGTCTACCTCTATCAAATCTGATCAGTATGACTCTGTGAGGTTTCCAGAGTCTAACCACACTCTTTAAAAACACAAAGACAAAATCTTTCTCTCAAAATATTGTGTTCCTTAGTCTGTAACCACAAAAGCTTGTATCTTGCACTCTCTCCCAGATTAATAATATAACTATAAAACTTAAAGTCACACCCATTATGAAGAATGAACAATTTTTAAAAAAGGAAGTAAGCTAAACAGTGAGCCTGATAGACTTTTGTACTCTATGATATCAGGAAATGAACCTAAAATTCCTGTGGAGTCCATGTTAAGAGAATCTGAGCTTCCTGTTGGGTAAATATCAAAAGTAACCAAAAACACTTGTGAGTTGGCATCAATGAGCCATATGGCCTTTAGCGGGGAAATTCATAAAGCAAACTAAACACTTTATTTTTTTTAATTTTTTTCCATCTTTATTAACTCGAGTATTTCTTATTTATATTTCGATTGTTATTCCCCTTCCTGGTTTCCGGGCCAACATCCCCCTAACTGCGCCTGAAAGGAAAATTATACAAATTCTAGGTTTAGAAATATAAAATTAAAAGAGTTAGCCCCAAAAGCCACAGACTCAGGGCTAAGCCCTGCCGCCAGGAATAGCAGGCCATAAAGATAAAGAAAAGGAATGCAGGAACCAGCTCAGGCTATCGAGGACTGACCCATAAACCATCCACAGACATCCCCCCAGCTTACTCAGAGTCATACTTTAACCAGATGTCCTCCAGACCCTGATAAGCCCCTACTTGTGCTTTTCAGCCATTGTGTCCTGCAGAGAGCACTCCAAGAAACCGGGCAGCCCAAGCCTAACCAGAGGTGTTTCAAATACAAATGCTCCATCAATTTTGACAAACTTTTAAAAATAATGAGGACCTGAAGACCCTACCCTTCCTCCTGATTTAGTACCTCTGTTCCAGGAACCAGGGGGCCATAAAGCCTTCTGGCGTCCCCTTATCTCCTGGAGCCATAAAACAATCTTGTAACTTGTGGTGCATTCCCCTTTGACATCCCCCATCCCCTGGTGCTCACAGCCTCTGCCTTTAAATACTCTTTTACCCAGCCTCTCGGGGCCGACACCTCTGTCTCCTGCGCAGGATACGTGTCGGCCCGGAGATCTCTGTAATAGGTCTCTGTAATAAACCTCACCTTTGCTTATTACATCCAAAATGGTCTCTCTGTGTCTTGGGTCTGCGATTTGAGTAAGGGTCTCTCTGCGTGGGATTTTTCACGCCCTACCCCCTTCTATATTGGCTTCCCCTTCCATCCTCCCCCCATTACCACCTTCCCCTCAACAATCACGTTCACTGGGGGTTCAGTCTTGGCAGGACCAAGGGCTTCCCCTTTCACTGGTGCTCTTACTAGGCTATTCATTGCTACCTATGCAGTTGGAGCCCAGGGTCAGTCCATGTATAGTCTTTGGGTAATGGCTTAGTCCCTGGAGGCTCTGGTTGTTGGCATTGTTGTTCATATGGGGTCTCAAGCCCCTTCAAGCACTTTCAGTCCTTTCTAAGATTCCTTCAACTGGGGTCCCATTCTCAGTTAAGTGGTTTCCTGCTGGCATCGCCTATGTATTTGCTGTATTCTGTTTGTGTCTCTCAGGAGAGATCTACATCCGGATCCTGTCGGCCTGCACTTTTTTGCTTCATCCATCTTATCTAGTTTGGTGGCTGTATATTATGGGCCATATGTGGGGCAGGCATGGAAGGATGTTCCTTCAGCCCCTGTTCTAAACTTTGCCTCCCTATTCCCTCCCAAGGGTATTCTTGTTCCCCTTTTAAAGAAGGAGTGAAGCATTTGCATTTTGGTCATCCTTCTTGAGTTTCATGGGTGCATCTAGGGTAATTCGAGCATTTGCGCTAATATCCACTTATCCATGAGTGCATACCATGTTTGTTTTTCTGTGATTGAGTTATCTCACTCAGGATGATATTTTCCAGTTCCATCAATTTGCCTATGGATTTCATAAAGTCATTGTTGTGATACCTGAGTAGCATTCCACTGTGTAGATGTATCACATTTTCTGTATCCATTCCTCTGTTGAAGGGCATCTGGGTTCTTTCCAGCTTCTAGCTCTTATAAATAAGGCTCCTATGAACATAGTGGAGCACGTGTCTTTGTTATATGTTGGAACATCTTTTGGGTATATGCCCAAGAGAGGTATAGCTGGGTCCTCAGATAGTTCAATGTCCAATTTTCTGAGGAACCTCCAGGCTAATTTCCAGAATGGTTGTACCAGTCTACAATCCCACCAACAATGGAGGAGTGTTCCTCTTTTTCCACATCCATGCCAGCATTTGCTGTCACCTGACTTTTTGATCTTAGCCATTCTCACTGGTGTGAGGTGAAATCTCAGGGTTGTTTTGATTTGCATTCCCCTTATGACTAAAGACGTTGAACATTTCTTTAGGTGTTTCTCAGCCATTCGGCATTCCTCCACTGTGAATTCTTTGTTTAGCTCTGAACTCCATTTTTTAATAGGGTTATTTGTCTCCCTGCAGTCTTACTTCTTGAGTTCTTTGTATATTTTGGATATAAGCCTTCTATCAGTTGTAGAATTGGTAAAGATCTTTTCCAAATATGTTGGTTGCCATTTTGTCCTAACAACAGTGTCCTTTGCCTTACACAAGCTTTGCAGTTTTCTGAGATCCCATTTGTCAGTTATTGATCTTAGAGCATAAGCCAATGGTGTTTTGTTCAGGAAATTTTCTCCAGCGCCAATGTGTTCGAGGTTCTTCCCCACTTTTTCTTCTCTTAGTTTGAGTGTATCTGGTTTGATGTGGAGGTGCTTGATCCACATGGACTTAAGTTTTGTACAGGGTGATTAGAATGGATAGATCTGCATTCTTCTACATGCTGACCTCCAGTAGAACCAGCACCCTTTGCTGAAAATGCTATCTTTTTTCCATTGGATGGTTTGGCTCCTTTGTCAAAAATCAAGTGACCACAGGTGTTTGGGTTCAATTATGGGTCTTCGATTTTATACCACTGGTCTATCTGTCTGTCTCTGTACCAATACCATATATTTTTCATCACTATTGCTCTTTAATACTGCTGGAGTTCAGGAATAGTGATTTCCCTGGAAGTCTTTTTATTGTTGAGGATAGTTTTAGCTATTCTGGGTTCTTTGTTATTCCAGATGAATTTGCAAATTGTTCTGTCTAACTCTCTGAAGAATTGGATTGGTATTTTGATGGGGATTGCATTGAATCTGTAGATCACTTTTGGTAAAATGGCCATTTTTCTATATTAATCCTGCCAATCCATGAGCATGGGAGATCTTTCCATCTTCTGAGGTCTTCTTCAATTTCTTTCTTCAGAGGCTGGAAGCTCTTATCATACAGATCTTTCACTTGCTTGGTTAAAGTCACACTGAACTATTTTATATTATTTAGGACTATTATGAAGGGTGTAATTTCTTTCTCGGCTTGTTTCTCTTTTGTGTAGTGGAAGGCTACTAATTTATTTGAATTAATTTTATACCCAGCCACTTTGCTGAAGGTGTTTATCAGGATTAGTAGTTCTCTGGTGGAACTTTAGGGATCACTTAAGTATACAATCTTATCATCTGCAAATAGTTATGTTTTGACTTCTTCTTTTCCAATCTATATCCCTTTGATCTCCTTTTGTTGTCTCTTTGCTCTGGCTAGGCCTTTGAGAACTATATTGAATAAGTAGGGAGAGAGTGGGCAGTATTGTCTAGTCCCCGATTTTAGTGGGATTGCCTCAAGTCTCTCTCCATTTAGTCTAATATTAGCTACTTTTTTGCTGTATATGGCTTTTCCTATTATTAGGTATGGGCCTTGAATTCCTGTTCTTTCCAGAACTTTTATCATGAAGGGGTGTTGAATATTGTCAAATGCTTTCTCAGCATCTAATGAAATGATCATGTAGCTTTTATCTTTCAGTTTGTTTGTATAGTGGATTACATTGATGGTTTTCTGTATATTAAACCATACCTGCTTCCCTGGGATGAACCCTACTTGATCATGATGGATGATTGTTTTGATGTGCTCTTGGATTCAGTTTGCAGGAATTTTATTGAGTATCTTTGCATCGATATTCATAAGGGAAATTTGTCTGAAGTTCTCTTTCTTTGTTGGGTCTTTGTGTGGTTTAGGTATAAGAGTAATTGTGATAGTATCCACTGAAGCAGTGCCGGCTCCAAGATTTCCAAGTCGCAGTGGTCCTGCTCTGATCAGAAGGCACAGACATATCGAATAAAGGAAGGACCTGAGTGACCCTAACTTTGCAGCTGAGGAACCCAACTCTGAAATGCAGGTCAGTGCTGCTGTTCCTGTGGGGGTCCCTCCTCCGGCTTCACTGGCCCCGAACCTCACAGGTCCATCCTGTGCTCCCAAAGGCCCTCTGACAGCCCCATAGGCCTTGCCACCACCTGCAGAACGGTTTGAAGAGGTGGACCGTAAGATCCTGCAGCAGGCTCCAGAGGAGGGCTGCGTCCACCAGCCCCAGAGCCCAGCCCGGCTGATCCCAGCACCGAGGACCCCTGCCCAGCTGGTGCAGAAGGCGCATGAGCTCATGTGGTACTTGTTTGTCATGGACCAAGAGAGGATGGTCCTCTGGTTTCCAGACATGGTGCAAGAGGTCATGGGCAGCTACAAGAAATGGTGCAGAAGCATCATTAGTTGCACCAGCATCATCCTCGCCAGAATTTTCAGGCGTGTAGCTGACCAATTTCCACACCATGGAGTTTGCTCTGGTCAAAGAACTCAGTCCAGAAGAGCTGGACAGGGTCGCACTGAACAACTGTATGCCCATGACAGGCCTCCTGCTCATGATCCTGAGTCTCATCTATGTAAAGGGCTGTGGGGCCAGAGAGGGTGGGGTCTGGAATGTGCTGTGCATCCTGGGGCTGAGGCCCTGGAAGAAACACTCCACCTATGGAGATGTGAGAAAGATTATCACCGAGGAATTCATCCAGCAGAATTACGTGAAGTATCAGCGTGTGCCCCACATCGAACCTCCCGAGTACGAGTTCTTCTGGGGGTCCAGAGCTAACCGTGAAATCACCAAGATGCAGATCATGGAGTTCCTGGCCAGAGTCTTTCAGAAGGATCCCCAGGCTTGGCCTTCCTGCTACAGAGAAGCTCTGGAACAGGCCAGAACTCTGCGAGAGACTAATCTTGATGCCCAGACCCACCCCACACACCCTGCAGCAGTGTCTTTGAGGACTAAAAGGTCCAGGAGCACATTGATAGTTTCTGACCCATAATAGGGCTGTGTAAGGGTGAGGTTGGATCATTAGATAATTCCAGATTCACAGTGCAGTATTTCATGTATAATTTTTAAGTTTTCCATCCAGTGCTTTTTTATCTTGTAATGCAATGTATTCAGTTGTGTATTCGTGTAGTGTTTAAAATTGATGCATGTGTGTTTTATAAGTGAGCAAGTTGGTACTTTCACCTCTGTGCTTCCTTGGATTTCTGTACAAGAGATGTGCTGTGCTAAACTTGTGAAATACACTGCGGTGTTCTTTATCATGTTCTTTGGATGGGACTGATGATCTCTATCAACAAAGAAGGCCCTGGAGAGTTAGCTGGACTTAACCAGCAACACAGACCTGACCAAGAGAAAGGTCAAGGACCCTCTCCATACGACTACAACAGGCACAGGAAGCGTACATGTGGAATGGACTGATTTGAACTGAACTGTTCTCAGTGTAGTCACTTAGCACACCTTGCAAAACATGTATCCAATGCCACCATAAATAAACTTTAAAATGAGCATAAAAAAAGAGTAATTGTGGCTTCATAGAAGGAATTCGGTAGTGCTCCATCTGTTTCGATTTTGTGGAATAGTTTGGATAGTATTGATATGAGGTCTTCTATGAAGGTTTGATAGAATTCTGCACTGAACCCATCTGGACTTGGGCCCTTTTTGGTTGGGAGACTTTTAATGACTGCTTCTATTTCTTTAGGAGTTATGGGGTTGATTTGTTCCTGATTTAACTTCAGTACCTAGTATGTGTCTAGGTAATTGTCCATTTCCTCCAGATTTTCAAGTTTTGTTGAATATTGGCTTTTGTAGTATGATCTGATGATTTTCTTCTCTTTTTTTTTTTTTCCGGAGCTGGGGACCTAACCCAGGGCCTTGAGCACTCTACTTCTGAGCTAAATCCCCAACCCCCTGATGGTTTTTGAATTTCCTCTGACTCTGTTGTTATGTCACCCTTTTCATTTCTGATTTTGTTAATTTGGACACACTCTCTGTGTCCTCTCATTAGGCTGGCTAAGGGTTTATCTTTCTTGTTGATTTTCTCAAAAAACCAACTTTTGGTTCTGTTGATTCTTTGTATGGTCCTTTTTGTTCCTACTTGGTTGATTTCAGCTCTGAGTTTGATAATTTCCTGCCTTCTACTCCTCTTGGGTGTATTTGCTTCTTTCTGTTCTAGAGCTTTAAGTGAGCTGTCAAGCTGCTGATATATGCTCTCTCCTGTTTCTTTCTGCAGGCACTCAGAGCTATGAGTTTTCCTCTTAGCACAGCTTTCATTGTGTCCCATAAGTTTGGGTATGTTGTACCTTCATTTTCATTAAATTCTAAGAAGTCTTTAATTTCTTTATTCATTTCTTCCTTGACCAGGTTATCATTGAGTAGAACATTGTTCAACTTCCATGTATAAGTGTGCGTTCTTCCCTTATTGTTATTGAAGACCCGCTTTAGCCCGTGGTGGTCTGATAGGACGCCTGTGATTATTTCTATCTTTCTGTATCTGTTGAGGCCTGTTTTATGACTAATTATATGGTCAATTTTGGAGAAAGTACCATGAGGTGGTGAGAAGAAGGTATATCCTTTCTTTTTTTAAGGATAGAATTTTCTATAAATATCAGTTAATTCCATTTGGTTCATGATTTCTCTTAGTCTGTCTATGTCTCTGTTTAATTTCTGTTTCCATGATCTGTCCATTGATGAGAGTGGGGTGTTGAAATCTCCTACTATTATGTGTGAGGTGCAATGTGTGTTTTGAGCTTTACTAAGGTTTCTTTTTATGTATGTAGGTGCCCTTGTATTTGGAGCATAGATGTTTAGGATTGACAGTTCATCTTGGTGGATTTTTCCTTTGATGAATATGAAGTGTCCTTCCTTTTCTTTTTTGATGACTTTTAGTTGAAAATCGATTTTATTCGATATTAGAATGGCTACTCCAGCTTGCTTCTTCTGACCATTTGCTTGGAAAGTTGTTTTCCAGGCTTTCACTCTGAGGTAGTGTCTGTCTTTGTCTCTGAGGTGTGTTTCCTGTAGGCAGCAGAATGCAGGGTCTTCATTGTGTATCCAGTTTGTTAATCTATGTCTTTTATTGGAGAGTTGAGACCACTGATGTTGAGAGATATTAAGGAATAGTGATTATTGCTTCCTGTTATATTCATATTTGTATGTGAGATTATGTTTGTGTGCTTTTCTTCTCTTTGTTTTGTTCCCAAGATGATTAGTTTCTTGCTTTTTCTAGGATGTAGCTTGCCTCCTTATGTTGGGCTTTACCATTTATTAGCCTGTGCAGCGCTGTATTTGTAGAAAGATATTGTGTAAATTTGGTTTTGTCATGGAATATCTTGGTTTCTCCATCTATGTTAATTGAGAGTTTTGCAGGATACAGTAACCTGGGCTGGCATTTGTTTTCTCTTAGGGTCTGTATGACATCTGTCCAGGATCTTCTGACTTTCATAGTCTCTGGTGAGAAGTCTGGTGTGATTCTGTTAGGTCTGCCTTTGTATGTTACTTGACCTTTTTCCCTTACTGCTTTTAATATTCTTTCTTATTTTGTGCATTTAGTGTTTTGACTATTATGTGACAGGAGGAGTTTCTTTTCTGGTCCCATCTATTTGTGGTTCTATAGGCTACTTTAATGTTTATGGGCATCTCTTTCTTCAGGTTAGGGAAGTTTTCTTCTGGGATTTTGTTAAAGATATTTACTGGTCCTTTGAGTTGGGAGTCTTTATTCCCTCCTATACCTATTATCCTTAGGTTTATTCTTCTCATTGTGTCCTAGATTTCCTGTATGTTTTGGGCCAGTATTTTTTTCCGCATTACATTATCTTTGACAGTTGTTTCGATGATTTCTATGTAATCTTCTGCTCCTGAGATTCTCTCTTCTATCTCTTGTATTCTGGTGGTGATGCTTGTATATACTGTTACTCGTCTCTTCCTTTGGTTTTCTATATCAGGGTTGTCTCCCTTTGTTCTTTCTTTATTGCTTCTATTTCCATTTTTAATTCCTTCACCTGTTTGATTGTGTTTTCCTGTAATTCCTTCAAGGATTTTTGCATTTCCTCTCTATAGGCTTCTGCTTGTTTATTTGTGTTTTCCTGCATTTTTTAAGGGTGTTATTTATGTCTTTCTTGAAGTCCTCCATCATCATGATCAAATGTGATTTTAAATCTAGATCTTGCTTTTCTGGTGTGTTTGGATATTCAGTGTTTGCTTTGGTGGGAGAATTGGGCTCCAATGATGCCACATAGTGTTGTTTTCTGTTGCTTGGGTTCCTGCCCTTGTCTCTTGCCATCATGTTGTCTCTGGTGTTACCTTGCTCTGCTATTTCTGACAGTGGTTAGACCATCCTATAGGCCTGTGTTTCAGGAATGCTGTAGACCTGTTTTCCTGTTCTCTTTCAGCCAGTTTAGGGAGTGTTCTGCTTTCAGGCGTGTAATCGTTCCTGTCTATTGGTCTTTAAGTGTTCCTGTGGGTATGTGTACTAAGTCCACCAGGCAGGTCACTTGGATCAGAAAAGTTGGTCTTAACTCTGTCCTGTGCCTGAATTCGCCCCTCAGAGCCAGGTTTCAGCTCTCCATGAGGGCAGCAACTAGAAGGGCCTGCCCCGCCTTCGTTCAGGACTCTGTGCACAGGGAGACCAGATGGCGCTAGGTGTTTTTCTCTAGAGTCAGAAATGTGGGCAGAGAGTAGTCTCCTCTGACTTCCCAGGCGTGTCTGCCCCTCTGAAGCTCTAGCTCTCTCTTCCATGGTTTTTGCATGAAGGGAGCTGCTTTATCGGGTCCCTTCAGATCCGGGCTATGTGTGGACTGCAGCGTTGAGTGCCCCTATCTTCCTGTTCCCAGAGGCCCTATACAGTTTCTTCTTGGGCCAGGGATGTGGGCAAGGGTGGGAAGTACTGGCAGTCTCTCCTGCCCTCCAGTCTCAGGAGTGCCCACTTGTGAGGGCGATGAGCTCTCTCTCCTACAGGGTTTGGGAGCAGGGGGCTGTAGCAGGAATAGATGATACCTTAACAGCACCTTAGAAAAGCTCACAGAAGCATTGGGAGAGATATTCTATATCCTGTTAAAATTGGGTTCTCCAGGCCATAAGCCACAGCTCTTCAAGTCCCTTGTATCATACCATTCTTTGCTCTTCCAAGCATATTCCTCAGTTTTGATGAGGAATGGTATTCCATCTCCATATATCAGGGCGACACAGAAATCCTCCGATTGATCAAGTCATGTCTTTAGCATTGGAAGGAGTAATACAGATACCATACTTAGTATAGGGTACTATGACATCATTTTTTTCCTGGTGATGTTTTCTGTACAATTTTCAGTCCATTCGTATTTGGAAAACTTGTAGAGATTGATGAATTTACTATTCATCCTATCTTGGTGAATGCAGAGTTCTATACCTAAGTTATTTTCTGTCATAATTTGCATTTATCAACCTAAAAACCCTACTTTTGGACCTTGAAACACTTTCTTAAATCTTAAACAACTTAAACTTGATTGTGAGACTACAACTATTTAGTCTTCAACCCTATCAGAGACTGGAGAATGATCAAAATTACTGGAGTAAAGAGGAAGTGCAGAGCAACCACCTTCCAAATTATAGAAAAAGTATACTAGCTGCCTGGACACCTCACCCAAACTTTCTCTGCAACTTTGGAGCATTTATTTATTCAGCCTACTGTCCCAGAATATCTGATATATATATATATACATATATACATATATATATATACATATATACATATACATATACATATATATATATATATATATATATATATATATATATATATATGAAACATTAAGAAGGACTTCTGTACTCTGTCCTGAAAATTTTCAGTAGGTGACTTTGTGTCCTGCTTGTTCACAGCTTGGGCAGCAGTTGAAGCAAGGGCATTTTCATGCCCAGCGGCAGCTTGACTCATTTGAAGCAAACTCCAAATGGAGTTTCTTTGACCCTTATCATTTTGTTTGAACTAGATTAGGGATGCTGCCAAGAACTGATATATCCTATTTGCAGAAGTCTTTAATTAATAAAACATCTTTATATTCCATATTCTGTAGAATTCTCAGGTTTTTGTAGATCACCTATTTATCTCACTATATTTAATAGGCAGATAATTCTAGATATTTACTATCTGATTAACTTGAAAACACCTGTGACTAACTAAACTTGTACTTACCAGAAGGACAAGTTTGATTAACTATTAAGTTACATTTCTTAATTATCCTAAACAATTTGCAATAGTAGCTTTCAAAAGGAATAGAACTTTACATTGCATTTTTAAGTATTACATAGATATAATAATACCCTGAAAGGAGTTGATGCTTAGTATACTTTAACTAAAATATAACCTTAATTTTGTATCAATATAAAAAATTATAACAATGTAACCAAACATAACATTAATTTTCTATCAAAAATTTATACCAATGCAACCAAATAAAATCTTAATTTTGCATCAATATAAAAAGACGTATAAAAGTAGGCTTAATTTACTCTTTTCATATTATTCCTATATTATTCATATGATTTATATATCCTCATACGTCCCAATTAAAAATATAATATTTAAACTTTAACACAGAAAAACTACTATAATGGAGCTATTTCTGCAAAACTTCTCACAATATTGTGTGTGGTTACATTTGGTAGCCTTAGGATTAAGTACTTAGATCAAAGTTCTGTAGAATATTAACATCAGTCTCATATGAACTCAGCAATTTGAGTGTCCTGAGCAGTTTGTAGTACAAAGTTGATCTTTGGGTGTTATTTCGCAGCATAACAGCAATCCTGGTTAGGTAGACCATATCAGTCAACCCAAGGGTATCCATTGTTTGAGCAGAATCTTGTGCAGAAGAGGCATGGGGCAGCTTTGCCTAGGGATAGCATTACTAAAATCCAAGTGGATGGTTTGGGGCCCCATCATTTTTTGAAACTTAAAATGTTGCTGTTAGGAATGGTAGAAAACCTAAATATTTTAAATGCCTATTCTGCAGACTTCATAAGTGTTTGAGGAGCAAAATCTATTAAGTTCATCTGAGGTACATAACTTTGTCCCTAGTTATTGTTTCAGATTTGATTCTCAAAACACAAAAAGCTAGACAAAGATTCTAGAACTTGTATTTTGTATGACAAAAGATAAATTATATATACTTCATAATGTTCTTGATTTTAAGATAATATTTATAACTTAAGAAGTTTTAAGAGTCAAGGGAAAGCAAACACATTATGAATTTAGTGTTAATATTATATTCTCTTATTCATTTATTTATCCCATACCCAGTAGGTCTTCTGATATGAGATATTTTGATTTTCCTTTAACAAGTGTGTGTGGGTTTAGAGAAGGTTACAGTCAAGCTCCAACCCCAAACCAGTTTTAATTTTTAAAAATTATTTTATTTATTTACATTGCGCATGTTTTCCTCCATTCTTGTCTTCCCTCTCAGAGTTCTTCACCCCATACCCCTCCCCTTGGCATCTGGGACAGTGCTCATTCAACACCCTTACCACCTCCCCACCCCTGGCATACTCCTTCACTGGTGCACTGAGTCTCTACAGGACTAGGTGCATCCTT
The DNA here is from genome assembly GCF_021556685.1 of Rattus norvegicus. Taxonomy (NCBI): domain Eukaryota; kingdom Metazoa; phylum Chordata; class Mammalia; order Rodentia; family Muridae; genus Rattus; species Rattus norvegicus. The sequence goes on from NC_141534.1 coordinate 73,361,521, forward strand.
TGGAACTGTGGTCAGACAAAGCAGTCCACTGCTATATATGTGGCAGGTACCATGAAAAAGGCCATTTATGCTTCTTGGTTGGTGGCTTAGTCTCTGGGAGCTCCAAGGGGTCTGGGTTATTTGAAACTATTGGTCTTCCTATGTGATTGACATTTAGTTCAGTTCCTTCAATCTTTCCCTTAACTCCTCCATTGGGGTCCCCCATATTAATCCAAAGGTTGGCTGTAAGTATCTGCACCTGCACCTGTCTCAGTCAGATGCTGGTAGAGCCTCTCAGAGGACAGCTATGCCAGGCTGCTGCCTGCAAGCACAACATGGCATCAAAAATAGTGTTTGGGTTTGGTGCTCACCCACGGGATGGATCCAAAGTTGGGCAACTCACTGGATGACCTTTCCTTCAGTCATTGTTCCAATGTTGTCACAGTATTTCCTTTAGCGCAGAACATTTGTGGGTCAAAATTTTGAAGGTAGGTTCATAACCCTATCTCTCCACTGGAGACATTATCTATCTACTGGAGGTAGACTCTTCAGGTTCCAACTCTCCACTATTGGGCATTTCTGGTATGGTCATCCCCATTGAGTCAAAAGTGCTTCTCACATCTCAGGTCTCTGGAACGTTCTAATGGTTCCACCCTCTCCCAAAACCCCTGACCTCAAGCTGTATTAGAAAGCAATCATGATAAAAAAAACCCCACATAATAGAGAGAGAGAGAGAGAGAGAGAGAGAGAGAGAGAGGACATGGAATAGATCTGAAGACACAGAAATCAACCCACATACCTATGGACACTGGATCTTTGAGAAAGAAGCAAAAAATACACAGCAAAAAAAGAAAGCATCCCCAAGAAATGGTTCTGGTCTAAGTAGCAGTGTACATGTAGAAGGAAATCGATCCACATTTATCAACTTGTACAAAGCTCAAGTCTGAGTGAATCAAGGACATCCACATAAAACCAGATATGCTGAATGTAATAGAAGAGGAATTTGGAAACAACCTTGAACACATTGGCACAGGGGACAATTTCCTAAACAGAACACCAATGGCTCAGGTTCTAAGATAAAAAATTGACAAATGGGAGGTCTTGAAACCGAAAGCTTCTATAAGGTAAAGGACACTGGCAGTAGGACAGAATGTCAACCTATAGATTTGGAAAATTTTTTTAGCAAGTTTACATCTGATAGAGGGTTAATATCCAAAATATACAAAAATTCAAGAAGCTATACTCCAGAAAACCAAATAACCCAATTACAAATGAGATACAGAGCTAAACAAAGAATTCTCAACTGAGGAATCTTGAATGGCTGAGAAGCACCTGCAAAAATGTTCAAAGTCCTTAGTCATCAGGGAAATGCAAATCAAAATGACCCTGAGATTCCACCTTACACCAATCAGAATGGTTAAGATAAAGAAACTCAGGAAAGAGGAGATTGTATCGAGGATGTAGAGAAAGAGAAACACTCCTCCATTGCTGGAGGGATTGCAGTCTGGTTCAATCACTTTGGAAATCAGTCTGGCTGCTCCTCAGAACATTGGAAATAGCTATACTTGAATACACAGCTATACTAACCATGGTCATATACCCAAAAGATACTCCAACATATAACAAGGGTACATGCTCCACTATGTTCATAGCAAACTTATTTATAATAGCCATATGCTGGAAACAACCCAGATGTCCCTTGATGCAGGAATGGATAAAGAAAATGTGGTACATTTACATAATGGAATACTACTCAGTTATTAAAAAAGATGACTTCATGAACTTTGTAGGCAAATGGATGGAACTAGAAAATATCATCCTGAGTAACCCAGATGTAAAAGGGTTAAATGAAAAATAGGCATTAGCTCAAAAGCTCAGAATACCTACAATATAACTCATAGACCATATGAAGTTTAACAAGAAGGCAAAAGTGTGGATGCTTAAAATCCACTTAGAAGGAGCAACAAAATAATCACAGGAGGCAGAGGGAGGAATCTAGGTGGGAAAAGAGAGGGGAAGGGGGAAGAGGATCAGGACCAGGTGTGGGAAGAGATGGGAGAAAATTCCTAAGGGACAGGAAAATGAATAGAAATAAGTAGCAGTGGAGGAAGGGCAGAGAGCTTGAAGCCACTAGAGAGTCCTAGATGCTAGGGATGTGAGAGGCTCCCAGGACACAAGTAGGATGACATTAGATGAAATATCCAGCAGCAGGGAGCCAGGACTTGAAGAGATGATGTCCAGTAGATATATATGGTCTCCAGTGGAGGAATGGGGCCACTCACCCATCTAAAATTGTTTAACCCAGAATTTTCTCTGTCTGAAGGAAATGCAGGGACAAAAATGGTGCAGAGGTTAAAGGAAAGGTCATCTAGAAACTGCCCCACCATGGCAGCATCCTCTTAGAGGTACAGGGGAGAGGAATAGGGCGAGGATTCATGGAGGGGAAACTTCTTAGTTAACATTTGAAATGTAGACATGATTAATAAGTTAAAAAAACAAAACCAAAATATTTATAGAACTCAAGACATTAGACACCAACCAAGGAAATAACTCAAGTAAAAAATGAGATATAGAGCTAAAGGGAGAATTATCAACAGAAGAAGCTTGACTAGCAGGGAAACACCTAAAGAAATATTCGACAACCTTAGTTATCAGGGAAATACAAATAAAAATGATCCTGAAATTCCATATTATACTCACAGGATGGATAATATAAAAAACTCAAGTGGCAGCACATATTGCTGAAGACATGGTGGAAGGTGAACATTCTTCCTTTGCTGGTGGGACTGCAATCTTGTACAACCACTCTGAAAATCAATCTGGCAGTTTCTTAGAAAACTGGTAATAGTTCTACCTAAAGATGCACCTACAACATTCCTGGGAATAAGCCCAAAAGATGCTCTACCATAGCACAATGTCATATGGTTCACTATGATCATACTAGCATTATTCATAATAGCCAAAAGTGGAATCCCTAGATGCCCATCAACCAAAAGAATGATAAAGAAAATGTGGTACATCTATACAATGGACTACTTTCAGATATTAAAAAAGGCCACCAGGAACTTTTTCAGGCAAATGGATAGAACCAGAAAATACTTCCTGAGTGAGGTAACACAGAACAAAAACATATTCTTGATATGTATTCACTTGTGTGTAGATATTGGCAATAAAATACAGAATACTCACCCTATATTCCACAGACTCAAAGAAGCTAAACAAGAAAGCCCCAGTGAGAATACTTAAATCTCACTTTGAAGGAGGGTTAAAACACGCATAGAAAGCAGATAGAAGTAGAGAAATGGGCAGGAGAGGATGTGGGTCAGTATATGATCAGGTTTGGGAAGAAACAAGGGAGTGGGCTGAAGGATCAGGAGAATGAATAGAAATCTATAGGAGGCACATATTGGAGGAACTTCCTGAGAAGAGAACAGAGTACCTGGGATGGAGGAGGCTCCCAGGCATGTATGGCTGAAGTTAGTTGAGACCTTAGCCTTAGGAATCTGAAATGGCCACCTCCTGTAGCCTGCAGAACCTGTAGGACCCCCAGGAGAGAAACATGGACACAAAGACATCACAAAACCTTTTACCCAAATTTGTCCTGTCTACAATATATGCAAGTACAAAGATGGAGCAGAGACTCAGGGATTGACCAACCAATACCAGGCCAAACTTGAGACCCATACCTGGGGTAAGCACTAAAATTCTAACACTGTTACTCATACTCTTTTATGCTTTCAGATATGAACTTGGTATAACTGTCTTCTGAGAGGTTCCTCCCAACAGCTATCTGATACAAATGCAGAGACCCATAACCAAACATTGGACAGAGTTCGGGAAGTCTTACAGACGAGCTGGAGGAAGGATTTTGGACCAGCCTTCAACACATTAAGCACTTTGAACTTCTTTCCAAGACTTTTACCATAAAGGGGTTTAAATTTTGTCAAATGGTTTCTCAGTATCTAAGGAGTTGATCATGTGGTTTTCTTCAGTCAGTTTGTTTATATAGTGGATTACATAGATGGGTTTCTATACATGGAACCAGTGCTGCATCTGTGGGATGATGCCCATTTGATTGTGATGGATGATCATTTTGATGTCTTCTTGGATTCGGTTTGCTATAATTGTATTGAATATTGTTGCATCAATATTCATAAGGGAAATTGGTCTGAAGTTCTCTATGTTGGGCCTTCTTGTTTGTTAGGTATAAGTGTAATTGTGGCTTCATAGAAAGAATAGGGTAGTGCTCCTTCTGTTTCTATTTTATGGAATAGTTTGAAGAGTGCTGATATTAGGTCTTTGAAGGTCTGATAGAATTCTTTACTAAACCCATCTAGTCTTGCAATTTTCTTTTTGGGGGCGGTTGGGAGGCTTTGAATGATTACTTCTATTTCTTTAGGGGTTACAGGCCTGCTTACATGCTTTATCTGATCCTGATTTAATTTCGGTGCCTGATATCTGTCTAGAAAATTGTCAAGTTTATCCAGATTTCCAACTTTTGTTGAATATAGACTATTGCAGTACGATCTGACAATTTTTTGAATTTCCTCAGATTCTGTTGTTGTGTCTCCCTTTTCATTTCTTATTTTGGTAATTTGGATACACTCTCTGTGCCCTCTGGTTAGTCTGGCTAAGGGTTTATGTATCTTGTTGATTTTCTCAAAGAACTAGATCCTGATTTTGTTGATTTTTTTGGTATAGTTCTTTTTGTTTCTACTTGGTTGACTAAAGCCCTAAGATTGATTATTTCCTCCGATCTAATCCTCTTGGGTGCATTTGCTTCTTTTTGTTCTAGAGCTTTTAGGTGTGCTGTCAAGGAGCTAGTGTATGCTCTCTCCAGTTTGTGTTTGGAGGCACTCAGAGCTATGTGTTTTCCTCTAAGCATTGCTTTCATTGGGTCTTATTAGTTTGGGTATGTTGTGCCTTCATTTTCATTAAATTCCAAAAAATCTTTAATTTCTTCATTTCTTCCTTAACTAAGTTATCACTGAACAGAGCGTTGCTCAGCCTCCATGTGTATGTGGACTTTCTTTTTTTCTCCTGTTCTTTTTCTTTTCTTCGTTTTTGAAGACCAGTCTTAGTCCATGGTGATTTGAAAGAATGCATGGGATTATTTCAGTCTTCTTTTATCTGTTGAGACCTGCTTTGTGACCAATTTATATTGTTTTGGAGAAGATACCATGAAGTGCTGAGAAGATATATATTCTTTTATTTTAGAATGAAATGTTCTGTAGATATGTTAAAACCATTTGGCCCATACCGTCTGTTAGTTGCACTGTCTTTGTTTAGCTTGTTTCCATGATCTCTGCATTGATGAGAGTGGGGTGTTGAAGTTTCCCACTATTTATGGTGTGAGGAGCAATGTGTACTTTGAACTATAATAAAGTTTCTTTTATGAATGTAGGTGCCCTTGCATTTAGGGCATACATATTCACAATTGGAAGTTCATCTTGGTAGATTTTTCCATTGATGAGTATGAAGTGTTCATTTTGGATAACTTTTGGTTTTTATTCGCTATTAGAATGGCTACTCCAGCTTATTTCTTGGGACCATTTGCTTGGAATTTTATTCTATCCCTTTACTCTGAGGTAGTGTTTATTTGTGTCTCTGAGGTATGTTTCTCTGAGGTGTGTTTCCTGCATGCAGCCAAATGATAGGTCTGGTTCACTTTTTCAGTTTCTCAGTCTATATCTTCTTATTGGGGAATTGAGTCCATTCATGTTAAGAGATATTAAGGAAAAGTGATTTTTGCTTCCTGTTTTGTTGTTAGAGGTGGATTTATGTTTGTGTGGCCATCTTCTTTTGGACTTGTTGCAAGATTACTTCCTTGCTTGTTCTAGAGTGTAGTTTCCCTCCTTGTGTTGGAGTTTTTCATTTATTATCCTTTGTAGGACTGGATTTGTGGAAAGATACTGTGTAAGTTTGGTTTTGTCATGAAATATCTTGGTTTCTTCACCTATGGTATTGACAGATTTACTGGATATATTGCTCTGGGCTGGCATTTGTGTTTTATTGTCTATATGACATTTGCCCAGGAACTTCTGGCTTTCAAAGTCTGTGGTGAGAAGTCTGGTATAATTCTGATAGGTCTGTTACTTGGCCTTTTCCCCTTATTCCTTCAAATACTCTTTGTTTTTTGTGTTTGGTGTTTTGACTATTATGTGATGGGAGGAATTCCTTTTCTGGTCAAATGTATTTGGACTTTTGTAGGCTTCTTATATGTTTATGGGTATCTCTCTCTTTAGGTTAGGGAAGTTTTTATCTATAATTTTGTTGAAGATATTTACTGACCCTTCATGTTGGGAATCTTTGCTCTCTTTTATACTTATTATCCTTAGCTTTGATCTTCTCATTGTGTCCTGGATTTCCTGGATGTTTTGTGTTAGGAGATTTTTTTTTCATTTTCTTTTACTGTTGTGTATACATTTTTTATGGTATCTTCTGCATCCGAGTTGTCCCGTCAATATCTTGTATTGTTTCTTTATTGCTTCTATTTCCACTTTTAGGTCTTGGATGGTTTTGTTCAATTCCTTCACCTGTTTGGTTGTTTTCCTGTAACTCTTTAAGGAATTTTTGTTATGCTTCTTTAAGGTTTCTACCTGTTCACCTGTTTTCCTGTATGTCTTTAAGGGAGTTATTTATGTCCTCCCTAAAGTCCTCTATTATCCTCATGAGATTTGATTTTAAATATGAATCATGGTTTTCTGGTGTGTTGTGGTATCCAGAACTTGCTGTAGTTGGAGAACCGGAGAGTCTTAGTTTCTGTTGCTTAGGTTCTTATGCTTGTCTCTTGCCATGTGGTTATCCCTGGTTTTAATTGGTCCTGTAGTCTTACTGTCTCTGACTGTCCTGTGAGCCTGTGATCTTAGGTGTATTAGCGCTCCTGGGAGACTACCTGCTTCCAGGCAGAATTTGTGTGTGAAGAGCTGTTTTACAGGGTTAGTTCGGGGGAGCAGATGGAGACCATAATGATCATGTCCCGGGTGCTCTGCATTTTCTGTGCCCTGTTTCTCCTGGTGGGTCCCTCTTTGGCTAGTTATTGGAGCAAAAGTGCTGGTCTCACTTGTGAACTTAGGACAACACTCCTGGGAGACCAGCTCTCTCAGGGTAGGATTTAGGTACAGAGGACTATGCTACAGGGTAAACTCTTGGGGGCAGATGGAGACCAAGGATCCCCAGGTGCTCAACATTTCCTGTGCCTTGTGGTCTCCTGGCAGTCCCTCTTTGGCTAGTTTTGGTCTCTCTTCTCAACTTAAGAGTGACAGCACTCCTGGGAGACAACCTGTCTCAGGGCAATGTGGAGGCAGATGGAGACCAGAAGTCAGTTTGAACTCCTTTGTATAGAACTACTCCAGATGTGTTAGCAGTAGAGGTCAATGAGATGATTAAGAGGACTACAGCAATGACCAATCCAACCATCTATCCAGTTTTGTGTATTCTTTCAGCAAGCTTCTCTATTAGAATCACAGGTGAGTGTTGCCTTGATCTTGACAATCTTACTGATAATCCAACTGCTGCTCTTGCTCTGAGAATATGTAAACTTTCAAAAGTAACATCTAAACACATACTAGCCTTGATACAGATAGGTACAGCTAAGTTTGCTATAATTATGCAAGTGTTATAGGACAGGTCTTTTCAGTAACAGATAACATAATGGTGTACAACTATAAAGTGGTGACTTTGATCTAAATTAGAGGACAAATGAAATTTATCATTATTAAAGTTCAACTATCGGTTCCATGCTTTGAAAACTTAAAACATAACATTGCCTTTATACCCGTACCCATATATCAACTTACAATAATCTCTATCTCCAGTCCCAGGAATCGGACACACCCTTCTGGCTTTTACGAGCATGGAGCCTGCACATGGTGCACAGGAAAACATGCAGACAAATCATCAATACATGTAATGGTTAAAACATGGTGAAAGGGGACTGGAGAGATGGCTCAGTGGTTAAGGGCATTGACTGTTCTTCCAGGGAGCCTGAGTTCAAATCCCAGCAACCACATGGTGACTTATAACAGCAAAGTGTACTTATGTATAATAAATAAATAAATATTTAAAAAGTAGTAAAAGGAAATCACGAGTAACTAGTACAGGTAAGGAATGGGAAGTGTACTGAAAATATATTTAATGAAAATATTTAAATAAAAAAGTTACACAAAGGTGAAAAAAAGGTTTAGTGAAATTGCTTTCCTGTCTTTTACTCACTGAACTGGTAGCTCAATGACAAATATTTTCCAAGCTACTGAGCGAGCAGGGTAAATCTTCCACTTACGAGCTTTCCAGAAAGGAAAAAGTAATTAAATAGGTCAGAAGTCACCAGGAGATATTTAGTATCACCTAAAGATTATAGTAAAGGCATTCTCAGTAGGTCCGGTCACATAGTCTTAGCATTTGTGAGGCAAGTGGATCAGAAGTTCACAGACATTTTCAGTCATACAGAGCATATAAGACTAGGTAGCTATAAATACCCTATGACCTCTCTAAGTGTGGTGTGGCATAGGGGATCCCACACATACAATAAATAAATACATGTAATAACTGCTTTAAAAATAGTGGTTTTTTTCCACTCCCTCCATTCAGGACTAGGCATTGACTTCATGTCCTTTTAGAAGCTAGGCAAGTGCTCTCTCTGGTGCTCACTGATCCCCAGCACAGTGTATTTTAATTAACTCTCTATTAGATTTTGAATTAAGTGCTCATTTCCTATGGATCACAAGACTAGGCCTTGTTAAACTCACCAGTCAAGAATAAAACCACTGCTATATTTTTTAGTCAAATTTAAAGCAAGCTTTATCCTGGACCAACCAAAAGTTGGCCAATAACTGCCTCCTAAGTTGATTTAAACAGAATGCACATCCATTTCTTGGGCCCTTTTTAGCAAGTAAAATCACAAGTAGTTTCAAAGCAGGTTTACAGAAGAGAGAAAATGGAGCAATAAGGAAATATAGAAGGGTTTTCATTTTTTCCCCAAAATTATTAAAAACGGTGACTTGAGAGGATAGGGTCTTTTCAAAATCAAGTCAAGGTCAAGCATTGGGGCAGATCTAGCCCCAGGAAACAGACTTAGCAAAAGCAACCGGGACTTACAATAAATGGCTCCTACCTTCAAAACTGAGGTAGTCATGTTCCTTATTCCTTACATTGACTTCTGTGTTTCTGAGGGACCATTTTTAATATTATTGAGAGACAATGTTCCTAGATTTTTCCTTTTTTTGTGATAGATGATCACATTAGTAACACATAAGGGTATGTAACTGATAGGTGTCCAGGAAAGCTTAAGGAATTTCATCTGGGCCATGTTTCACACTGCTCCCTTAGATATGTTAGTGGGACTTCAGGCTGCCTGTTCCATCCCTTCTAAGAGAACCTGGTGGTACTCACTGTGTGACCTTCTGCCACTGTGTTGTAGTCCCATTTGTGGTCTCGATCTTGGCAGAGTGCATCAGTTCCCTCTACCCTCTGGCCATAAACCACTCAAGTTATTCCAGGGAGTCCTTCAGTTGCTTTTGCAAGAATCTGTTCCCTCTGTTTGATAGGGAAGAGGGTACAATCTGCTGATAGTTGCCTCCACATAAGGAAGTGATTTTAAACATTGGAATCAATTAGGAGAAATTAAGGAATATGAACACATGCTGAAATGGGTATTGTAGATATCTACAGAGGAGAAAGTATCATTGTCTTAGTTTGGGTTTTATTTATGTGAAGAGACACCATGACCAAGGACAACTCTTATAAGAACAACATTTGAGTCTTTTTTATACTTTCAGAGGTTCAGTCCATTATCTTCAGGACAGGAAGCATGGCAAAGTCCAAGCAGACATGGTACTGGAGAAGGTATTGAGAGTTCTACATCTTGATCCAAAGGCAGCCAGGAGGACTTTCTTCCAGGCAACAAAGAGTAGGGCCTTAAAGCTCACCCCTAGAGACATACTTCCTACCAAAGACACCACCTATTCCAACATACCCCCACAGACATACAGGTAACAATTGTTAGAAAATGTCTCTAAGGGAGCAAGGACAGAAGGATATGTCACCCCAGAACAAGGATCTGAGGAAAGGTCTAGGGTTTTGAAAAGACAATGGGTAGTAGAAAAGAGCTGGTAGGAGGTTGATTAAATAGGGGAGGTAGAGAAGACCTAGGTGGTAGGACAGGGATAGATGCAGGCATTGTTTAAAAGATGGTTTTGAATTTTGTCCTAATGTATACTGATTTCTAACTGTAAATGTAGTACAGCTTGATATTCTCACAGCATACATAGTAAAGTTTTTTACACCATAAGGGGTAATATTAACAATTTAGCATATATTACACATGTCTGAGTAGTTTTATATCCTAGTACATATACATCTCAGATGGAAAAACTAATGAGTAATAATTTATTTAGTAAATCCATCTTACTTTGCCAGCACTTTGTCAAATCCTCTTTTAAGAGGCATAATTTGTCTGGATTTAATTATTTGACTTAAGCAGAGAATGCTGTCACTTCAGGGATTTCTTGAAACTATTTTTGAGGTATGTATTTGCTGCCTTAATCACAATCCCTTCAGAATAGATCATTTCAGTCTGCAGAAAATTGTTACACAATACCATATTCTGCTGGTTTCTTCATTTTGTCTTCATTATGGATTATTGGAGGATGAACAAGTTTACTAAAGTTTGAGCAAAGTTCAAAGATTCACTAAAAGTTAAAGTATGAAGTTTAACAAGTAAAACATTTTAATAAAAATATTTCCTACATTGTCATTTTCTGATTTTCCCTTAACATAAACTCTTGATATATTCTTAGATGTGAACATTACTCAAGGTTTTCACAAGTTTATGACCATCATATTTCTCTAGTGTGGATGCTCAAGTTTCTTAAAGAACATGACTTTATAGAGAGACTTTCTCCCACTATAAATTTTCAGATGTTTTCTAAGACATGAGATATGTGTAAAGACTTCTCATAAACTCCAACTGTAAAGTTTCTCTCCTGTCTGGATTCTTTGGTGCATTCTAGGAGATGTGTCAATAGTTAAGGATTTGTATATTCACTAAACATATAACATTTCTCTCTTGTTTTCTCTGATGAGGTCTAAGGTAGTTTGTCTTGGTAAAGGATTTGCCACATTCACTGCATTTATAAAGTTTCTAGAATGAAGTCTCTGATGAATTCTAAGACAGCTCTTCTGGTTAAACAATTTATCAAATTCTATACATTTATATGTTTTATTTCTTGTATGAAATTCCTAATAAGTTCTAATACAGTTTTTCCTCCTGTCAAGGGATTTGCTACATTCCCTGCATTTAAGGTTTTTCTCCTATATGAATTCTCTGATGAGTTTCACAAGTCAGCGTTTCTGGGTAAAGGATTTTTCACATTTATTACCTTTGTAAGGTTTTTCTCCTTTATGAATTCTCTGATGAATTCGAAGATAGCCTTTCTGGGTAAAAGATTTGTCACATTCACTACATTTGTAAGGTTTCTCTCCTTTATGAATTCTCTGATGTATTCTAAGATATGAGCCACTTGTAAAGGACCTCTCACAATTACCACATTTGTAAGGTTTTTCTCCTGTATGACTTCTCTGGTGAATTCTCAGACTGCATTTCTGGGTAAAACATTTATCACATTCACCACATTTGTAAGGTTTGTCTCCTGTATGAATTCTTTGATGCATTCTAAGATATGAGCCACTAGTGAAGCATTTGTTACATTCACTACATTTGTAAGGTTTCTCTCCTGAATGAATTCTTTGATGTATTCTAACATATGAGCTGCTAGTAAAGGATTTGTCACATTCACTGCATTTGTAAACTTTCTTTCTTGAATGAAGTCGATGATGAATTCTAAGAGAGCCATTGTGGGTAAAGGAATTTTCAAATTCCGTACAATCATAAGGCTTCTCTCCTGCATGAATTCTCTCATGAGTTCTAAGATGGTTTCTCCGGTTAAAGGATTTGCCACAAACACTGCATTTGTAAGTCTTGTCTCCTGTATGAATTTTCTGATGAATTCTTAGACTGCTTTTCTGGGTAAAGTATTCATCACATTCACTACATTTGTAAATTCTTTCTCCTGTATGAAATCTCTGATGAGTTCTAAGATGGTCTTTCCGGTTAAAGGATTTGTCACATTCACTGCATTTATAAGGTTCTTCTCCTGTATGAATGATCTGATGAATTACAAGACCATCTTTCTTGGTAAAAGATTTATCACATTTACTACATTTGTAAGGTTTCTCTCCTGTATGAATTCTCTGATGAATTCTAACACTGCCTTTCTGGGTAAAGCATTTGTCGCATTCACTACATTTATACGGTTTCTCTCCTGTATGTACTCTCTGATGAATTCTAAGATGGTCCTTCCGGTTAAAGGATTTGTCACATTCACTACATTTGTAGGGTTTCTTTCCTGAATGAATTCTCTGATGACTCCTAAGATATGAGCTACCAGCAAAGGCTTTGTCACATTCATTACATTTATAAGGTTTCTCTCCTGAATGAGTTCTCTGATGAATTCTAAGAAGGCATTTTTGGGTAAAGCATTTGTTACAATCACTGCATTTGAAAGTATTCTCTCCTGTATGAATTTTCTGATGCATTCTAAGATTGCTTTTCTGGGTAAAGGATTTGTCACATTCAGTACATTTGTAAGGTTTCTCTCCTGTATGAATTCTATGATGTATTTTAAGTCCTGAGGATGTGGAAAGGGTTTTGCCACATTCTTTACATCTGAAACATTTTTCTCTTATACCATCCCTGTAATGGTATTCACGACAGGAAAATGTACAGATTGACCTAGCATCTTGATTACATTCAGAAAGCATCTCTCCTTCATGAATTTTCTGATGTTTTCTAAATTCTGAGCAGCAGATAAAGGATTTGCCACAAAAACTACATTTGTAAGTATTCTCTTCAACGTGGATTCTGTTATGCCTTTCAAAGTCTGATACATGATAAAAGCACTTACCACATTCTGTACATTTGTAGGGATATCCTCCATAATGGATTTTGTAATGCAGTTTGAGGTGTGACAAATGCAGAAAGGATTTACTACACTTTGTACATTTATAGTGCTTCTCTCTACTATGAGCTCTCTGATGCCTACTCAGGCTTGAGTGCACCTTGAAGAATTTTCCAGACTTCCTGCACTTGTGTGATTTCATTCCACCATTGATTCCTTTTTGCACAATTTTATAGTTAGAGAGAAAAACTTTATCATACTGTGCTTTGTTGTGTTCTCTCATTCCTATGTGCACTGTTTGATTTTGGCTAGTGATGGAGCACAAATTTAAGCTGTTCACACAATCTTTATATTTGCATGGTTCTCTGGCATTCTCAGTTTTATGTCTGTTTGATGATTCAATGGAGGTATCTTCGTCGTTAGTTTGACAAGGTGTACTTTTCGAGGACTCCTCTATCATTCTGCCACATTCATTTGATTTATTAGACTTCTCTTCAATATTCACATGCTCAGAGGCACTGTACTTTGTTTCTCGATCCAAGACTTCATGATGTTTGATACATACACGATTATTCTCTGAAAAAAAGTGCAATTAAGGATGACAGTGATTAATGCATGAGTAAGAGATTCAATAATGGATGTTTTTTATACATTTTCTAAGAAAGATGTATTAGCAACTCTCAGGATAAAGCTCTCAACAGAGTTCTTTTGGTTTTCAAAATCATTAACTGGATGCTCAGAAGAAGCTCATATCTGATCTATAGCAAATGAATGGAAATGATAATTCGTATTTAAACATGGTACCTTATAGAAGATATGACAAATAAATGATCATGTAGTAAAGTATATTGAGAAAGGAGCTTTTCGTTGGATCATATAAGCATGGTTTCACTACTTGTTTATGTTTTAAGAGAGAGTATAGCTTTGGTCGCTTAAGAATATACTATATAACTCACATGATCATGGTATTCACCCTATATCCTTGCTTCTGGATCTAAAGTACTGGGATAAAGAATATTCTATACCAGTACTAAACATACAGACCATATGGAAAAAGTAAATACATTAGCAAAAAACTAAATTATCCTAACCAACAGTTCTTCCTCTACTTAAAATCTGCATTTGACAAAACCATCAATAGGAATCTTAGAGGGCAGCAGCCATCAGGGACCAGCAGCATTGAGTCCTGTTCTGTCCCTTCCCTGCCCTCCATTGCCTCAGCCACAGCTCTGCTTGCATCTCTGGAGGCCTCATGTCACCTGGTACAACCAGGTGAGATCCCCACGTCCCAAGTCCTCGCCTACTGTGATGCCCAGTAAGTCCAGCAGTAGTGAGAACCTCCCCACCTCCACTATGTTTGATGCTCCAGTCCACACCTCTATCTACAACCCCAGAGGCCTGCAACCATCATGGACAACAAGCTCTGTCTGCATCCCTGAAGGTCTGCTACCATCTGCGACACCAGTGTCTCCAACCCAAGATGGCCTGCTGTCATGAGGGATTACCAGCTTTGTCTGCATTCCTAAAGGTGTGTTGCCACCTGGGACTAAGAACTCTATCTGCAGTTCCAGATTCTGCTGCAATCAGGGCCTACCAGGCCTGCCATCACCAAGGACAATAAGATGGTGAAAAGCTAGTGTAAGAACATATTCATCAAATGTTGGGGTTATATGGTACCACCAGAACCCACCTACAACACTAGAGCTATCTCTGGATATCCTAACATACCTGAAGTGCAAGAAAATGACCTGAAATCTGATCTTATAAAGAAAACAGAGGATTCAGAAGAGGAAATGAATAAATCCTTCCAAGAAATTCAGAAAAACCCAATTTGTTTCTGGGAAGAAATGAATAAATACAAAGAAATACAGGAAAATACAATAAAAATGATAAAAGTAATGAATAAAACTGTTTAAGAGTTGACAATGACAAAAGAAGCAATAGAGGAAACACCATATGAAGAATCCAGGAGACAGAAAACCTAAGAAAGAGAATAGGAATAGGAACTAATTACACAAGCATATAAAAAATGGAAGAGAGAATCTCAGGTACAGAAGATATAATAGAAGAAATTGATTCGTCGGTCAAAGAGAACAATAAATTTAAAAGTATTATGACACAAAGCATCCAAGACACTATGAAAGGTCCAAACCTATAAAGTAAGGAATAGAAGAAAAAGAAAATTTAAAATATGTCTTTCTAATAATCCAGCTGAATAGAGGGTACTAAAAGGAAAACTCCCACATACAGAGGGTAACTACACCCAAGATGTACAGACACTACTACCATCTACATCAAAATAACAGAAATTAACATTCACTGGTCATTAGTATCTCCCCACATCAATGGTAATCACTTCCCCAATAAAAAGACAAGGCTAACACAATGGATATGAAAACCGGAGCCATTATTCTGCTGCAAACAAGAAACACACTTCAGCAACCGGACTAGAAAAGGTTTTTCAAGCCCCACAAAACAAACCAGGGTTGCCATTCTAATATTTAATAAAATATAACTTCAACCAAAAGTAATGAAAAGAGATGGAGAACTACACTTCATACTGATCAACGGGAAAAGCCACTAAGATGACATCTCAATTTAGAACATCTATGACCCAAATGCAAGGGCACCCTTATTCATGAAAGAGACATTACTAAAGCTTAAGTTGCATAGCAGACCCCACAGATCAATATTGGGAGAATTCAACACCTCAGTCTCACCAATGGAAAGGTCACTGAAACAGAAACTAAACATAAAAGTAATGAATAAAACATGTTACAAATGAAATTGATTTAACATAGGTATAAAACATTTCACCTAAACACAAGAGAATATACTTTCTCAGCACCTCATAGAACCTTATCCAAAATTGAGCATATATTCAGCCATAACACAAGCATAAGCAGATACAAGAAAATTGAAATAACCCCTTGCATCTTATTGGAATATCATGGATTAAAACTGCATTTCTCCAATAGATAGCCTACCAACTCAAGAAAACCAAACAATTCTTTACTCAATGATCATTAATTCAAAAAAGAAATGAAAGACTTTCTAGATTTCAATGAAAATAAAAGCACAGCATACCCAGAATTATGGGATACAAAGAATGCAGTGTTAACAGGACAATTCATTAGCCCCTTCATTAAAAAAATGGAGAGATCTCATACTCGCAACTTAATAGCACATCTAAAAGCTCTAGAACAAAAAGAACCAAACATATCCAAGAAGAGTAGAAGGTAGTAAACAATCAAACTCAGGACTGAAACCAGTAAAGTAGAAATAAAGGAAACAATAGAAAGTATTAATGAAATCAAGAACTGGTTCTTTGAGAATATCAAGACAAACCCTTAGCTAAACTAACTAAATGGCAGACAGAATATTCAAATTAACACAATCAGAAATGAAAAAGGGAACCTAACAACAAACACTGAGGAAATTAAAAGAATCATTAGGTCTTACTTCAAAAGCCTGTAAAATTGGAAAAAATGGAAATTGAAGAATTTGGAAAAATCTAAAGGGAATGGACTATTTTCTGGATAGATTTAATTTTCTAAAGTTAAACCAAGATCAAGAAAACAACTTAAACAGTCATATAACCCATAAGAAAATAAAAGCAGTCATTAACAGTCTCCCCCTGAAAAAAGACTAGGGCCTGATGGTTACAGCTCAGAAATCTACCAGACTTTTTATAATTTTTTAATTGGTTATTTTATTTATGTATATTTCAAATGTTACCCCCTTCTTGTTCTCCCCATCCCTGCAAACACCTATCCCACTATGTCAACCTTCTTCTATGAGGGTGCTCCCAAGCCAATCCCTCCTGTCTCACCACCCTATCATTCCTCTATGCTGGAGCATCATCCCATCCCATTGATGCCAGATAAAACAATCCTCTGCTTCATATACAGCTGGAGCCATAGGTCCCCCCATGTGTACTCCTTGGTTAGTGGTTGAGTCCTTGGGAGCTCTGAGGGGTCTGTTGTTCTTCCCATGGGGTTGCAGAGCCCTTCAGCTCCTTCAGTCCTTCCTCTCACTCTTCCATTCATGTCCCTGTGCTCAGTGTAATGGTTGGCTACAAGCATCCGCATCTGTATTAGTCGCGCTCTGGCAGAGCCTCAGGAGACAGCTATATCAGGCTTCTGTCAGCAAACACTTGAAGAAGACCTCAGAATATGGAAAGATCTCCCACACTCAAGGATCAACAGCATTAACACAGTAAAAAATGGCTATCTTACCAAAAGCAATCTACAGATTCAATTCAATTCAATTCAACAAAATTCCAACTCAATTCTTTACAGTGATAGAAAGCACAATTCTCAAACTCATTTGGAAAAACAAAAAAACCCAGGATAGCAAAAACTTCTCAACAATAAGAGAACTTCTGGAGGAATTACAATCCCTGACCTCAAGCTCTACTACAGAGAAAGAGATAAAAAATCGCATAGTATTTGTACAGGAACAAACAGGTAGATCAATGGAATAGAATTGAAGACCCAGAATTAAATCCACACAGTTATGGTCAGCTAATCTTTGACAAAGAAGTCAAAACCATCCAGTGTAAAAAAGACAGCATATCTTACGTGTCAGTCTACCATACTTTTAAAGAAGTCTCAACACCCCTCAAACTATTCCATAAAAAAATACAGAAGAAACAGTGCCAAACTGATTCTATGAGGCCACAGTCATCTTGATACCTAAAGCACAGGTAGACTCAAAAAAGAGAATTTCAGACTTATTTTCCTTATGAATACTGATGCAAAAATGCTCAATAAAATACTTCCAAATCAAATCCAAGAACACATTGAAAACATCATCAATCATGATCAAGTAGGCTTAATCCCAGGGATAGAGAGGTGCTTCAATATATGTAAATCCATGAATATAAGAAAAAAATTACATGATCATAACTACGTGCTGAAAGAGCCTTTGAGAAAATCCAACATCCCCTCATGTTAAAAGGCTTGGAGAGATAAGGGATACAAGGCATATACATAAACACAATAAAGGCAAACTAATAACAAATATCTAATTAAATGGAGAGAAACAATGCAATCCTACTAATTCCAGGGAGAAGACAAAGCAGTCCATTTTTCCCCTATCTATTCAATATGTACTTGAAGTTTTAGTTATTGTAGTAAGACAACTAAAGAACAGGTGGGCACTCCTGAGGCTGCAGAGCGGAAGAGACCACCAACACTGCTCACCCCTGCCCACATCCCTGGCCCAAGAGGAAACTGTATAAGGCCTCTGGGCTCCCGTGGGGGAGGGCCCAGGAGCGGCAGGACCCCTGTGCCTAAGACACCACCAGAACCAGAAGGAAACAGACCGGATAAACAGTTCTCTGCACCCAAATCCCGTGGGAGGGAGAGCTGAACCTTCAGAGAGGCAGACAAGCCTGGGAAACCAGAAGAGACTGCTCTCTACACACACATCTCGGACGCCAGAGGAAAAAGCCAAAGACCATCTGGAACCCTGGTGCACTGAAGCTCCCGGAAACGGCGGCACAGGTCTTCCTGGTTGCTGCCGCTGCAGAGAGCCCCTGGACAGCACCCCACGAGCAAACCTGAGCCTGGGGACCACAGGTAAGGCCAAATTTTCTGCTGCAAGAAAGCTGCCTGGTGAACTCAAGACACAGGCCCACAGGAACAGCTGAAGACCTGTAGAGAGGAAAAACTACACGCCCGAAAGCAGAACACTCTGTCCCCATAACTGACTGAAAGAGAGGAAAATAGGTCTACAGCACTCCTGACACACAGGCTTATAGGACAGTCTAGCCACTGTCAGAAATAGCAGAACAAAGTAACACTAGAGATAATCTGATGGCGAGAGGCAAGCGCAGGAACCCAAGCAACAGAAACCAAGACTACATGCCATCATCGGAGCCCAATTCTCCCACCAAAACAAACATGGAATATCCAAACACACCAGAAAAGCAAGATCTAGTTTCAAAATCATATTTGATCATGATGCTGGAGGACTTCAGGAAAGACCTGAACACACTTAGGGAAGCACAGGAAAACATTAATAAACAAGTAAAAGCCTACAGAGAGGAATCGCAAAAATCCCTGAAAGAATTCCAGGAAAACACAATCAAACAGTTGAAGGAATTAAAAATGGAAATAGAAGCAATCAAGAAAGAACACATGGAAACAACCCTGGATATAGAAAACCAAAAGAAGAGACAAGGAGCTGTAGATACAAGCTTCACCAACAGAATACAAGAGATGGAAGAGAGAATCTCAGGAGCAGAAGATTCCATAGAAATCATTGACTCAACTGTCAAAGATAATGTAAAGCGGAAAAAGCTACTGGTCCAAAACATACAGGAAATCCAGGACTCAATGAGAAGATCAAACCTAAGGATAATAGGTATAGAAGAGAGTGAAGACTCCCAGCTCAAAGGACCAGTAAATATCTTCAACAAAATCATAGAAGAAAACTTCCCTAACCTAAAAAAAGAGATACCCATAGACATACAGGAAGCCTACAGAACTCCAAATAGATTGGACCAGAAAAGAAACACCTCCTGTCACATAATTGTCAAAACACCAAACGCACAAAATAAAGAAAGAATATTAAAAGCAGTAAGGGAAAAAGGTCAAGTAACATATAAAGGGAGACCTATCAGAATCACACCAGACTTCTCGCCAGAAACTATGAAGGCCAGAAGATCCTGGACTGATGTTATACAGACCCTAAGAGAACACAAATGCCAGCCCAGATTACTGTATCCAGCAAAACTCTCAATTAACATTGATGGAGAAACCAAGATATTCCATGACAAAACCAAATTTACACAATATCTTTCTACAAATCCAGCACTACAAAGGATAATAAATGGTAAAGCCCAACATAAGGAGGCAAGCTATACCCTAGAAGAAGCAAGAAACTAATCGTCTTGGCAACAAAACAAAGAGAATGAAAGCACACAAACATAACCTCACATCAAATATGAATATAACGGGAAGCAATAATCACTATTCCTTAATATCTCTCAATATCAATGGCCTCAACTCCCCAATAAAAAGACATAGATTAACAAACTGGATACGCAACGAGGACCCTGCATTCTGCTGCCTACAGGAAACACACCTCAGAGACAAAGACAGACACTACCTCAGAGTGAAAGGCTGGAAAACAACTTTCCAAGCAAATGGTCAGAAGAAGCAAGCTGGAGTAGCCATTCTAATATCAAATAAAATCAATTTCCAACTAAAAGTCATCAAAAAAGATAAGGAAGGACACTTCATATTCATCAAAGGAAAAATCAACCAAGATGAACTCTCAATCCTAAATATCTATGCCCCAAATACAAGGGCACCTACATATGTAAAAGAAACCTTACTAAAGCTCAAAACACACATTGCACCTCACACAATAATAGTGGGAGATTTCAACACCCCACTCTCATCAATGGACAGATCATGGAAACAGAAATTAAACAGTGATGTAGACAGACTAAGAGAAGTCATGAGCCAAATGGACTTAACGGATATTTATAGAACATTCTATCCTAAAGCAAAAGGATATACCTTCTTCTCAGCTCCTCATGGTACTTTCTCCAAAATTGACCATATAATTGGTCAAAAAACGGGCCTCAACAGGTACAGAAAGATAGAAATAATCCCATGCGTGCTATCGGACCACCACGGCCTAAAACTGGTCTTCAATAACAATAAGGGAAGAATGCCCACATATACGTGGAAATTGAACAATGCTCTACTCAATGATAACCTGGTCAAGGAAGAAATAAAGAAAGAAATTAAAAACTTTTTAGAATTTAATGAAAATGAAGATACAACATACTCAAACTTATGGGACACAATGAAAGCTGTGCTAAGAGGAAAACTCATAGCGCTGAGTGCCTGCAGAAAGAAACAGGAAAGAGCATATGTCAGCAGCTTGACAGCACACCTAAAAGCTCTAGAACAAAAAGAAGCAAATACACCCAGGAGGAGTAGAAGGCAGGAAATAATCAAACTCAGAGCTGAAATCAACCAAGTAGAATCAAAAAGGACCATAGAAAGAATCAACAGAACCAAAAGTTGGTTCTTTGAGAAAATCAACAAGATAGATAAACCCTTAGCCAGACTAACGAGAGGACACAGAGAGTGTGTCCAAATTAACAAAATCAGAAATGAAAAGGGAGACATAACTACAGATTCGGAGGAAATTCAAAAAATCATCAGATCTTACTATAAAAACCTATATTCAACAAAATTTGAAAATCTTCAGGAAATGGACAATTTCCTAGACAGATACCAGGTATCGAAGTTAAATCAGGAACAGATAAACCAGTTAAACAACCCCATAACTCCTAAGGAAATAGAAGCAGTCATTAAAGGTCTCCCAACCAAAAAGAGCCCAGGTCCAGACGGGTTTAGTGCAGAATTCTATCAAACCTTCATAGAAGACCTCATACCAATATTATCCAAACTATTCCACAAAATTGAAACAGATGGAGCCCTACCGAATTCCTTCTATGAAGCCACAATTACTCTTATACCTAAACCACACAAAGACACAACAAAGAAAGAGAACTTCAGACCAATTTCCCTTATGAATATCGACGCAAAAATACTCAATAAAATTCTGGCAAACCGAATTCAAGAGCACATCAAAACAATCATCCACCATGATCAAGTAGGCTTCATCCCAGGCATGCAGGGATGGTTTAATATACGGAAAACCATCAACGTGATCCATTATATAAACAAACTGAAAGAACAGAACCACATGATCATTTCATTAGATGCTGAGAAAGCATTTGACAAAATTCAACACCCCTTCATGATAAAAGTCCTGGAAAGAATAGGAATTCAAGGCCCATACCTAAACATAGTAAAAGCCATATACAGCAAACCAGTTGCTAACATTAAACTAAATGGAGAGAAACTTGAAGCAATCCCACTAAAATCAGGGACTAGACAAGGCTGCCCACTCTCTCCCTACTTATTCAATATAGTTCTTGAAGTTCTAGCCAGAGCAATCAGACAACAAAAGGAGATCAAAGGGATACAGATCGGAAAAGAAGAGGTCAAAATATCACTATTTGCAGATGACATGATAGTATATTTAAGTGATCCCAAAAGTTCCACCAGAGAACTACTAAAGCTGATAAACAACTTCAGCAAAGTGGCTGGGTATAAAATTAACTCAAATAAATCAGTTGCCTTCCTCTATACAAAAGAGAAACAAGCCGAGAAAGAAATTAGGGAAACGACACCCTTCATAATAGACCCAAATAATATAAAGTACCTCGGTGTGACTTTAACCAAGCAAGTAAAAGATCTGTACAATAAGAACTTCAAGACACTGAGGAAAGAAATTGAAGAAGACCTCAGAAGATGGAAAGACCTCCCATGCTCATGGATTGGCAGGATTAATATGGTAAAAATGGCCATTTTACCAAAAGCAATCTACAGATTCAATGCAATCCCCATCAAAATACCAATCCAATTCTTCAAAGAGTTAGACAGAACAATTTGCAAATTCATCTGGAATAACAAAAAACCTAGGATAGCTAAAGCTATCCTCAACAATAAAAGGACTTCAGGGGGAATCACTATCCCTGAACTCAAGCAGTATTACAGAGCAATAGTGATAAAAACTGCATGGTATTGGTACAGAGACAGACAGATAGACCAATGGAATAGAATTGAAGACCCAGAAATGAACCCACACACCTATGGTCACTTGATTTTTGACAAAGGAGCCAAAACCATCCAATGGAAAAAAGATAGTATTTTCAGCAAATGGTGCTGGTTCAACTGGAGGGCAACATGTAGAAGAATGCAGATCGATCCATCCTTATCACCCTGTACAAAGCTTAAGTCCAAGTGGATCAAGGACCTCCACATCAAACCAGACACACTCAAACTAATAGAAGAAAAACTAGGGAAGCATCTGGAACACTTGGGCACTGGAAAAAATTTCCTGAACAAAACACCAATGGCTTATGCTCTAAGATCAAGAATCGACAAATGGGATCTCATAAAACTGCAAAGCTTCTGTAAGGCAAAGGACACTGTGGTTAGGACAAAACGGCAACCAACAGATTGGGAAAAGATCTTTACCAATCCTACAACAGATAGAGGCCTTATTTCCAAAATATACAAAGAACTCAAGAAGTTAGACCGCAGGGAAACAAATAACCCTATTAAAAAATGGGGTTCAGAGCTAAACAAAGAATTCACAGCTGAGGAATGCCAAATGGCCGAGAAACACCTAAAGAAATGTTCAACATCTTTAGTCATAAGGGAAATGCAAATCAAAACAACCCTGAGATTTCACCTCACACCAGTGCGATTGGCTAAGATCAAAAACTCAGGTGACAGCAGATGCTGGCGAGGATGTGGAGAAAGAGGAACACTCCTCCATTGTTGGTGGGATTGCAGACTGGTAAAACCATTCTGGAAATCAGTCTGGAGGTTCCTCAGAAAATTGGACATTGAACTGCCTGAGGATCCAGCTATACCTCTCTTGGGCATATACCCAAAAGATGCCTCAACATATAAAAGAGACACGTGCTCCACTATGTTCATCGCAGCCTTATTTATAATAGCCAGAAGCTGGAAAGAACCCAGATGCCCTTCAACAGAGGAATGGATACAGAAAATGTGGTACATCTACACAATGGAATATTACTCAGCTATCAAAAACAACGAGTTTATGAAATTCGTAGGCAAATGGTTGGAACTGGAAAATATCATCCTGAGTGAGCTAACCCAATCACAGAAAGACATACATGGTATGCACTCATTGATAAGTGGCTATTAGCCCAAATGCTTGAATTACCCTAGATCCCTAGAACAAACGAAACTCAAGACGGATGATCAAAATGTGAATGCTTCACTCCTTCTTTAAATGAGGAAAAAGAATACCCTTGGCAGGGAAGGGAGAGGCAAAGATTAAAACAGAGACTGAAGGAACACCCATTCAGAGCCTGCCCCACATGTGGCCCATACATATACAGCCACCCAATTAGACAAGATGGATGAAGCAAAGAAGTGCAGACCGACAGGAGCCGGATGTAGATCGCTCCTGAGAGACACAGCCAGAATACAGCAAATATAGAGGGGAATGCCAGCAGCAAACCACTGAACTGAGAATAGGTCCCCTATTGAAGGAATCAGAGAAAGAACTGAAGAGCTTGAAGGGGCTCGAGACCCCAAAAGTACAACAATGCCAAGCAACCAGAGCTTCCAGGGACTAAGCCACTACCTAAAGACTATACATGGACTGACCCTGGACTCTGACCCCATAGGTAGCAATGAATATCCTAGTAAGAGCACCAGTGGAAGGGGAAGCCCTGGGTCCTGCTAAGACTGAACCCACAGTGAACTAGTCTATGGGGGGAGGGCGGCAATGGGGGGAGGGTTGGGAGGGGAACACCCATAAGGAAGGGGAGGGGGGAGGGGGATGTTTGCCCGGAAACCGGGAAAGGGAATAACACTCGAAATGTATATAAGAAATACTCAAGTTAATAAAAAAAAAAAAAGACAACTAAAGAAGATTGAGGAAATACATATTTGGAAAAGAAGAAGTCAAAGTATTGCTATTTGCAGATGATATGATAGCATACTCAAGCCCCCCCCCCCAAAAAAAATCTTCCAGAGAACTTCTACAGCTTATAAACACCTTCAGCAAAGTGGCTGCACACAAACCTAACTCAAAGAAATTAGTGGCCCTCCTTTATATAAACTATAAGTAGACTGAGAAAGCAATCAGAGAAACCACATACGTTAAAATAGTCACGAATAATATAAAATATCTTGGTGTTAACTCTAACCAAGTGACCTGTATGTTAGGAACTTCAAGTCTCTGAAGACATACATTGAGGAAGATATCAGAAGATGTAAGATCTTCAATACCCATGGATTGGTATAAGATTAACACAGTAAAAATGGCTATCTTACCAAGAGCAATCTATAGATTCAATGCAATTCCCACCAAAATTCTAATACAATTCTTTATAGACCTTGGAAAACAATTCTGACCTTCATATAGAAAAACAAAACAACCAGGATAGCTAAAACAATCATGTATAACAAAAGAACACGAGAGGTATCACCATCCCTGGTTTCAAGCTACACTACAGAGCAATAGTAATAACAAACAAGTCCATTGTATTAGTATACAAACAAACAGGCTGATGAACAAAATTGAATTGAAAACTGAGAATTCAACCAATATATCTACAGATGCTTGGTATGTATGTATGTATGTATGTATGTATGTATGTATATATGTATGTATGTATGTATGTATGTATAACAAGGAGGCCAAAACCATATGATGGGGAAAAGGCAGTTTCAACAGACAGTGCTGATGTCTGTTTGTAGAAAAATGCAAGTACATACAAATTTATCACCCTGCACAAAACTCAAGTACAAGTGGATCAAAGACCTCAACATAAAATTGGATACACTTAATCTAATTAATTGAAAGGAAAGTGGAGAATAGCCTTGAACTCATTTGAACAGGAGGCAACTTCCTGAAGAGCAACTTCCTGAACAGAATACTCACAGACCAGGCACTAAGATCAATAATTATTAAACTGGACCTCATGGAACACACTTTTGTAAGGCAAAATGACACTGTCAATAGGACAAAATGGCAGCATGCAGAATGGGAAATGATCTTCACCAACCCGACATCTGACAGATGACTAATATCCAGGCAGGTCTCTCAGTGGAAGGATAAAAACACTATCAGACCCACAAAACCTTTGACTCAAAATCTGTCCTGCCTGCAAGAAGTGCAGGGACAAAGATGGAGCAGAGTCTGAGAGAATGGCCAACCAGTAGCTGACCCAAGGTAAAACCCATCCCATGGGCAAGAAGTAATCCCTAACACTATTAATAACACGATGTCATGCTTGCACACAGGAGGCTACCATAAGTGTTCTCTGAGAGGCTTCGACCTAGCAGCTGGTGGAAACTAGGCAAAGAACCACAGCCAAATATTACACAGAACTAAGGGAGTATTGTGGAGATTTGGGGGAAGGATTGAGGGACGTGGAATGAATAGGGAGTCCACAAGTATATCAACAAAGTCAACTACCATCGAAGCTTGGGGATTCTCAGAGATGAAAAATGAGCATATGCAGGCTGGGCAGTGTGCCCTTCCCCCACATACATAGCAGATATGAAGCTCCATCTTCATGTTGGGCACCTGGACAACTGGAAGGAGTGTTGACACTGACTTTGTTATCTGCATGAGGATCCTGTTTCCCCTAACTGCTACCCTGTCTGGAGAGGATGTGTCATTCTGTACTGATTTGTTGTGTCAGGGTGGGTTGGTAACCAGGGGGGCACCTCCCCCTTCTCAGAGAATATGGTACTGTATGAGGGGGACGATGGGAGGAGAGGGGAAGTTTGCGATCGGGATGTAAAGTGAATAAAAATCTTAAAATATAAATTAGAAAAACCTTAAATAAATGAAGTTCAATGCAATAGTAAATTTAAAATATTTCCATTATTATGTATACAATAATATTATTTCCATTACTGAACATTCAATATCTTTGAAATTTGAAGTTTTGTTTAAAAGCTAGATAAGGGATTACACAGAACATAGCCCTGGTCACTCTTCCAGAGAAGTAGAGATATGTAAAGGAAATACCATGAAAAAATTATGTTGCTAAGTTTCACTTCCCTTATTCTAGGAATCTCTAGACATTTTACAGTTTATATTTTCACAAATTAGGTAAATTCAAAGCATGAACGTGGAATTCTACAGGAAAAGTATTCTTACCTACAAAGAGTAGATTGTTGTAATTCTCCAACATCACGTCCATGTACAATGCCCTCTGAGCATGGTCAAGACATTCCCATTCCTGCTGTGAGAAGTCCACAGACACATCCTTGAATGTTAATAGATCCTATAATAAAATTACATATTTACCATGTGGTGCTGGACAATAATGCTTTTATAGGTAAAAAAAATCTAAAGAACAAGAGATATTTTGTGATATAGGTGAGACACAGCAAACATTTAAGAACAAAAGGTTTCTATAAGTCCTGCAGAGATGTGTCAGAAATTAAGCATTGCTACTCTTCCATGGACAATGCATGGAATCACTTATTAGTGTTTACATTCACAAGGTCTCTCTCCATGAATTTTCTGATGATTCCTCAGACCTGAGTAGCAGATAAAGATTTTGCCAAAATTTGAAAAATTTGTTTGTAGTTTGGATCCTATAATGTCTTTTTTAAAAAAGATTTATTTATCTTATTAATATGAGTCTCTTTAGACATACCAGAAAAGGACATTACAGACATTACAGATGGTTGTGAGCCACCATGTGGTTTCTAGGAATTGAACTCAGGACCTCTGGAAGAGCAGTCAGTGCTCTTACCTATGCAGCCATTTCTCCAGACCTTATGATGTCTTTTAAATTTGTTTAAAATGTTGTTTGGTTCCAAGCATCCTCATGGCACTAAACAACAGATTTTTAAATCTAGCTACCTATGTGATCCAGTCCTCTCTTCTGAACTTTACAGGCTGGAGGCCATCATAGCATACATGCACATATTCAGACAAATATACTGAAATACATGAAATTAAATTCTAATTTATTTTTAATAAAAGATACTTTCTAAAATACTCATAGGTTTTACTGTATTTTCCTATCTCACTGAAAACAGGATGGCATAATAGTTGTATAATCAGCAAATGTTTAGGGAATATTACAAACACATCTGAGGTCTAGATGCAGGAATGTACCTTTATGAAATATGTGCTGACATCAAACAGAAGGTACCAATGTTATTAATGGTAAAGTTATGGTGAGCAGAATTATGTTTCCAAATTCTCCCAGGGTCAACTTTGGTCAAATATGCACACTAGAACAATATTGTCTTCAGGCAGGTTTAACCTGACTCTATTCTAAAATACTCTTTTGGCATCTTGAGGCTTAGGTACAATACTGCAACCTTTCTAGAACAAAGAGACAGTATATGGAATGCAGAATTTCTAGTGAATTAAAAGTCAGAGATTTTTTTTAAACAGTAAGGAATGTAACATCAGTTTACTTATCAAATATTCTAAACAACACATAGAATCAACTACTTTGTGAACTTATTTTATGAGACTACATCACAACCACAAAGTAAGTAGAAAAAACAGCATTAGGCAACATTAAAATCATTCAGTTTTCTAAACATTGACATAAAAATATAGATAATAATTTTATAACTTCTGTATGATCTATTACAACAGAATTATTAGCTATGCATCTGGAAATAAATGGTGTATATGGCAATAGGTGCAGATAATGTTATCTTTGATCAAATCAAGTTTTAAATTGAGAATCTTTTATGAATTTTGAATACATTGTTCTGCTCAGGAGACTGAATTGAAATTAGTATCTTCCAATTCAACTTTATTTTTTCTTCAGTATTTGATCTCATTTGTATAGCAGGATTGTAAATTACACAGATAAATATTAACTATAATTCTTCCTTTCTTTTTTTTTTTTTTTTTGTTCTTTTTTTTGGAGCTGGGGACCGAACCCAGGGCCTTGCGCTTCCTATCTTCCTTTCTTTTCTAAAACTAGAACATAGAAGGTTATATAGTGATTCTGTGACAAATGTGCATCAGAATGTAAACCTACAGCCTGGAGAAAAGACTAGGAGGAAAAGGCACTTGATGTTTCTCCGTAGAAACCTGATTCAATTCTCTCTACACATATGGCAAGACACTACAATGCTTGACTTTAGTTTCAAAGGTTTGGTGCTGAATTCAGGGATCTAGGGGTATAATGCATCATGCAGTGTATATGAAAAACTGCAGATCAACACTTATACTTAAATAAAATATTATTGTAAAGAAAAATAGAAACATCATTACATTGCTAAGAATTTTCCTCTACGTAATACATAGATTGCAAAAGGGGAAAAACACAAGTGGATGGAGTATTCTTCCTCTTAAAGAAATTAAGAAAAAAAAAGAAATTAAGAGAATTAAGAAGAACCTTGGTTTATGCTTGAAAATTGATGGCTTATGCACAGCACCAAGTCAATACTCTCTAAAAATTCCTTACTATTATAGTTCACATGATGTATTATAAAGTTGGAGACAGTAGTGTTTATGCCAAATATGAAAAATGAAACAAAGGTAATAGAGAAAATACTCATCTGTGTATTAAATATTTACCATTAAACATTGAACAGAACCTCTCCTAAGTCAAACAGATTTCTAGTGTCAACACAACCATGATTACTTTGTAACAAAAAAAAATCACAAAGAAAGACACCATAATACTGCAACCTTCTTTACCTCACTGACAAATCAATGTTATGAAAGAGCAAGCAACATATTCTTTTGAAACCTCACCTGTGTCACTAGGAAGCTGAAATGTTTACTATTAGAATTAAAGACAGAGTTGCTTACCATTCTACTCTTCAAAAATTCTTTTTTTATATATTGTTTAATGATGTCCATATATTTGCAGATCAACATTCACAAACCTGTTTCCGGAAACATGACCACTCCTGAAAAGCAATTTATGTGGCACAAGAGACATATCTTCCCCACTAACATGCAAGGATACAAGTGTATCCTATGTAGAAATTGCCTGTAAATATATTCTTTGAGAATCATTTAGAATAGACAATTTTCAGAATTCCAGGTATCAAGTCCATGGAAATTTATGTCCTCACAGTATAAAATCCAGTTTAAATATAATGGGAAACAGCTGCAGTATATAAGTGAAAGTTCTAAAGTCATTATTGACTATCAGGAAAAAAACAAAGAAAATACACTTTAGATAATATTACCAGATGTAGAGAATTAAAGTTTTGAATGGGTTTCATAATAAAAACAACTTTTAGAGAAAGGAGGACAGGACACTGACCTGGGGATCATTTACCAAAGCAGAATTCATTCTTCTTATTGCTCTTCTCCAAGTTTCTGTCTCAGGAACAAACACAGGAATTCTTCTTAAAACTTTATATAAAAATGTCAAAAATACAAAGCTAAAATTAATGCAACTCTGCTATGAATAATGGCAAGCACAATAAGAACCAAAATGATAATAGAAAGCTTAACTACAATATAAGGCTTTTTTCTGCCCTCAGCTGCCACCAGGCTAATACAGAACATGCACATCTGGTGCAAAACACAATTACTCAGGATTATTACTGAGAACTTATCTTCCAGGGACTAGAGTCATAGCCAAATGCCTACTGGGCACCTAGGATACATTACCCAACAAACCAGGGAAGAGTATCTGATTTTTCCTTCACATTACATTTCATTCTACCTTGCAGATAGAGTACATTGATTTTACATGTGTGCACTGTTGTCTTGGAATAGAAATAGATCTTTTATCTGCCAAAACCATAATTTTTTTTCAAAAAATAATTGTCATAAGATCTAGTTACAGCAATTTTAATCATCAACTACAAAGGGTTTACAGTCATACCAAGATAAAATGTATCTTTCTAATTAATTCATCCAATCAATGTGGATCTGTTTTCTTTGTCACATGCACATCTTTGGTTGAGAATATTGATCATGTAAAATCCACATCAATGTATTGATAGAATATTAACATTCAGGCCACACATGTCTTTAAATGGACAAGTGTTCATGTGCTGTTCTAAGCCAGTGTGATTCTCCATCTCTCAAATGTTGTTGACTTTTTAACACAGTTATAGGTACTCTTAAATGTATGTATCTGCATGAGAGCAGACCCACCTGGATATTGGTAAAAGAGTGGAGTATTAGTTCCTGAGACCATAAGAATATTCATTTCATCATGGCTTTAGCAAGGGTCAATTTACCTCCACAGAATCTCAACCCACAGGTTGAAAACAACAGGTGAAGTAGCTGATTATCAGCAAGAGAAATAGGATCTGTCTTCTCTGAATGGTGTTCCATGAGAAGGTCAGTGGAAGTCACAGGAACAACACATAACTTGGCAGATAGCAGTGAAGACATGAAAATGAAATTGCAGCAAACGTAAAAGCTCCCAGGGAATACAGCACATCCAGCCAACTTCCATCAGAGTGTATGCATGACCTTCAGGATCTTTGAAACTCAACTGCAAACCACAGCACTGGAGTGTGACAATGATTATGTCGTTCAATGTGTTTGGTTTCAATGCATTTGATATATGAACAGTATAGAAGAGTTTGCTGGATGTGACTTAGGAGAAAATTAAGATGCAGCAAATAATTGAATTTCTTTTACTACGCAGATGCCTAATCCAGTTTGCTGATCATGAGTTATTTAGAGTGCCAACATGACCTTTCTACATCATGCCTGACAGATCAGTGAGGAGGTGTGACATCTGGAGGCCTGTGGTTATATCTTAGAATGAGAAAACTGTGGCATTTAATACAATTCACTTTCCTCTCATGGCAGACTTCTCTGTTGATGGGATGCTGGATAATAGCACTTCTCTGTACTCTTCCACACTTACCGGGGATCCTCATAAAAGTCACTGGTATGTATCTAATTATATATATATATATCAGCATGATGAAACTTCTTTTGCCACGATACATTGTGCACAAGACGTTCTCTACCTCTGGACTCCATAAATATAAACAACTTTATTATACAGAGGAATCACCTAACTGTTCCAGTGTTGACATGAGGTGTCAGCATATTTAGGATCCATATCACACTAGAAGTGACATGTCTATGTTCTTTCCTGTACTGTTATCTTGAATCCTTAAGGAAAACATCCAGATTAGTTCTAGGGTCTTGTTTTAAAAGTCAGGGTTATTTCTTTGAATTTTACTGGGAGGTGTATTTTTGCCTGCATATATGTCTGTACACTTGATGCACTCAAAGACTACAGCCTAAGAGGAGCAACAAATACACTGGAACATGAGCTCTGGAAGGATGCAAATTCCCTGGGCAGTGACAGAAAATTGAACCTGGAAACTGCAACAGCAACAAATGTCCTTAACTGTTGAGCCACATCTTCTGCCCTTTAATTGTGTTTTAATTTGCTACTTTGCAGATATAAATAGATGATGGGTGAGACAGAATTCATAGAGCACCAAGGAAAGTTTCTTGGAGTGTGTGAATGAGTGCCAGCTCAGGAAAGACGATCACACAGAAATGGGGTGACAAAGACACATTGGCAGCAAGAGGTTTTTTCTGGCTGTGAAAGATTTCCCAATATTTATGTGCCTGAGGACTTACAAAGCTGAACACAACTCAATCTGAAATAGGATATAGAAAGATATTAGTCACACCATGTAGAAATTAATACAATTCGAGACTTAAATATAATTCAATTATTCAACAGAGCAGAACTGGTTCTGTGCAAAGATTAAAATCCTGACAAAGCATTGGGCACTTAGTGGAAACTAAAAGAGTGAGCTTATATGAATTAGAACTAGAGACAAAGAGAAGACACTACACTATAAGACAATGATGGGGCACTGGGCAGATCCTATCTAGGTTCAGATTCTGTGGGCTACAGTCCCCATCTGCCAGGCAAGGCAAACTCAATGGTGTCATGGTGGCAAGACTATTTTGTGGGTAACAGAAGGCATTCTGGTACAATCCGAGGCCAGTTACAATGGGGAGAAAATACATTGGTTACACTGGAAACCTGGCCAAAACCAACAATAAGAAACGTCACAGGTCCTAGAAAGGAATCCTCTACTGACATTGGCTTCATGTACAAATGGTCTGCATACCCCTGTAGCTGGGTGCAGCTTTCAGTCTGGGTTAAAGTAACATGGTTTTGAATAGGAAACAGTGATTTTAGAGACTGAAAATTATCAATTTCTGAGAACAACTGACTATTCACTGTAAACTGTATAAAGGGAAATCCATTATTACCACATGTAATATTATTCTCAGTGAAAATTTCCAAAATCATTAGTGAAATAAGATTATGGCAAAACCAATTTCTTCTTTACACTGTCACTTGAGATGCACCTCACCCTTTGCTCAATCCCTCTAACATTTTTTGCTACAGTCTCCTCTGTCATACCACTTAGGGCTCTTAGCTGATTCACCATTGAGCAGATCTGGCTGAGCAGGGGTAAGCCTGCACATGGAAAGAAGATTCTTCAGAAAGCACCTGGAACTTTTCCAGAATAAAATGAAAGATGCTAAAACGTGCCAAAATGGTAAACATGAAGGAAAGAGGAAATATCATGAAAAATGTCCTTCTCTCTGAATATTTCACTTTCTTTTCTGATATTTGAGGCTCATTTAACCACAGTTCACACACATGTAGAGTCATTTTTCCCAAGAACCCTGAGGAAGAATGAAGAACACTGAACAAAACCTATTCTGACCCATAGAAACCAGACTGCTGCACATGGACACTGGGGAAAATTTCTAGAGCAAAACACCAATGGCTTATGCTCTAAGATCAAGAATCGAAAAATGGGACCTCATAAAACTGCAAATCTTCTGTAAGGCAAAGGACACTGTCATTAGGACAAAACGGCAACCAACAGATTGGGCAAAGATCTTTACCAATCCTACATCTGATAGAGGGTTAATATCCAATATATACAAAGAACTCAAGAAGTTAGACTCCAGAGACCCAAATAACCCTATTAAAAATGAGTACAGAGCTAAACAAAACATTCTAAGCTGAGGATTATCTAATGGCCAAAAAGCACCTAAAGAAATGTTCAACATCCTTAGTCATCATGAAATGCAAATCAAAACAACCCTGAGATTCCACATCACACCAGTCAGAATGGCTAAGATAAAAAACTCAGGTGACAATAGATCCTGGCGAGAATGGGGAGAAAGAGGAACAGTCCTCCATTGCTGGTGGCATTGCAAACTGGTACAATAACTCTGGAAATCAGTCTGGAGGTTCCTCAGAAAATTGGACATTACACTACCTGAGGACCCAGATATACCTCTCCTGGGCATATACCCAAAAGATGCTCGA
Organism: Rattus norvegicus; assembly: GCF_021556685.1. Classification (NCBI taxonomy): domain Eukaryota; kingdom Metazoa; phylum Chordata; class Mammalia; order Rodentia; family Muridae; genus Rattus; species Rattus norvegicus. The sequence goes on from NC_141534.1 coordinate 73,395,352, forward strand.
ACATACACACAGGCACATGTTCCACTATGTTCATAGCAGCCTTATTTATAATAGCCAGAAGCTGGAAAGAACCCAGATGCCTTCAACTGAGGAATGAATTAAAAAAATGTGGTACATCTATACAATAGAGTACTACTCAGCTATCAAAAACAATGACTTCATGAAATTCATAGGCAAATGGATGAAACTAGAAAATATCATCCTGAGTGAGGTAACTCAATCACAGAAAAAACACACTTGGGATGCACTCATTGATAAGTGGATATGAGCCCAAAAGCTGAAATCACCCAAGACGTAATCCACAGACCACAGTCAGTTCAAGAAGGATGACCAAAATGCAGATGCTCCCACTCTTTCTTAAAAGGGGGAAAATATCAATAGTAGAGAATATGGAATCAAAGTTTAGAGAAACAACTAGAGGAATGGCCGTTCAGAGCCCACCACACATGTGGCACATATATATATACAGTCACCAAAACTAGATAAGATTGAAGAAGCTAAAAAATGCATGCTGAAAGGGGCCGAATATAGATGTTTCCTGAGAGACACATCCAGTGCATGTCCAATACAGATGTCAATGGTAGCAGCAAACCACTGAACTGAGAACGGGACCCACTTGGAGGGAATTAGAGGAAGTATTGAAAGAGTTAAAGGAGCTTGCAACCCCATAAGGAAAACAATTCCACCAACCAGAGATTCCAGGGACCAAACCGCTACCTAAAGACTACACATGGACTGACCCAGGGCTCCAACTGCATTTGTAGCAGAGAATAACCTTGATGGGGCACCAGTGGAAGGGGAAGTCCTTGGTTCTGCCAAGGTTGGACCCTCAGTGCAGGGGAATATGGAGGGGCAGTAAGGGGGATATATGAGGGGAATACTCATATGAGGGAGGGGGAGGGAGGGAAGAGGAGGAGATGAGGATTTATGGGCAGGAAATTGGGAAGGGGAATAACATTTGAAATGGCAGTAGTGAAAGGTATCCTGGCTCCTCGTAGAGATAAGGATGAAACCCCAGTGACTCTAAGGGACAGTATGTGTTTCCCTAAACTCCCAGGAGGCCAGGCCCCTCTCACACAGCTACAGCCCCCTGTAGAGAGGCTGGTGGCCAGCAGTCATGTAGGTAGAAGCAGGAACAACCCCTCCCACATGTAGATGACACATTCCCAAGCTCTCAGGCCAAGCCAATAGGAAGTACCTTTTGTCAGATCCTGACCCACTCCCAAACTATATATAAGAATCCTATCCAGAAGGATTAAAAGGGTGCAAGAACTATTCCTCATGAGATAGATTCTGTCATAAGATTCTGTCATAAGAGCTTTAACACTGCTGCTCGGAGAAGAAGATATCTGCTCTCCTGAAATTTCCACCAGAAGCTTTCCTGGACACCTCACTGGCTTGCCAGCCTACTGCTGGCTTAGCCCAGCCTAGGATGTCTTATGCAGAGACAGAGGTGGAGCACCTGCTGCAGCTGAAGTGATTCCCCCTTCCTGATTGAATTCTCTTCCTTTTATCTGAACCCTGGCACCTGGTCAGGCCAGAGATCTCTGTGGAAAGCTTCCAGTATGAAGGCAAACATCTGGCGACTACATTGGGCTCAAAGAGCAATACAACTGCAGGAGAATAGATACTGCCTGAAGGTGAGCATTCCTCCACCTCTCTGGAGACAAGCAACTTAACTTTTTTTGGTGTGCTTTCATTCAGGGCCACCCCATGGATTTGGACAAACTGAAGGGGGAACTGAAGCCTCTGGCCTCTGGTGTTGGCAGACTGTCCTTCTAGCCCCTGTCTAAATCCCAACAGCCCACAATTGCCATTGGCAAAGACTCTCTATCTAACTTCTCCTTAAAGCAAAAAGCATACCTAGTAACACAGCAGCCACTTAAAAGTCACAGGGCACCTGACAGTTCTTATCTGTGGGAAGGCTTAGCATTTTGGATCTCTGTGGAATACCCCAAAGTTGATAGACCAAGAGAATATTCCCATTGGGCAAAGTATTTCTCCTCTTCTCTGTCATGTGCAATTCATCATCAAAAATCAGTCAATACTCATGGGCATAAAGGAATTGTTTGATCATGATGACAATATTATACACTACTAAGTTTCTGAATTAATCATGGAACACAAATGAAAGGAGCCTAATATTTCTCAAAAGACACATATTAAAAAGATGCTTTTCATAAAATGTTCGTTGTCCTTTGACACTTTTGTTGTATTCTATGAAATCTGAGCTTCATTCTCACATAGCTTACACACATGCACAGTAACTGAAAAGGAAACCTGAAGATGAGCACAAATTCTGGGTGTAGTGACTCACGTTAATCCTTTCTCTCTGGAGGCAGGGGCAGACCTGTTCCTGCACATTCATGGCCAGCATAGTCCACATAGTGAGTTCCAGTGGGACAAGTCATGTAGGAAAGGTTATGGCAAACAAGTGAATTTTCTGCAGATGGCCCACTAGACTGCCTGGCTGCAATGGGTGTGCTCTGAGAAGCATGGACCCCAGAGATTTTGTCGCAGAATTGCTTGCCACTGGTGATGTTACTTTCCTGCCAATATTACATAGCCTAATGATTCTTGGGCATCACCACACAATATTGAAAAGTTTTTTGCGCCAGACCCGGTGAGAGAGAGACCCAACCGCCTGGTCAGGTGGGCACTCCTGAGGCTGCAGAGCGGAAGAGACCACCAACACTGCTCACCCCTGCCAACATCCCTGGCCCAAGAGGAAAGTGTATAAGGCCTCTGGGCTCCCGTGGGGGAGGGCCCAGGAGCAGCAGGACACCTGCCAGAGACACCCGCCGGACCCTGAAGGAAACAGACCAGATAAACAGTTCTCTGCACCCAAATCCCGTGGGAGGGAGAGCTAAACCTTCAGAGAGGCAGACAAGCCTGGGAAACCAGAAGAGACTGCTCCCTGCACACACATCTCGGACGCCAGAGGAAAAAGCCAAAGACCATCTGGAACCCTGGTGCACTGAAGCTCCCGGAAGGGGCGGCACAGGTCTTCCTGGTTGCTGCCGCTGCAGAGAGCCCCTGGGCAGCACCCCACGAGCGAACCTGAGCCTCGGGACCACAGGTAAGACCAACTTTTCTGCTGCAAGAAAGCTGCCTGGTGAACTCAAGACACAGGCCCACAGGAACAGCTGAAGACCTGTAGAGAGGAAAAACTACACGCCCGAAAGCAGAACACTCTGTCCCCATAACTGGCTGAAAGAAAACAGGAAAACAGGTCTACAGCACTCCTGACACACAGGCTTATAGGACAGTCTAGCCACTGTCAGAAATAGCAGAACAAAGTAACACTAGAGATAATCTGATGGCGAGAGGCAAGCGCAGGAACCCAAGCAACAGAAACCAAGACTACATGCCATCATCGGAGCCCAATTCTCCCACCAAAACAAACATGGAATATCCAAACACACCAGAAAAGCAAGATCTAGTTTCAAAATCATATTTGATCATGATGCTGGAGGACTTCAAGAAAGACATGAACACACTTAGGGAAACACAGGAAAACATTAATAAACAAGTAGAAGCCTACAGAGAGGAATCGCAAAAATCCCTGAAAGAATTCCAGGAAAACACAATCAAACAGTTGAAGGAATTAAAAATGGAAATAGAAGCAATCAAGAAAGAACACATGGAAACAACCCTGGATATAGAAAACCAAAAGAAGAGAGAAGGAGCTGTAGATACAAGCTTCACCAACAGAATACAAGAGATGGAAGAGAGAATCTCAGGAGCAGAAGATTCCATAGAAATCATTGACTCAACTGTCAAAGATAATGTAAAGCGGAAAAAGCTACTGGTCCAAAACATACAGGAAATCCAGGACTCAATGAGAAGATCAAACCTAAGGATAATAGGTATAGAAGAGAGTGAAGACTACCAGCTCAAAGGACCAGTAAATATCTTCAACAAAATCATAGAAGAAAACTTCCCTAACCTAAAAAAAGAGATACCCATAGACATACAAGAAGCCTACAGAACTCCAAACAGATTGGACCAGAAAAGAAACACCTCCCGTCACATAATTGTCAAAACACCAAACGCACAAAATAAAGAAAGAATATTAAAAGCAGTAAGGGAAAAAGGTCAAGTAACTTATAAAGGGAGACCTATCAGAATCACACCAGACTTCTCGCCAGAAACTATGAAGGCCAGAAGATCCTGGACTGATGTTATACAGACCCTAAGAGAACACAAATGCCAGCCCAGGTTACTGTATCCAGCAAAACTCTCAATTAACATTGATGGAGAAACCAAGACATTCCATGACAAAACCAAATTTACACAATATCTTTCTACAAATCCAGCACTACAAAGGATAATAAATGGTAAAGCCCAACATAAGGAGGCAAGCTATACCCTGGAAGAAGCAAGAAACTAATCGTCTTGGCAACAAAACAAAGAGAATGAAAGCACACAAACATAACCTCACATCCAAATATGAATATAACGGGAAGCAATAATCACTATTCCTTAATATCTCTCAACATCAATGGCCTCAACTCCCCAATAAAAAGACATAGATTAACAAACTGGATACGCAACGAGGACCCTGCATTCTGCTGCCTACAGGAAACACACCTCAGAGACAAAGACAGACACTACCTCAGAGTGAAAGGCTGGAAAACAACTTTCCAAGCAAATGGTCAGAAGAAGCAAGCTGGAGTAGCCATTCTAATATCAAATAAAATCAATTTCCAACTAAAAGTCATCAAAAAAGATAAGGAAGGACACTTCATATTCATCAAAGGAAAAATCAACCAAGATGAACTCTCAATCCTAAATATCTATGCCCCAAATACAAGGGCACCTACATACGTAAAAGAAACCTTACTAAAGCTCAAAACACACATTGCACCTCACACAATAATAGTGGGAGATTTCAACACCCCACTCTCATCAATGGACAGATCATGGAAACAGAAATTAAACAGTGATGTAGACAGACTAAGAGAAGTCACGAGCCAAATGGACTTAACGGATATTTATAGAACATTCTATCCTAAAGCAAAAGGATATACCTTCTTCTCAGCTCCTCATGGTACTTTCTCCAAAATTGACCATATAATTGGTCAAAAAACGGGCCTCAACAGGTACAGAAAGATAGAAATAATCCCATGCGTGCTATCGGACCACCACGGCCTAAAACTGGTCTTCAATAACAATAAGGGAAGAATGCCCACATATACGTCGAAATTGAACAATGCTCTACTCAATGATAACCTGGTCAAGGAAGAAATAAAGAAAGAAATTAAAAACTTTTTAGAATTTAATGAAAATGAAGATACAACATACTCAAACTTATGGGACACAATGAAAGCTGTGCTAAGAGGAAAACTCATAGCGCTGAGTGCCTGCAGAAAGAAACAGGAAAGAGCATATGTCAGCAGCTTGACAGCACACCTAAAAGCTCTAGAACAAAAAGAAGCAAATACACCCAGGAGGAGTAGAAGGCAGGAAATAATCAAACTCAGAGCTGAAATCAACCAAGTAGAAACAAAAAGGACCATAGAAAGAATCAACAGAACCAAAAGTTGGTTCTTTGAGAAAATCAACAAGATAGATAAACCCTTAGCCAGACTAACGAGAGGACACAGAGAGTGTGTCCAAATTAACAAAATCAGAAATGAAAAGGGAGACATAACTACAGATTCGGAGGAAATTCAAAAAATCATCAGATCTTACTATAAAAACCTATATTCAACAAAATTTGAAAATCTTCAGGAAATGGACAATTTCCTAGACAGATACCAGGTATCGAGGTTAAATCAGGAACAGATAAACCAGTTAAACAACCCCATAACTCCTAAGGAAATAGAAGCAGTCATTAAAGGTCTCCCAACCAAAAAGAGCCCAGGTCCAGACGGGTTTAGTGCAGAATTCTATCAAACCTTCATAGAAGACCTCATACCAATATTATCCAAACTATTCCACAAAATTGAAACAGATGGAGCCCTACCGAATTCCTTCTACGAAGCCACAATTACTCTTATACCTAAACCACACAAAGACACAACAAGGAAAGAGAACTTCAGACCAATTTCCCTTATGAATATCGACGCAAAAATACTCAATAAAATTCTGGCAAACCGAATTCAAGAGCACATCAAAACAATCATCCACCATGATCAAGTAGGCTTCATCCCAGGCATGCAGGGATGGTTTAATATACGGAAAACCATCAACGTGATTCATCATATAAACAAACTGAAAGAACAGAACCACATGATCATTTCATTAGATGCTGAGAAAGCATTTGACAAAATTCAACACCCCTTCATGATAAAAGTCCTGGAAAGAATAGGAATTCAAGGCCCATACCTAAACATAGTAAAAGCCATATACAGCAAACCAGTTGCTAACATTAAACTAAATGGAGAGAAACTTGAAGCAATCCCACTAAAATCAGGTACTAGACAAGGCTGCCCACTCTCTCCCTACTTATTCAATATAGTTCTTGAAGTTCTAGCCAGAGCAATCAGACAACAAAAGGAGATCAAAGGGATACAGATCGGAAAAGAAGAGGTCAAAATATCACTATTTGCAGATGATATGATAGTATATTTAAGTGATCCCAAAAGTTCCACCAGAGAACTACTAAAGCTGATAAACAACTTCAGCAAAGTGGCTGGGTATAAAATTAACTCAAATAAATCAGTTGCCTTCCTCTATACAAAAGAGAAACAAGCCGAGAAAGAAATTAGGGAAACGACACCCTTCATAATAGACCCAAATAATATAAAGTACCTCGGTGTGACTTTAACCAAGCAAGTAAAAGATCTGTACAATAAGAACTTCAAGACACTGAGGAAAGAAATTGAAGAAGACCTCAGAAGATGGAAAGATCTCCCATGCTCATGGATTGGCAGGATTAATATAGTAAAAATGGCCATTTTACCAAAAGCAATCTACAGATTCAATGCAATCCCCATCAAAATACCAATCCAATTCTTCAAAGAGTTAGACAGAACAATTTGCAAATTCATCTGGAATAACAAAAAACCCAGGATAGCTAAAGCTATCCTCAACAATAAAAGGACTTCAGGGGGAATCACTATCCCTGAACTCAAGCAGTATTACAGAGCAATAGTGATAAAAACTGCATGGTATTGGTACAGAGACAGACAGATAGACCAATGGAATAGAATTGAAGACCCAGAAATGAACCCACACACCCATGGTCACTTGATTTTTGACAAAGGAGCCAAAACCATCCAATGGAAAAAGGACAGCATTCTCAGCAAATAGTGCTGGTTCAACTGGAGGGCAACATGTAGAAGAATGCAGATCGATCCATGCTTATCACCCTGTACAAAGCTTAAGTCGAAGTGCATCAAGGACCTCCACATCAAACCAGACACACTCAAACTAATAGAAGAAAAACTAGGGAAGCATCTGGAACACATGGGCACTGGAAAAAATTTCCTGAACAAAACACCAATGGCTCATGCTCTAAGATCATGAATCGACAAATGGGATCTCATAAAACTGCAAAGCTTCTGTAAGGCAAAGGACACTGTGGTTAGGACAAAACGGCAACCAACAGATTGGGAAAAGATCTTTACCAATCCTACAACATAGAGGCCTTATATCCAAAATATACAAAGAACTCAAGAAGTTAGACCGCAGGGAAACAAATAACCCTATTAAAAAATGGGGTTCAGAGCTAAACAAAGAATTCACAGCTGAGGAATGCCGAATGGCTGAGAAACACCTAAAGAAATGTTCAACATCTTTAGTCATAAGGGAAATGCAAATCAAAACAACCCTGAGATTTCACCTCACACCAGTGCGATTGGCTAAGATCAAAAACTCAGGTGACAGCAGATGCTGGCGAGGATGTGGAGAAAGAGGAACACTCCTCCATTGTTGGTGGGATTGCAGACTGGTAAAACCATTCTGGAAATCAGTCTGGAGGTTCCTCAGAAAATTGGACATTGAACTGCCTGAGGATCCAGCTATACCTCTCTTGGGCATATACCCAAAAGATGCCTCAACATATAAAAGAGACACGTGCTCCACTATGTTCATCGCAGCCTTATTTATAATAGCCAGAAAATGGAAAGAACCCAGATGCCCTTCAACAGAGGAATGGATACAGAAAATGTGGTACATCTACACAATGGAATATTACTCAGCTATCAAAAACAACGAGTTTATGAAATTCGTAGGCAAATGGTTGGAACTGGAAAATATCATCCTGAGTGAGCTAACCCAATCACAGAAAGACATACATGGTATGCACTCATTGATAAGTGGCTATTAGCCCAAATGCTTGAATTACCCTAGATCCCTAGAACAAACGAAACTCAAGACGGATGATCAAAATGTGAATGCTTCACTCCTTCTTTAAATGAGGAAAAAGAATACCCTTGGCAGGGAAGGGAGAGGCAAAGATTAAAACAGAGACTGAAGGAACACCCATTCAGAGCCTGCCCCACATGTGGCCCATACATATACAGCCACCCAATTAGACAAGATGGATGAAGCAAAGAAGTGCAGACCGACAGGAGCCGGATGTAGATTGCTCCTGAGAGACACAGCCAGAATACAGCAAATATAGAGGCGAATGCCAGCAGCAAACCACTGAGCTGAGAATAGGTCCCCCGTTGAAGGAATTAGAGAAAGAACTGGAAGAGCTTGAAGGGGCTCGAGACCCCAAAAGTACAACAATGCCAAGCAACCAGAGCTTCCAGGGACTAAGCCACTACCTAAAGACTATACATGGACTGACCCTGGACTCTGACCCCATAGGTAGCAATGAATATCCTAGTAAGAGCACCAGTGGAAGGGGAAGCCCTGGGTCCTGCTAAGACTGAACCCCCAGTGAACTAGTCTATGGGGGGAGGGCGGCAATGGGGGGAGGGTTGGGAGGGGAACACCCATAAGGAAGGGGAGGGGGGAGGGGGATGTTTGCCCGGAAACCGGGAAAGGGAATAACACTCGAAATGTATATAAGAAATACTCAAGTTAATTAAAAAAAAAAAAAAAAGAAAAGTTTTTTGCATTTGAAAATGTACTTTCATGTAATAATGCTGTTTTTCAATTTTTATAGAACTCCTGAACTAATTCATATTTTTAATCCCCCTGAAAAATAAAAAGTTGCAGAGTTGTGTGTCATAAGAATGCAAATTGCACTAGGAAAAAAAAGAGATGAAACAAATTAATGCCCAAAAGCTCCACAGACCACAGGAAGCCCAAGAAGAAGGTTGACCAAAATGCGGATGTTCCCACTCCTTCTTAAAAGGGGAAAAAAACTATCCATAGGAGGGGATATGGAAGCAAAGTTAAGAGAAACAACTCAAGAAATGGCCATTCAGAGCCTGCCCCACATGTGGCTCATATATATACAGCCACCAAAACTAGATAAGATTGATGAAACTAAAAAAATGCATGCTGAAAGAGACCAGATACATATCTCTCCTGAGAGACACATCCAGAGCATGTCCAGTACAGAGGTCAATGTTAGCAGTAAACCACTGAACTGAGAATAGGACCCCCTTGGGGGGAGTTAGAGGAAATACTGATAGAGGTAAAGGAGATTGCAACCCCATAAAAACAACAATGCCAACCAACAAGAGCTTCCAGGGACTAAACAACTACCAAAAGACTATATATGACCTGACCCAGGGCTCCAAGTGCATCTGTAGCAGAGAATAGCCTTGTTGGGAACCAGTGGAAGGGGAAGCCCTTGGTCCTGCTAAGGTTGGACCGCCAATGCAGGGGAATATGGGGGGTAATAAGGAGGATGTATAGGGGTAATACCTGTATGGGGGAGGAGGAGGGGAGGGAATGGGGGCTCATGGACAGAAAACCGGGAAGGGGAATAACATTTAAAATGTAAGTAAATAAATATGTCTAATAAAAAATTAATCTAAAAAAATAAATTTAAATCTCAAAAAACAAAACAAAACAAAACAAAACAAAAAAATCCAACCATTCATTCTAGGTCAGGTCAAAGGACGAGGCCACAGTTGTGCACCATGATAAAGCAAGTTCCTATGCAACTGTTGCTTTGAACTTATAATGAGCATATAAAATGAAATATTTCTTGGATCTTATTATCAACATCTTGGTATACTCTCTTTTTTTTGTAACATTTTATCTGTGAGGTAATTTTATAAAGAATTTTTGTCTAAGAAGCTATGAAAGGTCTGAGACAGAAATAAGCATGGCTTTTGGGTTCTATTCCATCCACCAAATGTGTATTATGTCAGTCAGTCAGTCAGTCTGTCTGTCTGTCTGTCTGTACTTAGGTATAGGTATATGCATATAAGTATGCATATGCACTTGTGAAATTTATGAAACAGGTGGTAATTCCAAGTTAATTGTGTACATAATTGTGTCTGTGTGTGTTTGTGTGTGTGCATATGCATGACTTTCTATCCCTTTATTGCTGGTCTCTTAAGAGTTAAAAGATTTCAGAGTTTCTTGACAGGGATTCTTGCTCACCCCAAGGAGTTAGTTTCTTTTTGTAATCTGCTACTGCTATCAGTAAGAGTTAATTGTCAGAAGAGAAACTTAGTTGCCAGAAGATATAAGCCCTTGCCAGGATCTAGTAGTTTTTGTCCCCCACCCCCATATTCCTGACCCTCCTGAGGCCACACCTAATCCATTTCCCCAGTTTACTTGTGAAAGTCAAAGCTGGTTTTTGACATTCTGGAACAGAATGGGCTGTGTAAATGGGAACTTTTCATTTTTCTCTTTAATTTTTTACAACATAATGTGTATACATCACAGATGAATAATTAATGGAAGGCATTATGTAGTAAATGTTACTAATTATAGCCATATCCATGAAGCTTGCAAAGGACATGTAGTAATCCAATAGCAGTTGATTTTTATGTGATTTATAACTAAAACTTTTTTAGCACTACCTTTCAGAGTCTAGATATCATTTTATTGAATAAGTTAGTGTAGTGGAAAGGAAGAGTTAATTTAAATGACATATGCTTTGTTGTACCCAAAATAGAAAAGAAAACACTGTTTGAAACATCAATACATAAATACAATGCAAGATTATGTTTGAGAGAAAATTCTGGCAAGCAGAAGATAAATGTTAAAAATAAACTGAGATGAGTCTCAGATTATAAATCTCAATCTTGCCCACACCCGCGGATCCTGGCCCGCAGCAGCTCTCTGCTCCCAAACCCCGTGGGAGAGAGACCTCACCGCCTGGTCAGGTGGGCACTCCTGAGGCTGCAGAGCGGAGGAGACCACCAACACTGCCCACCCCTGCCCACATCCCTGGCCCAAGAGGAAACTGTATAAGGCCTCTGGGTTCCCGTAGGGGAGGGCCCAGGAGCGGCAGGACCCCTGCGCCTGAGACACCGCCGGAACCTGAAGGAAACAGAACGGTAAACAGTTCTCTGCACCCAAGTCCCGTGGGAGGGAGAGCTAAACCTACAGAGAGGCAGACACGCCTCGGAAACCAGAAGAGACTGCACTCTGCGCACATCCAGACGCCAGAGGAAAACACCAAACGCCATCTGGAACCCTGGTGCACGGAGGCTCCCGGAAAGAGCGACGTAGATCTTCTCGGTTGCTGCCGCCACGGAGAGGACTTAGGCAGTAACCCACGAGCACACTTGAGCCTCGGAACCTCAGGTAGGACCAACTTTTCCCCTGCAAGTGACCTGCCTGGTGAACTCAAGACACAGCCTCACAGGAACAGCTGAAGACCTGTAGAGAGGAAAAACTACACGCCCGAAAGAAGAACACTCTGTCCCCATAACTGGCTGAAAGAAAACAGGAAAACAGGTCTACAGCACTCCTGACACACAGGCTTATAGGACAGTCTAGCCACTGTCAGAAATAGCAGAACAAAGTAACACTAGAGATAATCTGATGGCGAGAGGCAAGCGCAGGAACCCAAGCAACAGAAACCAAGACTACATGGCATCATCGGAGCCCAAGTCTCCCACCAAAATAAACATGGAATATCCAAACACACCAGAAAAGCAAGATCTAGTTTCAAAATCATATTTAGTCATGATGCTGGAGGACTTCAAGAAAGACGTGAAGAACTCCCTTAGAGAACAAGTAGAAGCCTACAGAGAGGAATCGCAAAAATGCCTGAAAGAATTCCAGGAAAACATAAATAAACAAGTAGAAACCCATAGAGAGGAGACACAAAAATCCCTGAAAGAATTCCAGGAAAACACATTCAAACAGTTGAAGGAATTAAAAATGGAAATAGAAGCAATCAAGAAAGAACACATGGAAACAACCCTGGATATAGAAAACCAAAAGAAGAGGCAAGGAGCTGTAGATAGAAGCTTCACCAACAGAATACAAGAGATGGAAGAGAGAATCTCAGGAGCAGAAGATTCCATAGAAATCATTGACTCAACTGTCAAAGATAATGTAAAGCAGAAAAAGCTACTGGTCCAAAACATACAGGAAATCCAGGACTCAATGAGAAGATCGGACATAAGGATAATAGGTATAGAAGAGAGTGAAGACTCCCAGCTCAAAGGACTAGTAAATATCTTCAACAAAATCATAGAAGAAAACTTCCCTAACCTAAAAAAAGAGATACCCATAGGCATACAAGAAGCCTACAGAACTCCAAATAGATTGGACCAGAAAAGAAACACCTCCCGTCACATAATAGTCAAAACACCAAACGCACAAAATAAAGAAAGAATCTTAAAAGCAGTAAGGGAAAAAGGTCAAGTAACATATAAAGGCAGACCTATCAGAATCACACCAGACTTTTCACCAGAAACTATGAAGGCCAGAAGATCCTGGACAGATGTCATACAGACCCTAAGAGAACACAAGTGCCAGCCCAGGTTACTGTATCCTGCAAAACTCTCAATTAACATAGATGGAGAAACCAAGATATTCCATGACAAAACCAAATTTACACAATATCTTTCTACAAATCCAGCACTGCAAAGGATAATAAAGGGTAAACCCAACATAAGGAGGCAAGCTATACCCTGGAAGAAGCAAGAAACTAATCGTCTTGGCAACAAAACAAAGAGAAGAAAAGCACACAAACATAACCTCACATCCAAATATGAATATAACAGGAAGCAATAATCACTATTCCTTAATATCTCTCAACATCAATGGCCTCAACTCCCCAATAAAAAGACATAGATTAACAAACTGGATACGCAACAAGGACCCTGCATTCTGCTGCCTACAGGAAACACACCTCAGAGACAAAGACAGACACTACCTCAGAGTGAAAGGCTGGAAAACAACTTTCCAAGCAAATGGTCAGAAGAAGCAAGCTGGAGTAGCCATTCTACTATCAAATAAAATCAATTTTCAATTAAATGTCATCAAAAAAGATAAGGAAGGACACTTCATATTCATCAAAGGAAAAATCCACCAAGATGAACTCTCAATCCTAAATATCTATGCCCCAAATACAAGGGCACCTACATACGTAAAAGAAACCTTACTAAAGCTCAAAACACACATTGCACCTCACACAATAATAGTGGGAGATTTCAACACCCCACTCTCATCAATGGATAGATCATGGAAACAGAAATTACACAGAGACGTAGACAGACTAAGAGAAGTCATGAGCCAAATGGACTTAAAAGATATTTAAAGAACATTCTATCCTAAAGCAAAAGGATATACCTTCTTCTCAGCTCCTCATGGTACTTTCTCCAAAATTGACCATATAGTTGGTCAAAAAATGGGCCTCAACAGGTACAGAAAGATAGAAATAATCCCATGCATGCTATCAGACCACCACGGCCTAAAACTGGTCTTCAATAACAATAAGGGAAGAATGCCCACATATACGTGGAAATTGAACAATGCTCTACTCAATGATAACCTAGTCCAGGAAGAAATAAAGAAAGAAATTAAATACTTTTCAGAATTTAATGAAAATGAAGGTACAACATACCCAAACTTATGGGACACAATGAAAGCTGTGCTAAGAGGAAAACTCATTGCGCTGTGTGCCTGCAGAAGGAAACAGGAAAGAGCATATGTCAGCAGCTTGACAGCACACCTAAAAGCTCTAGAGCAAAAAGAAGCAAATACACCCAGGAGGAGTAGAAGGCAGGAAATAATCAAACTCAGAGCTGAAATCAACCAAGTAGAAACAAAAAGGACCATAGAAAGAATCAAGAGAACCAAAAGTTGGTTCTTTGAGAAAATCAACAAGATAGATAAACCCTTAGCCAGACTAACGAGTGGACCCAGAGAGTGTGTCCAAATTAACAAAATCAGAAATGAAAAGGGAGACATAACTACAGAATCAGAGGAAATTCAAAAACTCATCAGATCTTACTATAAAAGCCTATATTCAACAAAACTTGAAAATCTACAGGAAATGGACAATTTCCTAGACAAATATCAGGTACCGAAGTTAAATCAGGAACAGATAAACCAGTTAAACGACCCCATAACTCCTAAGGAAATAGAAGCAGTCATTAAAGGTCTCCCAACCAAAAAGAGCCCAGGTCCAGATGGGTTTAGTGCAGAATTCTATCAAACCTTCATAGAAGACCTCATACCAATATTATCCAAACTATTCCACAAAAGTGAAACAGATGGATCACTCCCGAATTCCTTCTATGAAGCCACAATCACTCTTATACCTAAACCACACAAAGACCCAACAAAGAAAGAGAACTTCAGACCAATTTCCCTTATGAATATCGACGCAAAAATACTCAATAAAATTCTGGCAAACCGAATCCAAGAGCACATCAAAACAATCATCCACCATGATCAAGTAGGCTTCATCCCAGGCATGCAGGGATGGTTTAATATACGGAAAACCATCAATGTAATCCATTATATAAACAAACTGAAAGAACAAAACCACATGATCATTTCATTAGATGCTGAGAAAGCATTTGACAAAATTCAACACCCCTTCATTATAAAAGTCCTGGAAAGAATAGGAATTCAAGGCCCATACCTAAACATAGTAAAATCCATATACAACAAACCAGTTGCCAACATTAAACTAAATGGAGAGAAACTTGAAGCAATCCCACTAAAATCAGGGACTAGACAAGGCTGCCCACTATCTCCCTACTTATTCAATATAGTTCTTGAAGTTCTAGCCAGAGCAATCAGACAACAAAAGGAGGTCAAGGGGATACAGATCGGAAAAGAAGAAGTCAAAATATCACTATTTGCAGATGATATGATAGTTTATTTAAGTGATCCCAAAAGTTCCACCAGAGAACTGCTAAAGCTGATAAACAACTTCAGCAAAGTGGCTGGGTATAAAATTAACTCAAATAAATCAGTAGCCTTCCTCTACACAAAAGAGAAACAAGCCGAGAAAGAAATTAGGGAAACGGCACCCTTCATAATAGACCCAAATAATATAAAGTACCTCAGTGTGACTTTAACCAAGCAAGTAAAAGATCTGTACAATAAGAACTTCAAGACACTAAAGAAAGAAATTGAAGAAGACCTCAGAAGATGGAAAGATCTCCCATGCTCATGGATTGGCAGGATTAATATAGTAAAAATGGCCATTTTACCAAAAGTGATCTACAGATTCAATGCAATCCCCATCAAAATACCAATCCAATTCTTCAAAGAGTTAGACAGAACAATTTGCAAATTCATCTGGAATAACAAAAAACCCAGGATAGCTAAAACTATCCTCAACAATAAAAGGACTCCAGGGGGAATCACTATCCCTGAACTCAAGCAGTATTACAGAGCAATAGTGATAAAAACTGCATGGTATTGGTACAGAGACAGACAGATAGACCAATGGAATAGAATTGAAGACCCAGAAATGAACCCACACACCTATGGTCACTTGATTTTTGACAAAGGAGCCAAAACCATCCAATGGAAAAAAGATAGCATTTTCAGCAAATGGTGCTGGTTCAACTGGAGGTTAACATGTAGAAGAATGCAGATTGATCCATGCTTATCACCCTGTACAAAGCTTAAGTCCAAGTGGATCAAGGACCTCCACATCAAACCTGATACACTCAAACTAATAGAAGAAAAACTAGGGAAGCATCTGGAACACATGGGCACTGGAAAAAATTTCCTGAACAAAACACCAATGGCTTATGCTCTAAGATCAAGAATGGACAAATGGGATCTCATAAAACTGCAAAGCTTCTGTAAGGCAAAGGACACTGTGGTTAGGACAAATCGGCAACCAACAGATTGGGAAAAGATCTTTACCAATCCTACAACATAGAGGCCTTATATCCAAAATATACAAAGAACTCAAGAAGTTAGACCGCAGGGAAACAAATAACCCTATTAAAAAATGGGGTTCAGAGCTAAACAAAAATTCACAGCTGAGGAATGCCGAATGGCTGAGAAACACCTAAAGAAATGTTCAACATCTTTAGTCATAAGGGAAATGCAAATCAAAACAACCCTGAGATTTCACCTCACACCAGTGAGAATGGCTAAGATCAAAAACTCAGGTGACAGCAGATGCTGGCGAGGATGTGGAGAAAGAGGAACACTCCTCCATTGTTGGTGGGATTGCAGATTGGTACAACCATTCTGGAAATCAGTCTGGAGGTTCCTCAGAAAACTGGACATTGAACTGCCTGAGGATCCAGCTATACCTCTCTTGGGCATATACCCAAAAGATGCCCCAACATATAAAAAAGACACGTGTTCCACTATGTTCATCGCAGCCTTATTTATAATAGCCAGAAGCTGGAAAGAACCCAGATGCCCTTCAACAGAGGAACGGATACAGAAAATGTGGTACATCTACACAATGGAATATTACTCAGCTGTCAAAAAAAATGACTTTATGAAAGTCGTAGGCAAATGGTTGGAACTGGAAAATATCATCCTGAGTGAGCTAACCCAATCACAGAAAGACATACATGGTATGCACTCATTGATAAGTGGCTATTAGCCCAAATGCTTGAATTACCCTAGATCCCTAGAACAAACGAAACTCAAGACGGATGATCAAAATGTGAATGCTTCACTCCTTCTTTAAATGAGGAAAAAGAATACCCTTGGCAGGGAAGGGAGAGGCAAAGATTAAAACAGAGACTGAAGGAACACCCATTCAGAGCCTGCCCCACATGTGGCCCATACATATACAGCCACCCAATTAGACAAGATGGATGAAGCAAAGAAGTGCAGACCGACAGGAGCCGGATGTAGATCGCTCCTGAGAGACACAGCCAGAATACAGCAAATATAGAGGCGAATGCCAGCAGCAAACCACTGAACTGAGAATAGGACCCCCGTTGAAGGAATCAGAGAAAGAAGTGGAAGAGCTTGAAGGGGCTCGAGACCCCAAAAGTACAACAATGCCAAGCAACCAGAGCTTCCAGGGACTAAGCCACTACCTAAAGACTATACATGGACTGACCCTGGACTCTGACCCCATAGGTAGCAATGAATATCCTAGTAAGAGCACCAGTGGAAGGGGAAGCCCTGGGTCCTGCTAAGACTGAACCCCCAGTGAACTAGTCTATGAGGGGAGGGCGGCAATGGGGGGAGGGTTGGGAGGGGAACACCCATAAGGAAGGGGAGGGGGGAGGGGGATGTTTGCCCGGAAACCGGGAAAGGGAATAACACTAGAAATGTATATAAGAAATACTCAAGTTAATAAAAAAAAAAAATCAAAAAAAAATGTGAATGCTTCACTCCTTCTCTAAAAGGGGAACAAGAATACCCTTGGCAGGGAAGAGAGAGGCAAAGATTAAAACAGAGACTGAAGGAACTCTCATTCAGGCCCCACATGTGGCCCATACTTATACAGCCACCCAATTAGACAAGATGGATGAAGCAAAGAAGTGCAGACCGACAGGAGCCGGATGTAGATCGCTCCTGAAAGACACAGCCAGAATACAGCAAATACAGAGGCGAATGCCAGCAGCAAACCACTGAACTGAGAATAGGACCCCCGTTGAAGGAATCAGAGAAAGAACTGGAAGAGCTTGAAGGGGCTCGAGACCCCATATGTACAACAATGCCAAGCAACCAGAGCTTCCAGGGACTAAGCCACTACCTAAAGACTATACATGGACTGACCCTGGACTCTGACCTCATAGGTAGCAATGAATATCCTAGTAAGAGCACCAGTGGAAGGGGAAGCCCTGGGTCCTGCTAAGACTGAACCCGCAGTGAACTAGACTGTTGGGGGGAGGGCGGCAATGGGGGGAGGGTTGGGAGGGGAATACCCATCAGGAAGGGGAGGGGGGAGGGGGATGTCTGCCCGGAAACCAAAGAATTATTATTAAGTATTAAATAAATTAAAAAAAACTGAAAAAAATCTGATGTACAAGAAACATTAAAATGGAGGGGAGATCAAAACAGCTCAAATAAAAAAAAAATAAATCTCAATCTTCCTAAAACTGTAAGATATCCACAGAAAAATGTGTGTCATCAATATGAGCAGCAGAAACTGCTCACAATTCTGCTCCATTTCTGCATGTCTACCAGCCCTACAGCTCCTGTGATGCAGACAGTTTTAGGGCCACAGATTTATAGTAATTACCTCTGCACTGATGAGTGGTGACTTTCCCAAGACATTCCACATGGCTCCTACAGCTGTGGAGAGTGTCCCGAAAGTTACAAGTCTGTTCCCTCCATCCCACAGAATGAGAGAGAATACTGGAGATCCCTCAGGAGAGGTCTTTTTTCAATCCCTCAAAGGCCTTGGGGCTTCCCCAAGTCCAAACTACAATGACTGTGTTTAAAGTTATATTTCAGCTTTACCTCTCTCCAGGCCAATCAATTCCTCTAACCCTAACCCAAATTTTTCATTATACATCCCAACTTATCTCTCCCACTCTGTCTTAGGCAGACGTTCACATAGTTGTCAAGATGCTCTGGACCTGCTTGTCACAGTCCCAGCTACCCCACAAGCATGCTACCTGCCTAGAACAAGCTGGATCTAGTAGGATGCTGTACCCCAGTACCTGGCCTCCAATCCTAGATTCTTACTTAGCCTTTAAGTATAACATCTCACATTGAGATGACAGTCTCCTGACCTAAAACCCCACAGCAAAAGACAACTGACTGGCTGGATGCAAAACAAATGACAAACATTGGTAGAATATCCCCACTCTAAATCAGTAATATAATCCTAGTGCTTTCTATATAATGCAATTGGAATGAAATTCAAGATACATAACATAAAACATAATTTGAAGACTAAGGAGGCTAAAGGACATAAAGATGAAGTAAGGACCTGAATTCAAGGAGGACAGGAATAAACTTATTGGAGGGTAATTGAACACCAGTAAATGGCTGAGGAAAATGAGAAAATGAAAACAATGCAAGATGTGAACAGAGGTAGAAATCTAAGGAATACTCAACCTGAAATGAAACGAGAAATAAAGAACTCTGTAAGCCTGATGGTAACTCCACCATGATATAGAACATAGAAGACAAACATCAGAGTTCCAATACAAGCCTAGAGGACTTAACCAAAAAAATCATAGACGAAACAACTGAACAAAATTCTTGATGCATACTTGCAGCAATATTTAAAAAGTGTAATCGAAGCGCGACACAGTAGGTAGGTCTTTCATCCTACCTCTCAGGACAGAGAGGCAAGCAGGTCTATGTGGATTGGAAGCAAGCCGGGTCTCCATATCAGCTAATGGTACAGTCAGGTCTACAGAGTGAGAGAGACTCTTTCAGAAATAAACAGAAAACCCAAATAAGAAATTAAAGATATGTTTTCTACAGTGACATTAAAAGCCTCTAAACTGTGTCTTCTGGACAATAATAGCATGGATATTAAAAGACTGATTATGTTGGTTTAAATGAGAATGTTTCCCATTGGCTTAAGTATTTGAAGTTAACTTTCCATCTGGTCACAGTGTTTTAGGAAATTTAGTTATTGCAACATTATTGAATAAAGGATGACACTGGGGCTAGACTCTGAGAAAAAATATCCAGAATCCATTTAGTTTTCTCTTTCCCTCCTTACTTAGCTGTGGGGACATAGCCTCTCAGCTTTCTATCTCACCAACATGGCTACTTGCTGTTAGGCTGTTAGGCCTCCCTACTATGATGGATTCTTATCCTTTGGAAGCATTCCCCAAAGTAACCTCATTCTTCAACAAGTTGGTTATGTTGCTTTATGAAAGCAGCAAACAAACAAACAAAAAACTTAAAACACTTATAGCAAACCATTTTCTGATTGGATTCAAGGTCCCCTTTCAGAAAGAGAATTCATGTCATGTTCTGAAACTTAATCATGACCAGTTAGCAACATAGGTCATGAGTACTAGGGAGCCTGTGGGGCAGTGGACCTTGCCAGGTCTGAATCCCCAGAAACTCAGGGTACACACCTGAGAAGGCAGGTGGTTCCCTGTTTCCGGTCAGGAAACTATTAAGAAACAGCAGGAGAGGTGCTGGAGAGATAGCTTAGTGGGTAAGAGCACTGACTGCTCTTCCAGAGGTCCTGAATTCAATTCCCAGCAACCACATGGTGGCTCACAACCATCTGTAATGGGATCCTATGTCCTCTTGATCATGTGTCTGAAAACAGGTAAAATGTACTCATATACATGACATAAATAAATCTTAAAAGAAAAGAGAAATCAATGGGAAGGGCACATACAGTTTAATATTCTGCAGAGATACTAAACAATTCCTATCAAAGTCTATTGTCTTAGTATCAGAAAATGGGAAAACTGATCAGAAAAGGAAAAGAATATAAAGGAACAACTGAAGGTTTCAAAGTAAAAAGATTATGAAACAAACATTATGCAGAATTTTCCTAATTTCACAGTATGCTTATATGTAGTAATGATATTTATATAATATTGATATGAACCCCAAAAATGACACAAATGGAATAAGGATGTCATCATACACACATACAAATAAACTATATTTTGTTCTAGTAATACTACATAGGAAGTCAGTAATGTATACAACAGGTTAATCATGAAGTGATTTACAGTAGAATAGTCCAGAACCATTTCTATAGGACCAGAATGTAGAAAAATACAATCTCATGTCTCTTTTATTTTTATTGCTTTTAAAATCTTTAGTATGTTTTCATTTTAGCTTATGCGTAGTAGTGCTCTGCATCATGTATATATGTGCTCGCTTTGTGCATGGTTCCTGCTGAGATCCAAAGAAGGTATTGAATCTCCTGGAACTGAAGGCACATGTAGTTTCCAGACATCCTGGGGATGCTAACAACTGCACACAAGTCCCTTTAAGACAAGCAAGTACTATTCAACACTGGGGCATCTCTGCAATGCTCCTCCCATCCCATTTCCACTATCCCTGGAACTGCTCACTAAACTTACCTCAATTCCTCCAAAAGATACATGGTCCTTTCGCTACAGTTTTTCTCTCTACCTTACAGAATTCTGTTTTGGTTCACAGAGGAGCATGTTTGGCTTATCAGTTAGACAACCATATAAGAAAAGTATTCTTCAGAATTAATTAGAATTTCTAATACATTACAGTGCCAGTAGAGAAAGAGGAATCTACAAATGAATCTCCAATGGCTGTACAGTGGAAGAATATTGAAAATGTCTGTAAGCATTTTCAGTTAGCACTGACTTGAGTTCCACCACTTCCAATTACAGATCAAGCAAACTTAACAAGCTGAAATGGAACCCAATGATGGGGATGACAATATTTTACACTTCTGAATTTCTTAATCTATCATGGAAGGAAGCTTTACACCTCCCAAAAGCACAAACATGAAGAACACAATGCACGTTTTTCCCTCTGAGGATTTGATGTTACCCTATGACAGGTAAGACTCATTCACACAGAGCTCAGAAACTTGCACAGTAGAATTCGCTGGACTCCTGAGGAGGAGATATGACACTGTAAAGGATCCTCACACAGAACCAGGCTGCTGGGATCATGCAACATTCAGGCTCTGTACAAAGTGCACTAAGCAGGCTCTTTGCTTTGCCCCTCTCATTGAGAAAAGTATACAGCCACAAAAGTGTCATTAAATACTGTGAGTTTACGAGTCAGCTCTGCAGCTTCACTCCTGTAATCTTTGCATACATGTGGCAGAGCCAGGCAGATCTCCTGTGTCTTAGGGATCCTAGTACTCTGATGAAACACCATGGCTAAATAGCAAGCTGGAGGGAAGTGTTTATTTGGCTGACTTACTTACACAACACTTTTCATCACTGAAGAAAGTCAGGACAGGAACTCTAACAGGGCAAAATCTGGGAGGAAGGAGCTGACACATAAGCCATGGAAAGGTGCTATTGATTGGCTTGCTTCTCATGACTTGGTCAGGCTGCTTTCTTATACAACACAGGACTACTAGGCCAAGGACGACACAATCCACAATGGACTGGGCCCTTTCAAATCAATCCTAAATTAAGAAAATGCCTATAGCTAGATAATATGGAGGCATTTTCCCAATTGAATTTTCCTCCTTTCAGATAACTCTAGTTTGTACGTCAAGTTAACATAAAACTAGCCAGCATAGCAGCTGGGCTGTCTCTATTACTCACACCACTTGTCTCCAGAACTGCTGCATCTAGTGTGGTTACACAGTGTTACTACTACCACTTACCTTAGGGATAAAATAAGATAGCCAGAGAGAACATGCAGAATATAACACTGGTCACACTTCCAGAGAACACAGAAAAATATAAAGCAAGCACCCACATAGGATTATGTTTATAACCAGAATTTCCCTCATCTCTAGGAGTTTCTAGACAGTGCAGAGAGTTCACACATATACACAAAGCAGATAAATACAAAGGATGTATCAGGAAGTCTATAAGAAGAGCATCCTTACGAACAAAGAATAGATAGATGCAATTCTCCAACATCACATTTTTGAACAATGCCCTCTGAGCAGAGTCTAAACATCCCCATTCTTCCTGTAAGGATTCCATAGCCTCATTCCTGAACATTAACAGACACTGTCATAGAAAATTACTCATTTACTATGTGCTGCTGGAATTGCCACTATCACTGAAGTTTTACATTTTTTCTCTAGTTCAGATTCTGCAGTGTCTATTAAAGTGCAGTTTGGTCCTAGAACCCTCGTGGCACTACACATCAGATATTCCTCTTTTCTTTCTTAATATTTTAAGACAGGATTTTGTTTAGTAGCACTGGTTGTCCTGGAACTCTCTTTGTAGACCAAGCTGGCCTGGAGTTCACAGAGATCTGACTGCCTCTGACTCCTCTGTGCTGGGATTAAAGGTGTGTGTCTACCATTCCCAGCTACATAATAGATTTTGTCTGTTCCATGGGATCCAGTCCTCTATTCTTAACTTTACAGGATGGAGGCCTACATAGCACACATGTATACATTCAGCCAAATATACTAACACTCAAATAAACAAAAGGGAAATATAATTTTAGTAAAATTTATTTTCTAAAATATGTATATGTTGCATCTTCTTTTCTCTGTAAAACACAGGATGACATGATGGTCTCACAATCAGCAAAGATTCAGGGAATATAAGGTAAACATTTGAGGTCTAGATGCAGGAATGTACATCTAAGAATTCTATGTTGATCTCAAACAGATCCCAATGTCACATGTTAGATGGAAAATTATGATGAGTAAAACCGTGCTTCCAAATTCTATAGCTGTTAGCCTTGTTCAGCTGTCTACACCTAGGACTCACCTGCCTGATTATTTTAACATGATTAGTTGAGATCCTGAGGCCTAGATATAAGGCTGTACCTTTTCTAGAAGAAAAGAAGGTAAAGTATGAAATGAAGAATGCATGGATGAATTACAAGCCAGAGATTTTTTGAAACAATAAGGAGTGTAACATCAATGTATACACAGAACATTACAAAGAACACATAGAATCAAATATATTGTGATGTTATTTTATAACAGTATCTGACAACCATGAAGTAAACAGAAAAGTTAGCATTATGTAGCATTAATATTATCTAGAGTTTCCAAAAGGAGATACAGACAATACAGATAGATAATAATAATTTCAGTAATTCCATCAGGTTTTACCACAAAATAGTTAGAAATACATATCTAAATAGATGCATGTGTGACAATGCATTCTGAGGAAGGAAAAAAAAAGAGTTCCTGTGATTGAAACAAATGTGCTAATTTATAAAAGAATTTTATTAACTCTTGATTAGTTATGAATATATTACTGCTCAACTGGAAACTTGAACCTTTTGATTTCAGCTCTATTCTTTTCATCAATATCTGAGCTCAATCATCTAATATATTTTAGGTTGCTCAGGTAAATCATTTAAGATTCTTCCTTCATTTTTCAAAAAATAAAACTCAGGGTTATATTCTGGCTCCATCATGAAAGTGCACCGGAAATGTAAATGTAGGGGTTGGAGTAGTATCTCCAGGGCAAAAGGGCGCTCACTGTTTCTGGATAGAAAGTCTAATTCTCCCTACACTCAAGGAAACTTAGGATTTGGTGTGTCTTCTGTGCCATGGGTTTAGTGACTGTGTCAGGGCTCAATGGGACTCATACATGAATACAATGCACATAAAAATGCAGATGTGCACTCCCATACTTTAATAACATTTTAAAGAAATGAAGTCTGTCTAATATAACCTCTCTCAAAAATCTACCTGTAGAAAACATAGGTACACGGAAAGGACAAACATGGAGTGGGGGAGACTTCCTCCTCCAAAGGATAAGAGAAGAAAACCATTAGAAGGGACATTAATCAATGATTTCAAATAGATGGCTTGTGTACTACCATTGTCTCTAGAAAATTCTTATAATTCACATGACACAATATATGTGGGAATGCCTGTATTGCCTTATGCAGGGCTATGGAAAGTCATACATGAATGAATCAGAACTGAAGAAGAAATGGTAAGTTCCTACAAACAAGAGAATAAACCAACCTCCTACATTATAAAACTCGAACATATATCAAGCAAGTGCTAAGACTGATGGAGGGAGTTTTCTCTAACAGCATCTGAGGACTGGACTGAGTACAGAATTTTCCTTTCCTTCAACAAACTTTAGGAGATTTGACTAAAGGAGATTAATACCTAGAATACAAAGAAGAGGAACACTAGAAAGTCATCACGCAAAGCTGGCTTTTACCTCATTGCCCAAAGCAGGGGAGCTTAAACCACTGTATGCAAAGAAAAATCAAAGATCAGTTACCAGGATCTGCACAGACACAGTTTCTATATTACACAGAAATGGAACAAAGTTAAGTTTACACCAAGAATGCAAAAGTATTTTAACACCTACGAACTAATCAATGTCACACACCAAAGATGAAGAGTCAGTAAGAGAAGAAAAATGACTGTGTCAATAGATACATGAACGTTCTCTGATAAAATATGGTATTTGCTGAGTATAAAAACCCTCAAGAATGTGAGAACAGACCAAAGATGTCAGGATTATAAAAACAAGCAGAAGCACAGCTAATGCAAACAGTTTAAAAAAAATAGGACAAGTGGAATTACTGTGCTCTAATCAGAATTAACTCAGAGTATATCAGTGAGTCCACAATTCAAGGTCAGGTAAAATCTTAATGGGGACAATATAGGATAGGCAGAAAAAAGTGGACCTTCTTGAGAGAAAAAACAGAACAAACACCTACCTCAGATTAGACTATTCATATTGTCTAGGAATATCTTGGACGGCCTGGTGGTAGCATTCATAGTGTCAAAAACTGCTATGCAGACTGGAGCTGGAGATAGTGGTATTGAGCCCTACGTCACCCCTTGTTCAATTCCTCTAACATACCTGGAGTCTTTACTCTTTCTTCACCATCCGGGGTTCTTAGTTGATTCACAGGTGAGTAGATCTGTCTGGGCAGTGGGAGACCTGCATATGGGAAGGAGATGCTTCAGAAAGTATTGGGAACTTTTTATGGAACAAAAATGAAAGAAGCTTACATCTACCAAAAAGATAAACATGAAGCAAATACAAAATAGCATGGCAAAAATCTTTTTGTCTGATGATTTCACCTTCCCCTATGAAATGTGAAACTTAAGCATACAGAGTTCACACACATGCAGAGTTGTTTTCCCAGTAACTCTGAGGAGGAGCAAGGAAGACTGTAAGATAACTATGCTGACCCACAGAATCCAGACCGATGTACTTTTCCAAAGGGAAGTCTCTGGAAAACAGCCCAGACTACAGGGTCTAGGCAAGAAACCCACAGTCGCAGAATTCAATGTCAACAAACCATGAAATAACTAACAGTTTGCCCACATGTGGTTTTCTTTTTTTTTTTTATTAACTTGAGTATTTCTTATATACATTTCGAGTGTTATTCCCTTTCCTGGTATCCGGGCAAACATCCCCCTCCCCCCTCCCCTTCCTTATGGGTGTTCCCCTCCCAACCCTCCCCCCATTGCCACCCTCCAGCCACCAGTCTAGTTCACTGGGGGTTCAGTCTTAGCAGGACCCAGGGCTTCCCCTTCCACTGGTTTTCTTGAACTAAGGAGACATCTTTCTCATATAAGTGAGCAATCATAATTATTCAAAATGTGCTTTCTATTTTTATTTACTCTATAGTGAGTTTCCTATCGATAAAAATAGGGGGGCCTGACATTGCCCTCCCACAGCATGCATACTGGTCTGGCCTTGTGAGATATCAAAGAAACTTAGGAAAAATGGCTAATGGAGGTGCTTATTAATATATCACAGTGGATATCTTTGGTTAGGTGTTGTTTTAGTACCTGGTTCCTCTCTTGTGAGCCTCCTCTCCACTAACTACCCCCCACTCCCACCCCCCAACTCACAGCCAGTTTAAGTCTGGATCCTTCCAGATACCTCTGGCTGTTTTTTTCTCTCATTCTGTAAAGCCCAAAGTTAACACATAAGCACTACCTGCCCAAGAAACAAAAAACTTCCTAAAATGCTAGGAGTTGTAGTTCTCGGAAAAATAACAAACTCTTAGGGAAATGTATATAGGTTTGTCCTTAGAAATCCCTGTAACATGAGACCCAAGTCCAAAGCTTGATCAGTATTTAATATTTAATGATGATTGCCCAAAAGGTGGTATGGATTTTTCTCAGGCAAAACTCAAGTTAACATAACCTACAATAAATCTTCTCCTCAACCACACCTTAGAGCAGTCATGTCCTCAGTTTTCATTCAGACCTAAGGCTTAATAACAGTTGTAACTCAAATTGTAAAGACACATTTCTGACTGCTATATTTACGTCAAAGAGTGCATACAGCTAAGATGGAAAATAAATGAGTAAAGCTTTGCACCACAAAATTTAAAGTTTACAGGTATACAACTATGGTGCTTTATAACATATTTTTGACTCAATTAAATATGAACTGATGCTTGATATGACTAATATCTGCAAAACTCTCTGAGGAGGCCTATTCTCCGGACCAGTGTGATGGAACCGGGGAGTTAAAAAAGCATAGATGAATTTGAATTCGAGCTTTGTAACTGCCGAAGCAAAGAGAACTAAGCATGCAAACTACAGATACTGCAAATGCTCTACGAGATTATTTTAGGGAAATATTCTGGCAACCATAAAATAAGTGAAAACATCAGGATAATACCCAGTTTGTAGGATCTCAAACTTCCTGATACTGCTAAGATATCCGCAACAGAATTGTAAGAGCAGCATCTTTAAGAGCGGCTGTGCAAAATACACTGCTGCTCGGCTCCTGCCCATTTCCCAAGTCCCCAAGC
The DNA here is from genome assembly GCF_021556685.1 of Rattus norvegicus. Lineage (NCBI taxonomy): Eukaryota > Metazoa > Chordata > Mammalia > Rodentia > Muridae > Rattus > Rattus norvegicus. The sequence continues at coordinate 73,422,907 of NC_141534.1, forward strand.
TCCTCTGACCTGGGAGGTTCCCCTGCTGCGCTGCTGACCCTTTGAGAATGAGCCCGGAAGGCAACTGAGGCTTAATGGAATTTTCAAGTAACCCAATAAAAGCCGGGGTCTTCCACCCCCACTTCCAGACCCTGCAGCTCCCCGAGTCCTTCAGGGAAAGGTGGAATTTCCTGTCACTCAAGCTTGCTTTCTTAGAGAGGCTCCTCCTGTACCCGCCCAACATAGTCCACTTCCGGTTATGAGATTCCTTCTAATCACCTTACTAAAGGCTTTTTATACTTAATTAGCTTCCAATACTTCCCTGTTGGCTTTATTTTTTTAACCCCCTAAAGCCATCTGATCAGGCAGGGGTGTCCACCCATTAGTAACAGCTCCTCCCTCTCAGTATTGCGCATCCTGCCACACAGCTCTGGCTGCCAAGCTGAACTGAACTTGCGCTTTGCTCTGCCCAGCCTCCCCTATACTAGATCCCAGGATAGACCAGAATTGGATCAAATAGGATGATGCACTCGGTATCTGCCCTTCAACCTGGGTTCTGATCCCTTCCCACCTCGGAATACCAGCACCCTGGGCTGAAGGAAGGAATGGAGGAACTAAAGAGCAAATGAAGGAACTCTCATATCTTTTACTCCCTCCCTCCCCGTCTCCCTCTCTCTCCCGATGCTCAGATCCAATTCCCCAAAGTAAAACAAAGATTGAACATCATTGCCTGTAAGCACTAATCTTATCTCTATGCCCTAAGAAAAGCAGTTTAAGTATTCAATATACAGAACTAAAAAAAAAAAAAAACCCAAAAAACCCAAACGAACAACAACAACAACAACAACAACAACAACAACAACAACAACAAAAAAACAAACAAACGAAAAAACAAGTCATGTTCAAGAAGTTCAAAGCTTGTAAATTATGTTAATAAACTCAAAATAGCAACAAAATGATAATGATTCATGGGCAAGAAAATAAAAGCCAATACCTGAAGGAAGTAAGATCAAGGTAGAATATGAAAAAAACAAAACAAAACACAAACAACCCACCAAAAACAAAAACAAAAAACCCCAAACTCAAATGAAAAAGATAAGAATGCAGTAAGCTAAATAATAATAACTCAAAGAGATTAAGTGGGACACAGACTATCAGACTTCAAGGGATGGTAGAGGAGCTGAATAACTCAGTCAAAGAAAATGATGAATGAATTAAAATAAAAGGCTACATGTAAATAGGCCTACTTAAAGGTAAAAATGAAATGCCACCTGCATGTTCATTATGAAATATTCTAAGTTTTAGACACAGTAATTTTCACCCTGGAAAGTTTGCTGGGGGCTGGATAATCATTACCATCATTATGTAAATGAAGTGACACTAAAAAGTCATTTATATCCTTCCCACAGAGACATTCACTACTACCAGTCAGATAATCAGGAAATATAATCTTAGTAATATTGAACTGGGGGAAGACATTTGAACAACTCAGGATTTTGGCAGGAAATAGGTATCTAAATTGGTCAGTCTGCCCATTAACAGCCTAGTGCTGAATTCATTCTGAGTTATACAACTGTCACCAGTAGATGGGGAAATTGTCCTTTGGTTAATTCAGAAAAAAATTACAGGGGTTGGGGATTTATAAAGCTCAGTGTAGAGCACTTGCCTAGCAAGCTCAAGACCCTGGGTTCAGTCCTCAGCTCCAGAAAAAAAAGAAAAAAAAATTACTCTTCTGGGAGGATGCTAAACATGTTTTTATTTAAATGACACAAATTCCTTAAGAAAATTCAGTGATAATGCAGAAAGGTGGGGCTGTCAAAGATGCAGAAAATAAGCAATGCATGTGGGCACAGTCATGAACAAGTCAGTTACACTATGCCATCTATAGCTCTGGGAATGTTAAGGAAGAGCAGGGAGAATGGAGTAAGAAGAAAAGGTCAGATGGGCATGACATGCCATTCTCCAGATTCCATACGGAAATTGTAATCAGTAACTCACAGTAACTGTATTTCCTGCACTGACCTCGTTCAAGACCAACCCTAGCCACTATCAGTCTCAGAAGGAGAGAGGGACACAGGGCCCTCACGCTGACTGTAGCTATAGGTAGATTTTAGGAGATGGTGAATCACTGTGCTTTGTTGTGTCTCACCTGCTGAGACAATCAGCTTTCAACACATAGTTCCAAAGCCACAGTCTCACCGATGGTCCTGATAAATCATGATATGTCACAAAACAAAATGAATAGAAATGAATATGAGAGTGAGAGAAAGGGAGAGGAAAGATATGTTGGAAGTATGGACCAGAATTGTAGTGAGTAAAGAATTACAGTGTGCACTACAAGAGTTATTCCATGCAAAGTGACAACTAACAATAATTGATAATAATAACCACAATAATCTGTAATTTCATTTTTAATGTTTTTATCTGACATGGGATCAGGTAATATTATCTATATTAGTAGTCTGGAAGCCTACCTTCATTTTTACATCCAGGAATATTTTAAGCAGCTTCAGGATTAGCCATTTTCTGAGTATTGACAGAATTCTGTGATGAGTTATTAAGCTGCTTCCCAGATTTTTGAATGAGTGTGCATTTATTACTGCTTTAATGTTGTTGCTGTTAATTATCCATTTGTTGTATGTTGGTGTAATTTTGGTATGTGGTATGAATCAGGGTATTTGCCCTTTTAGAGTCTCCAATGTAGTAGTAGAGGTCCTTAACATCAGTAGGTGACAGATGTGTTTGTACACTCATGTCTACTGAATGGGTTGTGCAGTTAGCTTGTTATTTCTCAAGTCAGTGGTGACAAAAAAGTCCAGTATAAATACTATTTTGGAGATGCAGGCAATATCTTTTGTAAGTTCGATCTTACCCCAATCAGAACGGCCATTACTAAATAAATTAGCTTTGACATGATTGTTAGGAAAGGGACACTATTATATGCTACTTATGGGAGTGTAAACTAGAGTTTTGGAAAATTGTCTAGATTTTAAAAAAAAAACATAAAAATTGAACTACCACAGACACTACACTGTTTAGCAATTTGTAGATGTTTTCCTGATTGTTCTTTATAATTCTCTGTGTACACCCATACATGCCTGCATAGGCTGGGGAAAGATACTACAGAATTACCATAGTCTATTTCCAGAGTCTAGCTAAGAAATAGATTTTTCATGATTATAATGAGGACCAGATTTCTCTGGTGTGTTCTGAGGTTCAAGCTGTGTTGTCATGATCATGACAGGTTAAAAGGCATCTCAGCTCTGCAAGGAGGTGGGAGCTCAGAAACACAAACCCAGAGCTAAGGTTTGTCCTAAAAGCTCAGGGTTCTGAGCCCATACCTTTCAAATGACAGGGCTAATTGTTTCACAATGTGGTGAGTTTTATGTTTCCCAGCTTATATTTATGCACAACAAACAAGCAAACAAACAATATCACCAGCTAATAGTTTCTGCATATGTGAGTGGATTAAATGCATTAGTGATTACTAAAGCATCTGAGTTGAATTAAGGAAAGAAATGAAAGCCTTTTCCCTTGGGTTCATTTAACTGAGTGAGTCCACATTTGAATTCTCTACTTCATGCTCCCTGTTCATTCCATACTCTATCTATTGCATGAGTTTGAACCTTTGCCTTCCTGAAAGCTGTCTTGTGAATGAATCCCTCTGTCTTCTATCTCTGTGTATGTGTCTTTTTGTTATCTCTATGTGTCTGTCCTTAACAAAGAGCTTCGCTGTCTTTATTGAACAGCAATGAAAGCATCACATGGGGGAAGGAATGAGATACTTTACAGAAATCTTAAAGGGAGTTTTTTACAAGGGATTAAGTCACTGACTCCAACTGACCTTAACTGATCAAGATAACAAACTGTATTTCAAACATCACTGTTTATCAACCAATATTCATAAAGGCATATTCATTTTAGAAGTTTGCTTTCAGCCTCTATATTTGATGTTTTCAGCAAAAGATATACATCCTCATAGAATATAAGATATATTCTTATAATATTGCATTGCCACACTTATGTTTTTGCCAATAGGTAAGAAAACTACAGAGCAATACTCCTGGAATTCCTGTTATTTGTACTTTCTTGCAACATGTTTGTAAGAAAAATAAACATTAAAAGTGCTATCATAAACATATGAAGACAATCTTAATGAATTCTCTAAATTATGGGAGAGGTAGAATCCCATTTGGATATCTCTTATCCAGAAAGTAAGTTTCATGTACAACAAAGGACTGAGTTTCATCCAATGGACTTCTTGGCAAAAGGAATCTAATGGAAATACCTAAACAATCCAGACTGTAGCTACCAAATAGGTTGCTCTCTACAAACTGATGGCAAGCCCACAATGCTGAAGATGAGACTCACACAACTCACTGAATATGGAGAGGTCAAGCTGATGCCTGCATAACTACTATGTTCTAATATCCTTGATTTGGGAAGGTATTTTGCAGACTACATAAGAGAAATGTGAATGAACCCCAAGGGAATTAAAAAGCCTTTGATCTATAATCTGTTCTTACTGCAAAATATTCTATGGCAATGGTGGTGCAAAGCTTTTGGGAGTAAACAATCAATGTCTGGTATGGTTTGAATCAAACACTAAAGACACAATTGATAAATGATATATATCTGTCTGTAATGTGTGTATGGACATGAGCAGTGCTCATGTAGCTCAGAGGGGGAACAGGAGCCCATGATTTGGAATGACAGCTTGATGTAGACTAGTCCGGCCTCAAATACACAGGGATATACCTGCCCCACTGTTTTGAGAGCTGAGATTATAGGCATGCACTACGACACCAGCATCATTTGCCTACTTATAACTGTACAATCATGCAATGTAATCACACTTATCTCTAAACAACATAATTTATATTCCAGAAAACACCTTTTGACTGCATTTCCATTTATATAACATAACAGTAGCATCTTAAGAACCAGAAATATCCAAAGCCATTTCTTATCTATAGGGTAAAGGGGGTCCTTATGGTCACAGATACGCTCTAGGGAAACTAAAAATGTAAACCACTCAGGGTTTTCTCTTCAATGGAAGTGATGTTTTCTGACCGAAAAAGAAGAAAAAAGGATGGAGTTAGCTACTTGGCGACCCGTGTGATATAAGTAGGGCCAGGCATCATCTGAATCTCCCAGAATATTATGCTTATTCCAGACTCTACACTGTTAAGGCATTGTTTCTCAGTCAATAGAATCCAACCTTGTACTTTATAGCATGGTGACCTGTGTTTATCCCGGGGACTTCTATGCCCTTTAGCTATAGAACCCACACTTGTTGAATAGTCACATGTACTTTACAAGACTTTCAATGTAGTCATACCTTAAGTTTTATTGTGCACAGAAGATTGAGATAATTGTTATCAGGAAAAATTTTCCCAAAATTATACTATACATATAAATATGCCTAAAATAAATCACCCTGGACTCTGAATCTAAAAGGTTGAACCAACACTGGCTACTGAGTCTGTAGAGTTTACTTTTGAGTTTTGTAAAAATGTCAATCCATGAGCTCACCCAAGCTCCAGACCTAAAATCCTACCTATCTTGCCCTGAGAAATTTCCACCCTGGAAAATTCTACCCTCATATAAACCTGCCTTCCACTCAGGTCTCTCCTGCCTCTCATCTGAGCAGATGCGGCCACCTTCCTATCCTTTTACCAATAAATCTCTTCTGTGTGGTTTGTTGTGTGCTGTACTCTTGTGATATATCTTGGTTCCTGACTGCTAGGATACCTTTCCCATCAGAGCTGTAACATCTACATTAGATGTCTCTCCTCCCCACCCCCTGGAGCTAAAATATTTGTATCAGAGATACCTTTTTCTTCAGAGCTGCAACACTTTCATAAAGTGTAATGCACAACCTAACCTCTGTCAGCACCATAATATTTAAAGAGTGCTGTTGAACTAGATTTCTTTCTTGTTCCACCTGATTATTACTCTATCAGACTTAGACACAGAACCATTTAGCCTAAACCTCAAACATAGTCCTTCCTTCTAAACAACACATTCAGACTTAAACATAATCTTTCTTCTACTTTGATATTGTAGTTTCATGGTTTCTTTATCCATAAGGGACCTATCTAGAATATTCTTTATTATCATTCAGAAAAATCTTTCACAGAAAATTGCAGTAAAACACACCAGAAACTTGAGTCTAGAACTTGTGGGATCCAAACACTAACTCCTGCAATACACCGTTAAGAAGCAGCAATAACTTGAGCTGTCAGAGTGACTCAGTGGCCAACAGGCTCTGTCTGAGAAACAACTGTCAGCAGTTTTCAGAATCTAATATGTATAGTAAACACATTGGTAGGCTATGCAGCTCTGTTTAGTAAAATGTTTGAAAAAGACGAATAGAGGGAAATGGGTTCTACAAGTCAGACAATAAAATATTTAGAAATAAAGGAAGCAGACCCATCTATCTTCAGTAACAGCAAAAATCTGGGTAAGACAGAATGGAGACAGGTTGTGCCACACAAGAGCCACAAAATTAAAGGGTACAGTATGGCTATCAGAAAAAGAGTATGGCTAAGAAACACTTTAGATAAGAGTTTATTTTCTTTATATATTTAGTTAATTAGGCTTTTTTAAAGACAGGGTTTCTCAGTGTATCCGTGGCTGTTCTAGAACTCAATCTATAAATGAGTCCAGCCTTGAATTCAGAGATCCAACTGCCTCTGCCTCATAATTCTTGAAAGTGAAAGTGTGTACTGCCATTGCCTGGCCAAATATTTATTTATTTTTATGTGTAATACAGTTTTGGCTGCATATATCCATGTTCCAAAAGTTTACACATAGTACTATGCAAAGTCAGAACTAGACTCATGGACAGTTGTGACCCACCATGTGGGTGGTATAAACCAAATCTCAGTCTTTTGCAAGAGCATCAAGTGCTTTTTACTGCTGTGCCATCTCCCCAGTCCCTAGATAACATTTTGAAAAACAGGGAAATAACACATTGCATATTCTAAATATATAACATTCCCAGAAAAAAATAGACATTACACTGATCTTGAATGTATTTACTAGAGAAGCAGACATTTCTTTTGAATATTTAGCCTTCTTTCTTCAGATATTAAGGACGCAAAGGGCTGAGTGTGAAGGAAGGCTCTAAAAGCTACACCAATGAGTATGAACAGCAATAAAGAAGACAGGTGGCTGAAGTAGCTGAAGGTAACAGACAATCAAACACAAGACTATCAAACACAAAATGGAGGATACTGACCAATGATAAACAATGTCATCTGCTACAATGTTATTACACAAGTTTCCAAGCATATGATGAAATCATTGTAAGAATGGTAGGGGGAAAATGCCAATGCTGAGGAATTTCACCAACTAACATTTAGTGATGGATAATGAAGCCAAACAAAATATTTTTTTTTTACTTTTTGATATATTTTGGACATTAGCTCACTGCCATAGAAAGACCAATGAAGATGTTCCTTCTCTAGTCTCCCTTTTCACTCTAAGGATTTCCATTTATTTGTAGTTTATTTTATTTTTACCACTCTGTACTTTAACAATCCTGTATAGGTCTTTGAGAAAATGCAAATGGTTTATTTTTACAGTGAATTGTTTACATTAAAAGATATTTTCAAATTTTTTTCTATTTTATGTATATCATGGCTCTACATGTATGTACATATGCATATGAGACACATGAGTGAGTGTTAACCAGAGAGGTCACAAAAAATCATTTGAAACCCTAGATCTGGAGTTACTGATAGTTGTCAGCCATAATAGGTTCTGGGAAGCAAACCTGTCCTATGGAAGAGGAACAATTTTCTCTTAACCACTGTTACCTTTCAAGCCCATGACAACAAATTTGGGCTTCCTTTTTCTAAACCTGATTGGTCCTAATGACTTCTGCACCTGCCCTGATCCAGCTCCCCGTTTTACATCTGTCTAACAAAGGCTTTGTGGCTTTTCAGCACCTGGACATTCTATTCCAGCCTCTTCATAATTATACTATTCCAGTTAGTAATTCATAAACTGTTATTCCTTATTCCTTACATGTGATCTTGTTATCATGTTCTACTAGGTAAAGGTGGGCTTTTCTGTTTTAGAGATATCAGAGAAGAAAGTTGCCAATGAATTTTGATTTTCGTGTCTGTACATTCTGCCAGCAGAAGTCTGTGAAGTTTTCTGTCCCTTCCCCTTGCTGGTACCTCAGACTGTTACATATTATGAATCTAATGTCAATCAACAATGTAGGAAAATTATCTAATTTCCTTTGTTGCAGATATGCTTTTCTATTATAACTGTCAACATTTTTCATGGGAGAAGACACAAACATCTTTCCATAACATCATCTCAGTAATTGGTTAAAGAAGAAGCATTAAGAATTTCCATTTAGGGGTTGGGGATTTAGCTCAGTGGTAGAGCGCTTGCCTAGGAAGCACAAGGCCCTGGGTTCGGTCCCCAGCTCCGGAAAAAAAAAAAAAAGAACCAAAAAAAAAAAAAAGAACCAAGAATTTCCATTTAAAGAAAAATGGGGCTTCTGGTTTCTGCCTGCGCCTGGAATTCACCCTGTACCACAGCTCTCTGCACCCAGATCCCCCTAGGCGAAAGCATGTAATATTGTAAAAATGGCCATCTTGCTCAAAGCAATCTACATCATTCAATGCATCATTCAATGCAATCCCCATCATAATTCCAATTCAATTCTTCATAGAGTTAGAAAGAGCAATTTGCAAATTCATTTGGAATAACAAAAAATAAAAAAATAAAAAAAACCCCAGGACAGCAAAACCTATCCTCAACAATAAAAGGACTTCTGGGGGGAATCACTATCCCTGAACTCAAGCAATATTACAGAGCAATAGTGATAAAAACTGCATGGTATTGGTACAGAGACAGACAGATAGACCAATGGAATAGAATTGAAGATCCAGAAATGAACCCACACACCTATGATTACTTGATTTTTGACAAAGGAGTTAAAACCATCCAATGGGGAAAAAAAAGGATACTATTTTCAGGCAATGATGCTGGTTCAACTGGAGGTCAGCATGTAGAAGAATGTTAATCGATCCATTCTTATTGCCCTGTACAAAGCTCAAGTCCAAGTGGGTTAAGGACATCCACATAAAACTACACTCAAACTATTAGAAAAAAATGATGGGAAGGGCCCTGAACCCAGGCGCACTGGGGAAAATTTCCTCAACAGAACATCAATGGCTTATGTTCTAAGATTAAGAATGTACAAATGGGACTTCACAAAATTTCAAAGCTTCTGTAAGGCAAAGGACACTGTTATTAGAACAAAACAGCAACCAATAGATTGGGAATAGGTATTTACCAAACCTACATCGAATAGAGGGCTAATATGCAATATATACAAAAACTCAAGAAGTTAGTCTCCAGAGAATCAAATAACCCTATTAAAAATGGGGTACAGAGCTAAACAAAGAATTCTCAACTGAGGAATACTGAATAGCTGAGAAACTCCTAAAGAAATGTTCAACATCCTTAGTTATCAGGGAAATGCAAATCAGAAAACCCTGAGATTCCACCTCACACCAGTCAGAATGGCTAAGATCCAAACTTCAGGTAACAACGGATGTAGAAAAAAATGAGCACTCCTCCACTGGTGGGATTACAAGCTAGTACAACCCCTCTGGAAATCAGTTTGGAGGTTCTTCAGAAAACTGGACATATTACTACCTGACGACCCAGCTATACTACTCCTGGGCATGTACCGGTAAGATGTTCCACTAGCTTCATAGCAGACTTATTTATCATAGCCAGAAGCTGGAAAGGACCCAGATATCCTTCAACAGAGGATTGGATACAAAAAAATGTGGTAGATTTATACAATGGAGTACTACTCATCTATTAAAATAATGAGTTCATGAAATTCATAGACAAGTAGCTGGAACTGGAATATATCATCCTGAGTGAGGTAACCCATTCACAAAAGAACACACATGACATGTACTCAATGATAAGTGGATATTAGCCCAAGAGGTCAGATTACCCAGCACACAATCCACAGAACACATGAAGAGGAATGACCAAAGTGGGGAAGCTTCACTCTTTCTTAGAAGGTGGAACAAAAATATTCATAGGTGGAAATATGGAGACAAAGTTTAGAGAATAGAGTGAAGGAAAGGTCATCCAGAGACTGTCCCACCTGGTGATTCAGCCCATATACATACAGCCACCAAACTCTGACAATATTGCTGATGCTAAGAAGTACATGCTAATAGGACCCTGATATAGTTGTCTCCTGAAATCCTCCGGCAGAGCATGACAAATACAGAGGTGGGTGCTGCCAGTCAACCATCAAATGGAGAATGGGGTCCCAATTGGAGGAGTTAAAGTATTGAAGGAGCTTAAGGTGTTTGCAACTCCATAAGAACAATACTACCAACCAACCCAAGCTCCCAGAGACTAAACCACCACCCAAAGAGTACACATGGACAGACCCATGGCTCCAGCTGCATATGTAGCAGAAGATGGCCTTGTTGGGCGCCAATGGGAGAAAACTTGGTCCTGCCAAGACTGGATCCCTTAGTGTAGGGGAATGTCAGGGCGGGGAGGTAGATAGGGGTGGGTCTTTGGGTAGGGAACACCCTAGTAGAAGAAGGGGGAGGTCAGATGTGATAGGGGGGTTTAAGGACGGTAAACCGGGGAAGGAGATAACATTTAAAATGTAAATAAAAGTATCTTACAAAAAAGAAAAAATTGAAAATAGAAAAGTGCTATACTAAAAACTGCAAAATAAAATGGGGAATACACAGGTGTCTGTGTGTATAAAAGTCACACAATATAGAGCTAGAAATCTGCAATATGTAGAACCGCCATGACACCCCTTCCTCATAAGATTCAGAACATGTGATATTTAGAAAAAATATTGTTTTTTTGTCTATTACTTTTAATACACCTAATGTGTTGACAAGAAAAAAATTCCTAGGGGTGGGAAAGATGTAGAAGTACTTAAAAGTACTTGCTGTTCTTATAGAAAATATCAGTTCAGTTTTCAATAGCCACTTAGTGATTCACAAGGTTTCTTAGGCACATATATAATTCAAATATATACATGTCAGCAAAGCATTCATACACATAACTTAAAATAGTTCTAAAATCTTTGTTAAGAATTATAAAAAGGCTTTGATCTTAAAATAAATTTGAGTATTCTGAGCAAGGATGTTCACTGTAGAACACTTAGGGAGATACCTTGTATTTAAAATTGGACCAAGCTTTCTTTCAAATTTTCTGAAAAAAATTAAAAATAGAGAAACATATTCTAAATATCAACAGTCAGACTGCTCTTTTCCTAAATTCTTTATTGCCTCATTATCTATTTGTCCTACCTTCTGCATGGAGTGCAGATTAGGTAAGCTGCTATCAGTCCCTGCAAGGCCATAGTTATCAGAGTGAGGCTTCTTCTGAACAAAGAGTGACCTCCACTCATATGATGTTAGTAAAACACAAAAGGCCTCCAATATTAGTGTTATCCAAAAGATTTGCTAGTTTACTTGTCTTACAGTACTTCAGAAGATGTCTCCTGAGAGGCTCTGCCAGAGCCCTACTGATACAAATGAGGATGCTTGCAGTTAACCATTGGACCCAACAAGGGGACTCCAATGGAGTTGTTAAAGAAAAGACTGAAGAAGCCGAAGGGGTTTGCAACCCCATAGGAAGAAACAACAATATCAACCAACCAGACCCCACCAGAGCTCCCAGGGACTAAACTACCAACCATTGAGTACACATGGAGGGAGCCATGACTCCAGCCACATATGTTGCAGAGGAGAGTATTGTTCAGTCAATAGGAGGAAAAGCCTTGGTCTTGTGAAGGCTTGTTTCCCCAGTGTAGGAGAATGCTAGGGTGTTGAGGTAGGAGTGGGTAGATGGGTGTGGGATCATCCTCACAGAAGCAGAGGGAGGGGGAGGAGGTATGGGAGAGAGGGAGGAAGGGGATAACATTAGAAATATAAATACATAAAATGTCCAAGAAAAATAAAATAAAAAAGATGGGAAAAATATGTCAGCTATTGGATCATCATCACTTATGCATAAGTGTTGGTATTTGTGCTTATTTCAGAGAACCATTATGTATGGTAATTATGAGAAGTTTGTATTAAGAACAAGTAGGTTTGCACATACCTTTAATCCAAACACTCAAGAAGTATATCCAGATGCACCTCTGTGAATTAAAGGTTTTTCTGGTCTACACAGGGACTTGCAGAACAGTAATGTCTACATAATAAGACCCTGTCTCCAAAACAAAACAAAACTCGGAAAACAACAAGACTTAATATTTTTTTAAATTATAAATGTACAGAAAATCTTCAGTAAAAATATTTGCATATAAATTACCAAAAATGAAAGAAAAAAGACTATGAGTTTGAAAGAGAGCATGTGGGTGAGGATTCATCTGAGAGTTCATGTGGAGGAAGGGAGGGAAAGAAAGGAAGTGAGGAAATGATATAATTCTAATTTCAAAAAATATTTAAAAAATAACAATAAATATTTTTCTAGTTCAATAACCAAATATAATGATGGAGACAAAATGTAGAAATCTGAAGAATGTGACCAGGCTCTGTGATGATCCTTCAGTTCTTAATACTTCAGAAAATGCTTGTTGCAAAGAAATCATATAGTTGAACATCACTATGCTATCTTTTTGTCCTTTTGTAAACTGGAAATTCCACTTTACAGAATTTTAAAAAGTGCCTTGAATTTGCCAAATCTTTTATTTAGTACTCAAATTGTAGACACAGCAGGATTTTCATCCTAAAGGAAAAAAAAATACAAGACAATTTTTTAATCAAGGCTCACCTTTTATTTACATTCAAAACAGTCATCCTCAAGTTAAACTCTATAACTAGCAAAAATGTGAAAAGCTTTATATAGATAACTTGTGGATGTCAAAGCACATTCCTGCTCATGTGCAGCTAGCAAATTCCCAAATCTATGCAGGAAAATCATTTTTCTATATTCAATAAATTGGAGTAGTAGCAAAACTCTAAAGTATTATGATAGACTGATTATTAAGATAAAAGATTTGAACATTAAGCAAGCTGGTACATTATAGCAAGCATATTAAAACCAATACATGGATTTGACATATATTTTGGTAGAGGGAGTAAGAATATTGGAGTAAATATGAAAATATTATTTGGAACCATTTCTGTAATCCAGTATTCATGTTTGTTGATATGCAAAACAGCTGGTTAGCTAGATCTGGAATAAATTGTTTCTGTGTTTTTTCCAAGTGATTTTATGCTAACTTTTATCTATTTATTATTGCCACATCCACACTGATGAAGCCAAGACAGGAGACAAGTAGTTATGGACTGTTCCCGGACTGGGACATCAACCATCTTGAGAAAGTTCTTATTTACTTCATGAATGAAAGCCTCTTTGCTTGATAATTTTGGTTATCATTATTGTTATTGTTTTTGTTGTTGTTGTTGGTGGCGTGTGTATGAATGCTTTGCCTGAATGTATGTATGTACACCAGACCTTACAGAGTCTAAAGAAGAGTGCCATATTCTCTTGAGACTACAGTTACAGATGGTTGTGATCTTCTATGTTGTTGTTGGGCATCCATCCTTGGTCCTTTGGAAGAGTAGCCAGTGCTCTTAACCTATGAACTACCACTCCATCTCATGACTGATGGTTTCTCTTTTTTGAGATAAATTCTTTTCCTGTATCCTTGGAAATCCTGGAATTTACTATGTAAACCAGTCAAGACTTAAGAAACACAGAGATATAGATGCCTTTGCATTCTGAATACTGGGATTAAAGTCATGGTGTCTGTTCACAGCAGTAAAACCCTAGCGAAGACAAGTGTTTACTTTTAAATCTTCCACCAGTGTTTTGCCTTGCTTCAAACCCCACTAATCCAGAGATGACAATTATTTGTGAGACATTTTTAAGGCACCATAACTATACCTTCTGTTTGTCTTAAAAATGGACCGTAAAATAGAGAATTAAAAATGTAAATTCACAATTGGTGTTGTTTTAATGAGCTTTCTTTTGTTTGAGAAAGCAATTTTAAAAATTATCTAAAGAAAGGAAGATAATTCCTGTTCCAGAAATTTAGCCCCAAATCATATGGTTTCATTAATATGGCATAAAGAGAGGGAGAATATAACAACTGCAGAGCCTGCAGAAGACAGGATGGAATGGTGGTACAAATTTACGTATCAGTGACAGACATTCTCCAAACGGCTGTATCAGTGAATGACACTGAGCTCAAGGCTAGAATCTCATGATTCACTGTCTAGGAAACATTCATTCTTCCACACAAAAATGTTACCCTTTATTAGAAAACAAAAATGAAACAAAATGAAAAACCTCAAAAATGAACACGAAAGATTACTTTTCCCTGCAATTTCTAAAGTTCCATATCCCAGGCTGTAGCTTTATATAGTTCAGGCTGAATCCTCGGCTAGTTTCAGGGAGGTGTTCTAATCCAATCAGGGCCCAGAATTTCAATATCTCTACATTTCAGTCCTTTCTAGTGCAAAGTCTGTAGTGTTTGCTCACATGTCACACAGAACAAGCACAAGACCCAAATCCCTGGTCAGAAATAGGATTTCTATGATCAATCAAGAATATTCAGTAATGGTTTAATTCCATGTTTAGGAATGATAGTCTATTGAGAACTTGCTAAGGTAAACATTGCTTAGAGGACACAAAAATGTGTTTTCTCCCAGGTTGAGTAAAACTCAGTTATTTTTTCTTTGAGTATTTTCATTTTAAATTCATTAATTTTCTAAGACAGCCCTTTGTAATTCTGTTTTTCCTTAGACTTATTGGAGAATGACAACTGTAGTACATAGAATGGTGCTCTGAAAACTCTTTTTGGCCCATCACCAGAACCAAATATATAGCAATACAACATTATGGAAATACTTATTGTAATGTAAGAGACTGAAACTTTTGTTGCAACTTACAGTCAAAGTTCATAACACACCTTGAGGTCATTTAAGACTGCCCTCCTACTGTATACTTAGTTTGCTTGTTTGACCATTTTAAGAGACCACTATGTTCATAGCAGTCTTATTTATACTAGTCAGAAGATGGAAAGAACCCAGATTCCTTCAATGAGGAGTGGATACAGAAAATGTGGTACATTTACAAAATGGAATTCTACTCAGCTATTAAAAACAATGACTTCATGAAATTCTTAGGCAAATGGATGGAACGTGAAAATATCATCCTAAGTGAGGTAACCCAATCACAAAAGAACACACATGGTATGTACTCACTGATAATTGGAAATTAGCCCAAAAGTTCGGAATATGTAAGATACAATTCACAGACCACATGAAGCTCAAGCAAAAAGACAACCAATGTGTGCATTCTTCAGACCTTTTTAGAAGGGGGAACAAAAATACTCACAGGAGGAAACATGGAGACAAAGTGTGGAGTAGAGACTGAAAGGCCATCCAGAGACCGCCTGACATGGGGATGCATCCAATATACACTCACCAAACCCAGACAATATTGCTGATGCCAAGAAGTATATGCTGACAGAAGCCTGATATAGCTATCTGCTGAAAGGCTCTGACAGAGCATGACAGATACAGAGACAGATGCTCACAGCCAACCACTGAACTGAGAACAGGTTCCCCAAAGGAGGAGATAGAGAAAAGATTGAAGGAGCTGAAGGGGCTTACGACACCATTAGAAGAACACAATATCAACCCACTAGACCCCTACAGAGCTCCCAGGGTACACACCATCCCAAGAGAACACGGGATGGACCTATAGCTCCAGCTGCATATATAGCAGACGATGGCCTTGTCAGGCATCAATGAGAGAAGAGGCCCTTGGTCCTGTGAAGCCTAGATGTTCCAGTATAGGGGAATGTCAGGGTGGGAAGATGGGAGGGAGTTGGGTGGGTGGGTGCACCCTCATAGAAGAAGTGGGATAGCAGGTTTCTAGAGGGGAAACTGGGAAATGGTATAACATCTAAAGTGTAAATTAAAAATGCAATAAAATAATAATGATAAAAGAAAACAACAACGACAAAAACAAACCAAACCAAAACAAAAAGAAACCAATGTAACAATACATATCACTTCCCTTGGACCTCCCATAGAACTAACTTTTACAATCTAGGGTAATGCATAGGTGAAATCTTAAAATTCGTACTTTTCTATGCCCTTGATTCAGATTATGCATATGTTTCATTTGCTGAAACCCTCAAATACAGGGTTTAAAAGCCACCTCCTAAAATAAATATGCCTTTGTAGATACTATTTGATAAAGAGATGTTTGTAATATTGTTTGTTATCTTGACCATTTGAGGTCAGTTGGAGCCAATGATTTAATCCTTTGTCTGTAAAGTATCCCATTCCTTACACACACACACACACACACACACACACACACACACACACACACACACACAAACTCCACCTCCATGTGATGCTAACCTTGCTGTTCAATAAAGACAGAAAAGTTTTTGGTAGGAACAGAGAGACAGACAGACACATGCACACATGCACACACACACAGACAACAGACAGAATTATACAAACCATGTACACACACACACACACACACACACACACACATACAGAGACAGAAACACTAGACAGCCTTCAGGCAAGAACAGATTTAAACTTGTGCAATAGACAAAAGTTAGAAGGCAGAGAGAACATGAAGTAGAGAATATAAATTTGGACTCACTCTTAGGTAATTAAACGACTCCAAGGGAAAAGGCTTCCTTTTCATTCCTTAACACAACTCAGATGCATTACTCACCAATGTGTTTGATTCATTTACATATGCAGAATCTATTAGCTGGTATCATTTTTTTCATAACCATAAGCTGGGAAATAATAAAACTCCCCACCAAGTAGAACAAGTAGCTCTGTCATCTGAAAGGTGTCCTTGGACTCAGAACCCTGTGCTTTCAGGACAGACTCTTAGAACTGGGTTTGTTTTTCTGAGTTCTTACCTCCCTTCAGAGCTGAGATGCCTTTTAACCTATCATGATCATGCCAACACAGTTTCTAGAACATACCAGCCAAACCTGATCCTCATTATATTCATGAAAAATCTATTTCTTAGCTAGAATCTCTAAAGAGAGTTGGGTACTACTGGTGCTTCTTTTTCCCAGCCTATGCAGAAGTGCAATGATGTACACAGAGAAATGTAGTGAGCAATCAGGAAACCATCTATGAAGAAATGGCTAAGCAGTGTAGTATATATGCTAGTTCTATTTCTTGGTGTTTTTTTTTTCCTTTAGAGAAAAATCTAGACTGTTTTCCAAAGTGGCGGCTCTAATTTGCATTCCCAGAAGCACTGCATAATAGTGTCCTTTTCCTAACATTCATATCAGAATTATTTATTTTGGTAATGGACATTCTGACTAGGGTAAGATAGAATCTTAAAAGAGATTCTCCAATAGCTATTTAGACTGAACTTTTTTTTTGTCAACACGACTTGAGAAGAACCCAGATTAACTGCATAGCTGAATCAGCAGACATGAATGTACAAGAATATCTGTTGCGTATTGACTTTACAGACCTCTAGGCAACTACACAATACCCTGATTCTTACCACATACCGAAATTACACCAACATGAAATAAATGGACAGTTAAACAGCAACAAGAGTGCATCAAGAATAAAAGCACCCCCCCATTTAAAAAAAAACCCAAGAAGCAGATGAATTCATCCCAGAATTCTATCGAACTCACAAAATAACTGATAGTAAAGCTACTTAAAATATTCCTTGATGGAAAAATGAAGCAAGGCTTCCAGACTCTTTATCAACCTAGTACTATCTGATACCATGTCAGATAAAAAACATAAACATGAAATCACACTCTTTTGTGGCAATATTATTATCATCACCATTGCTATTTCACATTTCACATACAATACCTCTTGTAGTGTATACTCTCATTTCCTACTCCTACAGCCCTAATTTCCTAGTTCATACTTTCAATTAATGTCCCTCTCTCCCTCCTTCTCTCCCTCCCTCCCTCCCTCCCTCCCATCCTCGTTTTTTTATTCATCTTGTTTTGTGACCCACCAAATTTAACCAGGTCCATCTGGTGAGCCTGGTGAGCACAGCAGACATCGAACTAAAGACGGTGATTCCCCTTTTCCTAAAATCTAACCATAGCCACAGTGTAGAATAAAAGGCGGGACCTTGTGAGTCTGTCCCCTTCTGGGACTGATTAGGGATAGGGCTGGTTTTTGAGAGCAACCAGAGCGGGTATGTGCAGTTCCTATGGGTTACTGATTACCACAGTAATATGGAGTCTGGAGAATTTGCATACTATGTACATTTCACCTTTCTTCTTCGTTTTTTCTTCCCCCCTACTCTTCATCAATATTTCCAAAGGCATAGATGGGATGGTATAACTGACTTGTTTATAACTGCACTGGTATTATTGTCTGCATCTTGGACAGCCTCACCTTTCCGCATTCATCACTGAGATTTCTTTGCTTTTCCTCATTCTTTTAACCATTTATTGATTCTTTGTGAATTTCATTCATATCATGCAATCCCACTCATTTCCTTGGCCCTTCATATCTGGCCAGAGACTTACGGATAAAAATGAGGGTGCTTGCAGCTAACCATCAGACCAAGCACAGGGACCCCAAAGGAGGAGTTAGAGAAAGGATTGAAGGAGCTGAAGGGGTTTGCAAGCCTATAGAAAGAACAATATCAACCAACCAGACCCCCCAGAGCTCCCAGGGACCAAACCACCAAAGAGTACACATGGAGGGAGCCATGGCTCTAGCTGCATATGTAGCAGAGGACGCATTGTCTGGTATCAATAGGAGGAGAAGCCCTTGGTCCTGTGAAGGCTTGATTCCTCAGTGTAGGGGAATACCAGGGCATTAAGGTGGGAGCAGGAGCAGCCTCATAGAAGAGGGGGAAATCGGGGAAGGGGATAACATTTGAAATGTAAATACATAAAACATCCAATAAAAAAGTACCTTTAGCATGCCTCCCAGAAAGACCTGAGCATCCTAATTTAGGTTTTTTTCTGTCTTTTGCTGTTTTTTGTTTTTTGTTTTTTTTTTTCCCAGAAGACTGGTATCCCAAGGCAGGATAACTTGTATCTGAAGGGTTCAAAACCTAGGGTCGAGGGAAAGATACCTGGTTTAGTGTCCTACCAGATCTAGTTCTGGTCTTGGCTGGCGGCAAGCTCCGGAGAAGTCTGGGCACCGAGAGGGTCCAGGGCAGCCTAGCAGCTCCGTGGAAGGCAGCTTGAGATGGATTCTAAGAGGCGGTTCCTGAAGGGGAGAGTGGGCACAGCTGCCTGATCCTAAGCCATTGGGAGGCTGGGAGGAGAGGGTGGGGAGCGTTGATAATGGCTGGGAGGAATTGGGAAGCTAATTAAGTAAAAGAGCCCACAGTCCGCGGGTTTGGAGAGAACGCGTAGAAGGAAGCGGATGTCTGTTGGGCGGGTCGTGGAGGAGTCTTTCCAACCAACCAGACCACAGTGACAGGAAATTCCTCCATTCCCTGAAGGACTCCGGGTGCCCCGGTCCTGAAGTGGAAGGCGGGCCTCGTATTCCGGGACTTGAAAAATCCCCTAGAGTTAGCAATCACCCGCCCAGCGGTGAGAACCGCAGCCCTGAGGCCCTGAACCTCCCAGGTCAGAGGAGTTGCGGGGCTGGGGAACTATCGGAAAAGACCGGGAGTGTGGTTTGGCCGCTGCTTAAGGACGCCACTCTCACAATTCTGTTGTGGATATCTTACCATATCCTGGAAGTTTGAGATTCTGTGAACAGGGGCTTATCGTGATTTTTTTTCTTATTCATTTTACAATATTCAGGAATCTGGCAGAACATATGCGTTATCTGTTGTTTGCAAACAGGGTTCTCTTTGCCATTGTGGAAATTACAAAACTCCTGGACTTTAATTCATCCATGCTTTCTCACTCTCTTGTCTTACCACTTGCTTACTTACTCAAGAGGTTTGTAGATAGTAATCACGCGAGGAACCAGGTTTAGCTGAATCGGAAAATATACTTTATCGGGTGCCACAGCTATACCTGTAAATATTAACATTTACTAAGCAAACTTTTTACTACCCATTAATTTTCTGTCTGAGGTATATGCAGTTTAGGGTATAAATATAGTATTCATAAATTTCTTCATATGCTTAGTTCTAATTTTACACCTTAGGCAAGCCCAGTATTGCTGTGAGAGTGTATCAGGCCGCAGTATTTGTATAATTCGGAAACCGACTACAGATTAAACAGAATTAGCAAGCATCTTTTGAATAATTATGGTCACTCACCTGTATCAGAAAAATGCCTTCTTTTTTCAAGAACAGCGCTCTGCCCCTAGACATCTGCCCAGCTGTTGTTTTATATTTCATGGTTTGTTGACATTGCGTGACTGTGAACTTCTAGGAGGAATGGGAATGCCTAGACCCTGCTCTCAGGGCTCTTTATAGAGACCTCCTGTTCCAGAATTGCAGTAGGGTGTTTTCTGTGAGTGAACAGCAACCTCCCAAACTCCTCCTCACAGTTCCCAGGACTATGCATGGGTGTGAGCTGTGTGTGAATGAGTATCTCATTTCAGAGTAAAGTGAAGTCCTTAGAGGAAACGAGACTTTTTTTTTTTTCAAAACCTTTTCTTTTCTTGCTTGTATCCTTTTGGAGGGTGTTAACCTCTTTTATTTTCAGTCCATGGAAAGTTCCAGGGTGCTTTCTGAAGAATCTTTTCTCCTATGCAAGTGTCACACTCCTTAGCCAGATCCTCTCACCTGTGAAGTAGAGCAAAAAGCATTGGATGTGAAGAGTGAGGAGATGCTAGTAAAGCATCCAGGTATATTAGAGCGATTGAGGGGGGGATTACGGAAGGACTAAAGTGATAGTAATTAGAAACAGGATATTCAACTGGTTTTGCAAGATTTTATTTCATTCAAAATGTTTCTAGAGAATTCCACTGAAAATAATATCAGAATATCTATATTGTAGGTATTAGAAGACTATGTAACAATATTCAGAGGCAAGTACAGTCTTTTTTTTTTCAAAATAAGATTTTATTATTGGATATTTTTTATTTTCATTTACCCCATTCCTGGTTTCCTGTCATTAATCCCATATCCACCCCCCACCTTCTTCTATGAGGGTATTCCCCATCCCCAACCACCAACCTGTTTCGCCTACTCGCCCTGACACTCCCCTACACTGGGGGGCGGGTCCAGCCTTGGCAGAAACAAGGGCTTCTCTTGCCATTGATGCCCAACAAGACCATCCTCTTCTACACATGCAGGTAGAGTCATGGGTCTGTCCATGTTTAGTCTCTGGGTAGTGGTTTAGTCCGTGGGAGCACTGGTTGGTTGGTATTGTTCTTCTGGGTTGCAAACCCCTTCAGCTTCTTCAATCCTTTCTCCAACTGCTCCTACAAGGACCCCATTCTCAGTTCAATGGTTTGCTGCTAGCATTTGCCTCTGTAGGCTCTAGCAGAGCCTCTTAGGAGACAGCTGTATCAGGCTCCTGTCAGCATGTACTTCTTGGCTTCATTAATATTGTCTAGTTTTGGTGGCTGTGTATATATATCATGGATCCCCAGGTAGGGAAGACACTGAATGGCCATTCCTTCAGTCTCTGCTCCAAACTTTGTCACCATATCCCCTGCTATGAATATTTTTGTTCCCCCTTTTAAGAAGGACTGAAACATATGCACTCTGGTCATCCTTCTTAGAGCTTCCTGTGGTCTGTGGATTTTATCTTGAGTAATTCAAGCTTTTGGGCTAATATACAGTTATAAGGGAGTGCATACCACTTGTGATTTGGTTACCTCACTCAGGATGGTATTTTCTAGTTCCATCCATTTGCCTATGAATTTCATGAAGTCATTGCTTTTAATAACTGAGTAGTACGCCATTGTGTAGATGTACCACATGTTCTGTACCCATTTCTATGTTCAAGGACATCTGTGTTCATTCCTGCTTCTGGCTATTATAAATAAGGCTGTTGTGAACATAGGGGAGCATGTGTATTTATTATATGTTGGAGCATCATTTGGGTATATGCCCAAAAGTGGTATAGCTGGGCCTCAGGTAGTACAATGTGGAATCTCAGGGTTGTTTTGATTTGCGTTTTCCTGACGACTAAAGATGTTGAGCATGTCTTTAGGTATGTCTCAGCCATTTGACATTCCTCAGCTGAGAATTCATTGTTTAACTCTGTACCCCATTTTTTAATAGGATTATTTGGCTCTCAGGAGTCTAACTTCTTGAGTCCTTTGTATATTTTGGATATTAGCCCTCTAACAGATGTAGGATCCGTAAAGTTGTTTTCCCAGTCTGTTGGTTGCAGTTTTGTCCTAATGACAGTGTCCTTTGCCTTACAGAAGCTTTGGAATTTTGTGAGGTCCCATTTGTCGATTCTTGATCTTAGAGCATAAGCCATTGTGTTCTGTTCAGGAAATTTTCCCCAGTGTCCATGTGATTAAGACTCTTCCTCACTTTTTCTTTTATTAGTTTAAGTGTACCTGATTTGATATGGAGGTCCTTGATCCACTTGGACTTAAGCTTTGTACAGGGCAATAAGAATGGATCGATTTGCATTCTTCTACATTTTGACCTCCAGTTGAACCAGCACCATTTGGAAATGCTATCTTTCTAACACTGGATGGTTTTAGTTCCTTTATCAAAGATCAAGTGACCATAGGTTTGCGGGTTCATTTCTTGGTCCTCAATTCTATTCTATGCATATACCTTCCCGTCTCTGTACTAATATCATAAAGTGTTTTTATCACTATTACTCTGTAATAGTGATTGAGGTGAGCGATGGTGAGTACCCCAGAAGTTCCTATATTGTTGAGGATAGTTTTTGCTAATTCTGGGTTTTTTTTTGTTATTTCAAATGAATTTGTAAATGACTCTCTCTAACTCTATGAAGAATTGAGTTGGGATTATGATGGGGATTGCATTGAATCTATAGGTTGCTTTTGACAAAATGACCATTTTTACTATATTAATCCTTCCAATCCATGAGCATGGGAGTTCTTTCCATCTTTTGAAATCTTCTTCAATTTCTTTCTTCAGAGACTTGAAGTTCTCACCATACAGATCTTTCACTTGCTTGGTTAAAGTCACACCGAGGTATTTTATATTATTTGGGACTATTATGAAGGGTGTCGTTTCCCTAATTTCTTTCTTAGCTTGTTTCTCTTTTGTGTAGAGGAAGGCTACTGATTTATTTGAGTTAATTTTATACCCAACCACTTTGCTGAAGTTGTTTTTCAGCTTTAGTAGTTCTCTGTTGGAACTTTTGGGATCACTTAAATATACTATCATATCATCTGAAAATAGTGATATTTTGACTTCTTCTTTTCCAATCCGTATCCCCTTGATTTCCTTTTGTTGTCTGATTGCTCTGGGTAGAACTTCAAGAACTATATTGAATAAGTAGGGAGAGAGTGGGCAGCCTTGTCTAGTCCCTGATTTTAGTGGGATTGCTTCAAGTTTCTCTCCATCTAGTTTAAAGTTAGTTACTGGTTTGCTGCACATGGCTTTTACTATGCTAAGGTGTTCTTTCCAGGACTTTTATCATGAATGGGTGTTTAATTTTGTCAAATGCTTTCCCAGCATCTAATGAAATGATCATGTGGTTTTGTTCTATCAGTTTGTTTATAGAATGGATTACATTGATGGTTTTCCGTATATTAAACCATTTCTGCATGCCTGGGATGAAGCCTACTTGATCATGGTGGATGATTGTTTTGATGTGCTCTTGGATTCCGTTTGGCAGAATTTTATTGAGTATTTTTTGGTCGATATTCATAAGGGAAATTGGTCTGAAGTTGTCTTTCTTTGTTTGGTCTTTGTGTGGTTTAGGTATAAGAGTAATTGTGGCTTCATAGAAGGAATTCGGTAGTGCTCCATCTGTTTCAATTTTGTGGAATAGTTTGGATAATATTGGTATGAGGTCTTCTCTGAAGGTCCGATATAATTCTGCACTAAACCCGCCTGGACCTGGGCTCTTTTTGGTTGGGAGACCTTTAATGACTGCTTCTATTTCGTTAGGAATTATGGGGTTGTTTCAATGGTTTATCTGTTCCTGATTTAACTTTGGTACCTGGTATCTGTCTAGGAAATTGTCCATTTCCTGCAGATTTTCAAGTTTTGTTAAATATAGGCTTTTGTAGTAGGATCTGATGATTTTTTGAATTTCCTCTGATTCTGTAGTTATGTCTCCCTTTTCATTTCTGATTTTGTTAATTTGCACAGACTCTCTGTGTCCTCTCATTAGTCTGGCTAAGGGTTTAACTATCTTGTTGATTTTCTCAAAGAACCAACTTCTGGTTCTGCTGATTCTTTCTATGGTCCTTTATGTTTCTACATGGTTGATTTCAGCTCTGAGTTTGATTATTTCCTGCATTCTACTCCTCCTGGGTGTATTTGCTTCTTTTTGTTCTAGAGATTTTAGGTGTGCTGTCAAAATGATGATATATGCTCTCTCTTGTTTCTTTCTGCAGGCACTCAGAGCTATGAGTTTTCCTCTTAGCACAGCTTCCATTGTATACTTCCTGTAGGCAGCAGAATGCAGGGTCCTCATTGTGTATCCAGTCTGTTGATCTATATCTTTTTATTGGGAAGTTGAGACCATTGATGTTGAGAGATATTAAGGAATAGTGATTATTGCTTCCTGTTATGTTCATATTTGGATGTGAGACCATGTTTCTGTGCTTTTCTTCTCTTTGTTTTGTTGCCAAGACGATTTGTTTCTTGCTTTTTCTAGGGTGTTGCTTGCCTCCTTATGTTGGCCTTTACCATTTATTATCCTCTATAGGGCTGGATTTGTAGAAAGATATTGTGTAAATTTGTTTTTGTCATAGAATATCTTGGTTTCTCCATCTATGTTAATTGAGAGTTTTGCTGTATACAGTAACCTGGGCTGACATTTTTGTTCTCTTAGTGTCTGTATGACATCTGTCCAGGATTTTCTGGCTTTCATAGTCTCTGGTGAGAAGTCTGGTGTGATGGTGATAGGTCTGCCTTTATATATTACTTGACCTTTTCCCCTTACTGCTTTTAATATTCTTTCTTTGTTTTGTGCATTTGGTGTTTTTACTGTTGTGTGATGGAAGGAGTTTCTTTTCTGGCCCAATCTATTTCGAGTTCTGTAGTCTTCTTGTATGTTTATGGGCATCTCTTTCTTTAGGTTAGGGAAGTTTTCTTCTATGATTTTGTTGATGATATATACTGGTCCTTTGACCTGGGAGTCTTCACTTTTTTCTATACCTTTTCTCCTTAGGTTTGATCTTTTCATTGAGTCCTGGTTTTCCTGTATGTTTTGACCAGTAGCTTTTTCTGTTTTACATTATCTTTGACAGTTCTGTCGATGATTTCTATGGAATCTCCTGCTCCTGAGAGTCTGTCTTCTATCTCTTGTATTCTGTTGGTGATGCTTGTATCTACGGCTTCTTGTCTCTTCCTTTGGTTTTCTGTATCTAGGGTTGTCTCCCTTTTTGCTTTCTTTATTGCTTCTATTTCCATTTTTAATTCCTTCACCCATTTGATTCTCTTTTCCTGGAATTCTTTCAGGGATATTTGTGATTCCTCTTTATAGGCTTCTACTTTTTTATTTGTGTTTTCCTGCGTTTCTCTAAGGGAGTTCTTTATGTCTTTCTTGAAGTCCTCCATCATCATGATCAAATGTTATTTAAAATCAAGATCTTGCTCTTCTAGTGTGTTTGGATATTCAGTGTTTGCTTTGGTGGGAGAATTGGGCTCCAATGATGCCATGTAGTCTTGGTTTCTGTTGCTTGGATTCCTGCCCTTGTCTCTCGCCATCAAGTTGTCTCTGGTGTTACCTTGTTATGCTATTTCTGAAAGTGGCTACACCATCCTATAGGGCTGTGTGTCAGGAGTGCTGTAGACATGTTTTCCTGTTTTCTTTGAGCCAGTTATGAAATAGAGTGTTCTGCTTTCAGGCGTGTAGTCTTTCCTGTCTACTGGTCTTCAGCTGTTCCTGTGGGCATGTGTCCCGAGTTCAACAGGCAGGTCACTTGGAGCAGAAACATTGGTCTTACCTGTCATCCCAGGCTTGAAGTTATTCCTGGGGGGCTGGTTTGAGCTCTTCATGAGGGTGGCAACTAGTAGAGCCTGCCCCTCCTTTTCCTGGGCCCCTGTGCACAGGGGGCCCAGATGGCCTTAGGTGTTTTCTTCTGGAGTCAGAAATGTTGGCAGAGTGTAGTCTCTTCTGGTTTCCCAGGTGTGTCCGCCCCTCTGAAGGGTAAGCTCTCCCTCCTAAGTCATTTATGTGCAGGGAGTTGTTGACCGGGTCCCTTCAGATCCAGGCAGTGTCTGGACTGCAGGGGACCTGCCGCTTGAGTGCTCCTATGTTCTTGTTCCCAGAGGTCCTATACAGTTTCCTCTTGTGCCATGGATTTGTGCAAGGGTGGGAAGTATTTGCAGACTCTCCTGCCCTGCAGTCTCAGAAGTGCCCACCTGTCTGGGCAGTGAGCTCTCCGTCCCATGGTGTTTGGGAGCAGGGAGCTGTGGCATGGGATCAGTGAGCATAAGCTCTTTCTTAATCAATCAGAAATAATTGGGAGCATTTTTTACACAACATTGATTT
This sequence comes from Rattus norvegicus, assembly GCF_021556685.1. NCBI lineage: Eukaryota > Metazoa > Chordata > Mammalia > Rodentia > Muridae > Rattus > Rattus norvegicus. Next base: position 73,449,452 of record NC_141534.1, read on the forward strand.
GGGAGATGGTTCAAAAATCATCAAAATGCTGTACTGTAAGCAGATCTATGGGCATAGAAATCAGCATCTGAATAAACAGTGAACCAGACCTACCTCCAACATTCTTCACCAAGATTCTCTATCTGCCTCATGACTGTACACACTAACTATACTTAAAATAACAAATCCTGCAGGAAACTGAACATAAAGAACTTAGATATAAGTATTAGTAGAAATGCTACTTACTTTAGTCACCATCCAAGCAAGCAGACATCTTCTTCAGATGCCAAAGAAGCAAAATAATTCACATAAATTTCAAGTATATCACAAAAGTAATATAAAATTTTGTATGAAATTATCATTCAAGCAATAATGAATAATTACTCACAGATTACATACATATAATCAGTAACAGAAAAGAGAATATATATATATATCATATCAGTGCTGAGAAATAGCTAAGAATTTAAATTTGGGACTGTGTCTTATGAGATTTTTCGTGTTCCTACAAATTGTCAACAATTCATTTCAAGAGTAATGGGCAGTTTCTTCAAAGTGGACAAAGTAATGATGAAAAGATATGAAATTTTGAGAAAACTCTAGGGATAAAGATACCTTCAGAAGAATGAAAGCAGATTCAAAATCTATTTAAATTGTTCCAAATAAAACCATTGAGTAATTGTGTAAATGCAGACAACAGGAGAATATCAATGGGAAGACCATATAGACAAACATGAGTACTCTGCAGAGATACTAAGCAAATTTTTTCTCAAAGTCTTGCCTATATTCTATTAGGAAATGGGAAAATTGACAATGAAAGAAATAGAATCTAAAGGAATTACAGAAGCAATACAAAAATAGGAGATTAGGCATCAAAGTTGAGCTAAGAATAATTTAACAGTATCCTCAAATGAAAGTAATAAAATTTAATTAATATGTATATGAGTATGTGAGATGTATGCACAGTCAAATAATACTGACAAAATTATACTTTCTCCCAGTATTTGTTCTTACATAAAAATTTAGTAACATACAATAGAATAATCTTGACATTATAGAAAATAGAATATTTCAGATTCTTTTATTAAGGAATAGGTTGTGGAAACCCCATATCACTTCTCATTTATACATTATTGTTTTAAGAAAGATTCTGAGACCAGTTTCTGCCTGTGCCCGGGCTGAACTTGTCTCACTGCTCTCTGTACCCAAATCCTGTCAGGGAGAGAGCTGAACTCTCAGAAGTGTGGACAATTCTGAAATCTCAGGGGAGACCAACAATTCTGCTCACATTTCTAGCCAAAGAGGAAACTGCCAAGGGCTCTCTGGACACAGGAACCTAGGAGCAGTCAAGGGCAGGACATTAGCTATTCTAGCAAGACATTGGATGAGCAGTTTTAAATATCCTACAGTTAGGTCTCAAGGATTTACATTTCTTTTTTTTTTTCCAGAGCTGGGGACTGAACCCAGGGCCTTGTGCTTGCCAAGCAAGTGCTCTACCACTGAGCTAAATCCCCAACCAAGGATTTACATTTCAAATGTGTTTACCCCTTCACCAGAAAATGTCTTGGTATGTGGAGGATTAAATATTTGAACAAAAATTTTAAAACCAGAAATGTATTTTTCTATAATGGTGTGCAAATACCCTCAGAGAGTCAAGGTTAAAGACTCTCTTAATTGTGTTGTCATCCCACTATGAAGGAGTGATTCTTATTTTTTGTATATCCAGAGATTTTTTTTTTTTTTTGGTTCTTTTTTTCGGAGCTGGGGACTGAACCCAGGGCCTTGCGCTTCCTAGGCAAGCGCTCTACCACTGAGCTAAATCCTCAACCCGAGATTTCTATGTTCTATAGTGCATAACCAAAATATGGTCTGTGAAACAGCATTTGCTGACACTGTAAGGATTTTTTGTAATACATTTAAACTCTTCTGACATATAACAGTCAGTTGATTGTAATCGTGCTCACAAAAGCTTAGTTGTGTTTTAAAAAAGGAGCTAGGATATGTTTTGTTTACTCTATGGTATTGTGGGAGGTGATGCCCCAACAGGCCCATGCTAGGACTTCTGTCCTCCCCCCAAACCCTGATATATCAACCATTCAATGGTATAGTGCAGTACATAGTTTATTTAAGGCATTGGAAGAGGAGTTGAGAAGGGATTAAAGACAGAAAGACAGAGAGACGGGGTGTGTGTGCAGGGAGAGCAATGAGGAGCCAAACCCCTTTTATAGAAGGTCAGGCCTACCACGGAACTGTTGGGCAGAGTCTTGTAGGAATGATAACTTTATCAGACTCCAGTTTCTTCCATATATCCTATCAGATATGAGAGAAATTGGATACCCTGATCACCATTTGTATGGTAAGCCAAATCCAGTTTCAGATGAAATGGAACATCAAAGAGACTACGGCCCAGACAAGGCTGTGTCCTTGGGCAGTATCTGATACACACAGGAAAATTGTTCACAGTCACCCTGGATAGAATGGATACATCTGTTGGTAAGCTGGAGAACGTAGTATATAAATAGCAAGATGAGATAGAGAACGGCCCCAATTTTTGTGCAAGATGTAAAGTGTGCTAAGTACCAGTTTAACATTACAGGAATGACAATTGCACCCTGTTAGTATACTATGCTTCTAAGAACTTGTAAAACCTACTTTTTTTGAATGATTTGGAAATCAAAACTTCTTCATACTTCTTTGCTTCATCTATATTTGATACATATAAATGTTACTCTATATCTGAATAATTATCCATGACATATATAGAATGGATTGCCTTAAATGTGAAGCCACTCTCCTGCTTATTAGGGTCTGGGAATGTTCCTAAAAGCAGACATGGGACCACGACACACAATCTCATCTGCTAAGGTTTGTTGCGCTGAAGGAATGTTCTCGCAATCAAAAAGTTTCCTAAGTGGGGCCTGTGGTAGCAAACCCATGATTTTATCTTCTCAGGCATACTTAGGAAGACCATCGCCTGTTTTTTGCAACATTATTTATGATTCATTGTGATGTTCACACTTCTCCATAGTAAATAGGGAAGTATAATGTTAGAGACACGTTTGGTAAAAGATAGGTTCATTTTGACTTCATCCATGGCAAAAGCAATGGCCAGAAGAAACTGTTAGTATTGAACTGGCATTCTCTAAAGAGTTTAGAGTATTTATTATGGATAATGATGTATGTTTGATAATTTTGTAGTAACTGTGTGAAATATGGAGCTTTGTGAATGCTGGAGGTAATTGTTTTATCTTTGTGGTCCCTTACAAAAGCAAGGTTTCCAGACACGCCTCAGTACCATTCCTCATGAGGATGTTGGCCCAGTCTCACTGCGTACAGTCTATATTCTATGACTGAGATCGATATGTACCTGGTTGAAGACTATAATTTTACTCAATTTCCTCCTTTTAGTCGATGTGTTTCACAGTGTAGTTATAATGCACTTGCTTGGAATTGTTCAATTTAATCTTATTTTAGTTCATTTAATATCAATTTATTGACTAGATTTCTTTTATTGACTTGTAATTAATATATGTCTGATCATTTTGCAATGTCTTTGTATTTTACTTTTCTTAAAGATATCTCCAAGAAGATTGTGCCCCCTCCCAACCCAGTCTCCTCTGTTCCTAGAGCTTCAAGTCTCTGGAGGATTAGGCACATCTCTGTCTGAGGCCTGACCAGGCAGTATTCTGCTATATGTCCAGGGCCTCGTACCAGCTCCTGTAAGCTGCCTGGTTGTTGGCTCAGCGTGTGAGAGTAATTATGTGCCTGGGTTAGTTGAGACTGCTGTTCTTCCTATTGGGTTGCCCTCCTCCTCAGCTTCTTCCAACCTTTCTCTAATTCAACTACAACTATCCCTGACTTCAGTCGATTTGTCGGGTTTGGTATTTGCATCTGTTTCAGTCAGCTGATGTTAAGCCATTCAGAGGATAGCAAGCTAGACTCTTGTCTTTAAGCACAACACAGCATTAGTAATAGTGTCAGTCCTTGGTGCCTCCCCATGAGATGTATCCCAAGATGGGATGGTCAGTGGACCAACTTTCCCTCAGTCTTTTTTTCCATTATTGTCCATTTTGCTCCAATTTGAGGAATTAGAAAAATCAATCCATTCTTGTCACCCTGTATAAAAGTTAAGTCCAAGCGGATCAAGGACCTTCATATAAAACCAGATATATTCAAATTAATAGAAGAAAATTTTAGGCATAGCCTCGAACAGATGGGCACTGGGGAAAATATCCTGATCAGAACTTACATGCTCCCCTCTGTTCATAGCCATCTTATTCATTATAGCCAGAAGCTGAAAAGAACCCAGATGCCCTTTAACAGAGGAACAAATTTAAAAAATGTGATATATCTTCACAATGGAGTACTACTCAGCTATCAAAATAAATGACTTCATGAAACTCATAGGCAAATGGATGGAACTAGAAAATATCATTCTGAGTGAGGTAATACAATCAGAAAAACACACATGGTTTGGAGTCACTGACAAGTGGATATTAGCCCTAAAGCTTGTATTACCCAAGATACAATCCACAGACCACATGAAACTCAAGAAGAAGGACAACCAAAGTGCAAATTTTTCAGTCAGTCTTGAAAGTGGGAATAAAAATATTCCTGGGAGGAGATATGGAGACAGTTTGGAGCGAGACTTATTGGAATGGCTATTCAGAGCATGCTCCAACTAACGACCCTGCACACACACACACACACACACACACACACACACATACACACACACACACACACACACACACACACACACACAATCACCAAACCTAGACAATGTTGAAGAAACAAAGAGGGCATGCGGACAGGAGCCTGATATAGCAGTCTCCTGAAAGGCTCAGCCAGAGTGTGACACACACAGAGGCAAAACTAGCAGTAAACAATTGAAATGAGAATGGGGTCCCCATTGGAGGAGTTAGAGAAAGGATTGAAGGAGCTGAAGGCCTTCCAACCCCATAAGAACTACAATACCCACCAACCAGAGCTTCCAGAGACTAAACAACTCTGAAAAGGGGAGGACAGACCCATGGCTTCAGCTGCTTATTTAGCAGAGGATGGCCTTGTTGAGCACCAACTGGAGAAGTCCTTTGTCCTGCCTATTCTGTTGCCCAATGTTGAGGAATTTCAGGGTGGGTCGGAAGGGTCATTGGGGAGGGGAAACACCCGCTTAGGAGAAGGAGAAAGGGGACGGGATAGGGGGTTTACGAACTGGAAACCGGAAAAGGGAATAACAGTTTTTGAAATGTAAAGAAAAAAGATCCAATAAAAGAAGAGATAATAAGGAATAGTGATTTTGTTTCCTGTTGTTTTTTTCTAGAGGTGGAATTATCTCTGTAATTATTTTTCTTTGGTTTTATTGCAGGAAGATTAGTTTCTTGCTTTTTTTAAAGTCTAGTTTCCCTCCTTGTGTTGGAGTTTTCCATCTATTATCATTTGTAGGGCTTGATTTGTGGAAAGGTATGGAGTAAATTTGCTTACGTCATGGAATATCTTGATTTCTCCATCTATGTTAATTGAGATTTTTCGTGATTATAGTAGCCTGGGCTGGCACTTTTGTTTCTTAGGGTCTAATTGACATCTCTCCAGGATCTTCTAGCTTTCATAGTCTTTGTTGAAAATTTAGTATAATTCTGATAGGTCCGCCTTTTTATGTTACTTGACATTTTTCCCTTATTGCTTTTAATTTTATTATTTTTTTGTATATTTGGTGTTTTGACTATTATGTAATGTAACTTATTTCTTTTTTGCTTCATTTTGTTTGCAGTTCTGTAGGCTTTTTGTATGTTCACAGGCATCTCTTTCATTAGTTTAGGGAAGTTTTTTTTTTTTTTGAAGATATTTACTTGCTTTGGGAATACTTGCTTTCCTCTACATCTACTCTCCTTAGGTTTCAGCTTCTCAATGTGTCCTGGATTTCCTGGATGTTTTTGGTTTGTAGCTTTTTGCTTTTTGCATTTTCTTTGACTAATGAGTTAATGTTTTCCATGGTGTCTTCTGCCCCTGAGATTTTCTCATGCATCTCTTGTTTTCTGTTTGTGATGCATAAGTCTATGACTCCTGAACTCTTTCCTAGGTTTTCTACTCCCAGGGTTTTCTCTTTGTGATTTTCCTACTGTTTCTGTTTCCATTTTTAGGTCCTAGAAGGTCTTGTTCAATTCCTTCACCTGTTTGGTTGTGTTTTCCTATAACTGTGTAAGGGATTTTTGTCTTTCCTCTTTAAGGTCTTCTACCAATTTACCTGTGCTGTTCTGTATTGCCCGTTTTTTCTTTTTCACTTTTTTTGATTTCATAATTTTTTTATTAGAAATATTTTTTACTTACATTTCAAATGTTATTCCATTTCTCGGTTTCCTGTCCAAAAGCCCCCACCCACTATCCCTTCCCCATAAGGGTGTTCCCCCCATCCATCCCCTTTACTGCCCCACCTCATTCCCCTGCACTGGGTGTCCAATCTCGGCAGGACCAAGGGCTTCCTGTTCCACTGGTGCCCCAACAAGCCTATTCTCTGCTACATATGCAGTTGGAGCCCTGGGTCAGCCCATGAACAGTTTTCCAGTATTGGTTTAGTCTCTGGAAGCTCTGGTTGGTTGGCATAGTTGTTGTTATGGGGTTGCAAGCTCCTTCAGCTCCTTCAGCTCCTTCAATCCTTCCTCAAATTCCCGCCCAAGGGTTTCTGTTCTCAGTACAGTGGATTACTGCTAACATTGACCTCTGTATTGGACATGCTCTGTATGTATTTCTCAGGAGAGATCTATATCAGGTCCCTTTAAGCTTGCCTTTTTAGCTTCATCAATCTTATTTAGTTTTGGTTGCTGTATATGGGCCACATGCAAGGGAGGCTCTGAATGTCCATTCCTTCAGTCTTTGCTGTAATCTTTACTTTCATATCCCCTCCTATGGATATTTTTTCCACTTTAAAGAATGACTGGGAACATCCCCATTTTGGTCATCCTTCTTCTTGAGCTTCCTGTGGTCTGTGGATTTCATCTTGGGTAATTTGAACTTTTGGGCTAATATCCACTTATCAATGAGTGCATACCAAGTGTGTTTTTTGTGATTGGGTTACATCACTCAGGATGATATGTTTTAGTTCTTTCCATTTGCGTATGAATTTCATGAAGTCATTGTTTTTGATTGCTGAGTAGTAATCTATTGTGTAGATATACCACATTTTTTTTTATTAACTTGAGTGTTTCTTATTTACATTTCGAGTGTTAGTCCCTTTCCCGGTTTCCGGGCAAACATCCCCCTAATCCCTCCCCCTCCCCTTCTTTATGGGTGTTCCCCTCCCCATCCTCCCCCCATTTTTTAATCCATTCCTCTGATGAAGGGCATCTAGGTTCTTTCCAGCTTCTGGCTATTATAAATAAGGCTGCTATGTACATAGTGGAGCATGTGTCTATGTTGTATGTTGGAGCATCTTTTGGGTATGTGCCCAGGAGAGGTATAGCTGAGTTCTCAGGTAGTGCAATGTCCAATTTTCCCAGGAACCTCCAGATTGGCTTCTAAAGTGGTTGTCCCGGTTTGCAATCCCACCAACAATGGAAGGAGGAGTGTTCCTTTCTTCCCAGCCTTGCCAGCATTTGCTGTTACCTGAGATTTTTATCTTATCCATTCTGAGTCGTGGGAGGTAGAATCTCAGGGTTGTTTTGATTTGCATTTCCCTTATTCCTAAGGATGTTGAACATTTCTTTAGGTGCTTTTCAATCATTCCATCTTTCCCAGCTGAGAATTTTTTGTTTAGCTCTGTTCCCAATTTTTTAATAGGGTTGATTACCTGTTTGAAGTCTAACTTCTTGAGTTCTTTTTATGTTCTGGATATTTTCCCTCTATCACATATAGGATTGGTAAAGGTCTTTTCCCAATTTATTGGTTACCATATTGTCCTAATGACATTGTCTTTTGCCTTACAGAAGCTTGCAGACTTATGAGGTTCCATTTGTTGATTCTTGATCTTAGAGGACAAGCCATTGATGTTTTACTCAGGAAACTTTCCCCAGTGCCTATGTATTCGAGATTCTTCCCCACTCTTTCTCCTATTAGTTTCAGTGTATCTGGTTTGATGAAGTCATCCACTTGGACTTATGCTTTGTACATGGTGATAAGAATGGATCGATTTGCCTTCCTCTACATGCTGACCTCCAGTGAAACAGCACCATTTGTTGAAAATGCTATTTTTCTCCATTGGATGGCTTTAGCTCCTTTGTCAAAGATTAAGTGACCATAGGTGTGTTGGTTCATTTCTGGGTCTTCAATTCTCTTCCACTGATCTATCTGCCTGTCTCTGTACAAATACCATACAGGTTTTATGACTATTGCTCTGTAATACTGCTTGAAGTCAGGGATGGTGATCCCTCCAGAAGTCCTTTTATTGTTGAATATATTGTTGATATTTTTGATATGTTGGGTTTTTTGTTATTCCAAATAAATTGGCAAATTGCTCTTTCTATCGCTATAAAGAATTGAGTAGGGATTTTGACAGGGATTGCATTGAATCAGTAGATTGCTTTTGGCAAAATGGCCATCTTTACTATATAAATCCTGCCAATCCACGGACACCAGAAATCTTTTTGTCTTCTGAGATCTTCTTCAATTTCTTTCTTCAGAGACTTGAAATTTTTGTCATACAGATTTTTAATTTACATGGTTAAACTCACACCAAGATATTTTATATTATACTATTGTGAAGGGTGTCATTTCCATAATTTCTTTCTCAGCCTGTTTATCCTTTGAGTAGTGGAAAGCTACAGATTTCTTTGAGATAATTTTATATCCGAACACGTCGTTCCCATTGTTTATCAGGTTAAGTAGCTCTTTGGTGGAAAATTTGGGGTCACTTAAGTATACTACCATATCACCTGCAAATAGTGATATTTTGATTTCTTCCCTTCTAACTTGTATCCCTTTGACCTCCTTCCATTGTCTGATTACTTTGTCTAGGACTTTGAGAACCATACTTATTAAGTAGGGAGAGAGTAAGGAGCCTTATCTAATCCCTGATTTCAGTAGAATTGCTTCAAGTTTCTCTTCATTTAGTTTGATGTTAGCTACTGCTTTTCTGTACATTGCTTTTACTATGGTTAGTTATGGGTCTTGAATTCCTGATCTTTCTAGGACTTTTATCATGAAGGGGTGTTGAATTTTGTCAAATGCTCTCTCAGCATCTAAAGAAATGATCACAGGTTTCTTATCTTTGAGTTTATTTATAAAGTGGACAACATTGATGGATTTCCACATATTAAACCATTCCTCCATCCCTGGGATGAAGCCTACTTGAAAATGATGGATGATCTTTTGAAGTGTTATTGGATTCGATTTGCAAGTATTTTATTGAGTATTTTTGCATCAATATTCATAAGGGAAATTGGTTTGAAGGTGTCTTTCTTTGTTGGGTGTTTGTGTGGATTTGGTGTAAGACTAATTGTGACTTCATAGAAGGAATTTTGTTATATTTCATCTGTTTCTATTTTGTAGAACAGTTTGGATTGTATTGGTATAAGTTCTTCTATGAAGTTTTTTTTTTTTTATTAACTTGAGTATTTCTTATATACATTTCGAGTGTTATTCCCTTTCCCAGTTTCCGGGCAAACATCCCCCTCCCCCCTCCCCTTTCTTATCGGTGTTCCCCTCCCCACCCTCCCCCCATTGTCCCCCTCCCCCCAACATTCTAGTTCACTGGGGGTTCAGTCTTAGCAGGACCCAGGGCTTCCCCTTCCACTGGTGCTCTTACTAGGATATTCATTGCTACCTATGAGGTCAGAGTCCAGGGTCAGTCCATGTATAGTCTTTAGGTAGTGGCTTAGTCCCTGGAAGCTCTGGTTGCTTAGCATTGTTGTACATATGGGGTCTCGAGCCCCTTCAAGATCTTCCAGTTCTTTCTCTGATTCCTTCAACGGGGGTCCTATTCTCAGTTCAGTGGTTTGCTGCTGGCATTCGCCTCTGTATTTGCTGTATTCTGACTGTGTCTATGAAGTTCTGATAGAATTCTGCACTAAACCCACCTGGTCCTGGGCTCTTTTTGGTTGAGAGATTTTTAATAACTGCTTCTATTTCTTTAGGAGTTATGGGGTTATTTAGATGGTTTATTTGTTCCAGATTTAACTTTGGTACCTGGTATTTGTGTAGAAAATTATCCATTTCCTCTGGATTTCCCAGATTGATTTCTTGAATATAGTCTTTATAGTAGGAGGTTCTCGTGATTTTTTTAATTTCCTCAGATTCTGTGGTTATGTCTCCCTTTTCATTTCTGACTTTGTCAATTTGGATATAGTCTCTCTGCCCTCTCGTTATTCTGGCTAAAGGTTTATGTATCTTGTTGATTTTCTCAAAGAGCCAGCTCCTGGTTTTGTTGATTCTTTGTTTAGTCCTTTTCATTTCTACTTGTTTGATTTCAGCTCTGAGTTTAATTATTTCCTGCATTCTGCTATTCTTGGGTTTATTTATTTCTTTTTGTTCTAGAGCTATTTGTGTGCTGTCAAGCTGCTGACATATGGTGTTTCCTGTTTCTTTCTGCAGGCCCTCAGAGCTCTGAGTTTTCCTCTTAGCACTGCTTTCATTGTGTCTCATACGTTTGCATGTGTTGTATCTTCGTTTTCATTCAATTCTAAGAAGCCTTTAATTTCTTTATTTCTTCCTTGTCATTGAGTAGACCGTTGTTCAAATCCAGGTATATGTGGGCTTTCTGTTGTCATTGTTGTTATTCAAGTCCAGTCTTAGTCCATGGTGATCTGATAGGATGCATGGGATAATTTCTATGTTCCTGTATCTGTTGAGGCCTGTTTTGTGACCAAATATATGATCACTTTTGGAGAAGGAACCATGAGCTAATGAGAAGAAGGTACTTCCTTATGTTTTAGGAGGGAATGTTCTATAAATATCTGTTAAATCCATTTGGCTCATAACTCCTGTTAGTTTCTCTATGTCTTTGTTTAATTTCTGTTTCCATGCACTGTTCATTGAGGAGATAGTGGTATTGAAATTTCCTACTATTATTTGCTTTGAGCTTTAGTAAGGTTTCTCTTATGAATGTAGGCACCCTTGCATTTGGAGAATAGATATTTAGGATTGAGAGTTCATCTTGGTGGATTTTTCCTTTGATGAATATGAATTGTCCTCCCTTCTCTTTTATAATGACTTTTGGTTGAAAGATAATATTATTTGATTATAGAATTGCAACTCTAGCTTGTTTCTTCGGGACATTTGCTTGGAAAGTTGTTTTCCAGGCATTTACTCTGAGGTCGTATCTGTCTTTGTCTCTGTGGTGTGTTTCCTGCATGTAGCAAAATGCTGTGTCCTCTTGATGCATCCAGTCTGTTAGTCTATGTCTTTTTATTGGGGAATTGAGTCCCTTGATGTTTAGAGATGTTAAGGAATAGTGATTGTTGCTTCCTGTTATTTTCGTAGTTAGAGGTGGAACTATGTTTGTGTTTCTCTGTTTTGGTTTCATTGTAAGGAGATTATATTCTTGTTCTCTTTATGGTGTAGTTTCTCTCCTCTTGTTTGAGTTTTCCGTCTAATATCCTTTGTAGGGCTGGATTTGTAGAAAGATATTGCATAAATGTGTTTTTGTCATGGAATATCTTGGATTCTCCATCTATGCTAATTGAGAGTTTTGCTCATACAGTAGCTTGGGCTGGAATTTGTGTTCTCTTAGGTTCTGTATGATATCTGTCCAGGATCTTACGGCTTTCATAGTCTCTGCTGAAAAGTCCTGTGTAATTCTGGTAGGTCTGCCTTTATATGTTACCTGACCTTTTCCCCTTACTTCTTTCAATATTCTTTCTTTGTTTTGTGTATTTGATGTTCTAACTATTATGTTAAGGGAGTAATTTCCCTTCTGGTCCAATGAGTTTGAAGTTCTTGTATGCTTCTTGTATGCTTATTGTCATCTCTTTCTTTAGGTTACGAAAGTTTTCTTCTATAATTTTTGAATATATTTAAGGGCCTTTAGGTTGGGAGTCTTCACTTTCTCCTATAACTATTATCTCCTTGTCTCTTCCTTAGGTTTTCTATATCCAGGTTTGTCTCGCTTTGTGTTTTCTTTAATGTTTCTATTTCCATTTTGAAATCCTGAACAGTTTTGTACAATTCCTTTATTGGTTTAGCTGTGTTTTCCTGTAATTCTTTCAGTGGTTTTTGTGTTTCCTCTCTAAGGGGTTATATTTGTTTTTCTTTGTTTCCCTGCATTTCTCCAAGGGAGTTCTTTATGTTCTTCTTAAAGTCCTCCATCATGCTCATAAAATGTGATTTTAAATCAAAATCTTGCTTTTCCAATGTGTTTGGATATCCAGGATTTTCTTTGTTGGGAGAACTGGGCTCTGATGATTGCCTACTCTTGGTTTCTGTTGCTTAGGTCCCTATGCTCGCCTCTAGCCATTGGGTTGTCTCTAGTGTTTGCTTGTCTTGCTGTTTCTGACAGTGCATTGACACTCTCCTGTAGGCCTCTGTGTCAGCATTCCTGTAGAACTGTTTTCCTGTTTTCTTTCAGTCTTTTCTGAGCACACATTCTCTGATTTCAGGTGTGCATGCAATCCTGGTGACTATCTTTCAGCTCTAGGCACAGGCAGGAATCAGAAGGGTCCTGCCCCTGATTGCTCTTAGGTTCTTGCACCCAGGTGGCACAGTTGTCAATAGACTATTCTGTCTTGTGTCTGCAATGTGGGCAGAGGGTAGTCTTCTCTGACTTCTTAGGAGTATCCACACTTCTATGGATTGAGCTATCTTCTCCATGGGTATTGGGTGATGGGAGCTGTTTGGCTGGTTTAGTTCATTTCTGGGTGCAGACCAGAACCACAGTAATAGGCATCTGACTGTTCCTTTATCCCTGTGTCCAGAGGTACTGTGCACTTTTCCCTTGAACCAGGGATCAGCACAGATGTGGGCAGACATGGACATTCTGTTTAGAAGTCTCATTGCACTGTATTTCCTTAAAGGAGTAATTTATATCCTTTTTAAAGTTCTCTAACCATATCATGCGTTTTAATTTTATGTCAAAATATTCTTTTTACAGGCTGTTGGGTTATCCAGGGCTTGCTGTGCTGTGGGACCTGGGTTCTGATGATGCCAAGTCATCTTGGTTTCTGCTGCTTAGTGTATTGCATTGCCTTTCACCATCTGGTTATCTCTGGTGTTAGCTGGTTTTACTGTCTCTGACTTGACTCCTATGGCTCCTGAGTCCTGAGTTGTCCTGGTGGTCTCTCTTTTGACAGTCGGTTGAGCAAAAGAGGGGATCCAGTTTTGGGTTTAGGAGAGATACCACTCTTGGAGGACCAGCTCTCTGTTGGCAGGATTTGTGTCTGAAGTACTGTGGGCCAGCTTCAGCTCAGGGCACAGATGGAGACAGGATGGGTCTTGTCTCAGTCTGCTTTGTGGTTGCTGGGCCCTGCCTGCTCCTGCTGTGCCTTTCTTTGAATAGTCTGTGGAGAGAAAGTGTCCACCTACTTGCAGGGTGTGTCCTTAGGAGTAAGAGTGCTCCTGGAAGACCAGCTCTCTGTGGGCAGGGTTGGGTCTAAGGGCTGTGGGACAGCCCCAGTTCTGAGCCCAGATGGAGGCAGGTTTCTTTAAGGTATCTATGTTCTTCCTTTGGGGATATCATTCATTTGTCTTTATAAAATTGGTTTAAATATCTTCTTTGTGCTTCAAATTGATACAATATGAAGAGCTTGTGCTATGCGTGTGGTTTTTAGGCTATGACATTTTGCCTTGACCAATTTTGAAGTTTTCTCTTTTTTTTTAACACTTGTGTCAAGGCATTTGGGTTGTGGTTATTATAGGTGTAGGTACCACTTTTGAGTTAAATTTTTATGGGTGTTTTGTTCTTTCCATTCCGTTTTCTTTCTGGACATATGAATGGTGTGGCTTCTCGTAGTTTAGCCAATCACTACTCTAGTTGGAGGCCAGATTTCTTAGGGCTGGCATGGCCTCTTGTACAGAATAGGTTCTTCATTCAAGTTCAAAACTTGTAAATGCTGACACAGACATGGAGGTGTTTGGTTGTAGATGTGATGGTGGGAGCACTGAGAAAGTGGAGTAAGAACCTGGCCAGTCTTCCTGCCTGGACTTTGGGTGTGCTCCATACTGTCTCTGGTAGCCTGGAATCTCCTACAGGTAGAGCAGGGAATCTCTCACAGAGATTTGTGAATTTAGCAGAGTGTGATATGGCAGGGATAGGAGATAGAACTTGTAAAGTGGACACAGGGACAGTTTGGGAGGTCCATTGTTTGATAGCCTATGAGAAATTCTGGAGGCCACTGTGGTCTCTGTTAGTACAGCCAGTCTATGCCACTGTTGGAGACTTGGATACTGTGAAGAGAATATGGATAACTAGGGATAAGCTGGATGAGAACCTCCAAAGTGAAGAGTAGGAGAGTTAGGCTTGTAATGGCATTCCTGAATTTCTGGTTGCCTGCATGGTCTCTGGTAGAGCCTTGATTCAACAGTGTAGATAGTGATTTAGTCATGTGTGTTGGTTGGTCAGTGGTACTCTATATTTTAAATAGTCATTTCTTCACTTCTCAAAAAATGTTTTCCCAATGCTCAAAACAATGCTCTGTATCAGTAGGAAAGAGTTCTGAACTGATAATTACAAAAAAGTTATTTGAAATAGAACATTTAAAGACTATGTTTGTCAAACAGTTTATAAGTTGCATCTTATGGCTATGTTTTAGCCTTAATAATGAACATATATCAAATGTACTTTGCTCAGTGTGTTTCAAAATGGTATGCTTGTGGTGGGAGGAACTGTATTTTCTGAACCAAGCCAAGTCCATAATCTCCTCCCAACTTCACCAAGAAATAACCAGGTATAGCCTTCATTATCTACCCCTGATCCTGTTGCCAGTAGACGATTTAAGATTGTACTTGTTAAATTCTCTCCTTAGTCATTGTTTTATCAAAGCCTTTAACACCAGTAGAAATGCCCTGAGAATAGACAGGCCAGTCCAGCCAAAAAGCATAAAGATTCACTGCAGATGTTCACTTCACCTTCATTTCCTCCAAAAACCAATTTTGTGGTCCTATACTCAGCTCTGTATCAAATCAACAGCATCATGAATGCAGTTCAAATTCTTCAGTATGTGGCACAGGTCTTCCTCTCCACAATTTTGTCTCCACATCCTTTTCTTTATCCTGACCAACTGAAAAGACCTAGATACTCCTATGGAATACTGAGGAAACTATGGGCAGAAAAAGAGGTAGGCTACATACTGATCATCAACTTTCCTTCCATTTTCCTCATCCCAACTTCCCATTATAATTTTTAGCTTTGAAGTAAACCTTCTGATGTAGACTTTCCTCACTTTCTATTTTTAAATGTTCTACTGGCAACATGGTCAGGGGGAGAAAATGGAGTCCACACCTGGTCACTTGCCCTGCATTCCTTCCTTATTTGAACAATTCAACACCCCTCTTCATGCTTCAACTTCATTCCTAAACGTTAGGTACTAATACCTACAAAGACATTTTTTCTTGGAAATGTCTGTAGACACTCTTGTAATTTGTGAGGTTTTATAAATAACCATTCTAAGAAAGAGAGTCACTGCCTGGTAATTATAGGCTTCTCAGCAACCAGAGTGAGTAGGATCTGAAGGACAGAACCCTGGAGTGCCTCAGTGAAACTCTTTTTATTTTTACACAAAAATTGGCAAGTTAATTCCTTCACAAACAAAACGTCTGTACGATCCAGGGGTTAACTTGTAAGACACATGACCTAAGAAACTCTCAGCCACAGGATAGCTCCTAGACTCTCAAACCCCTCAGTTGGACTAAAATATTCCAACTCTGAGAAATCCTTGAAAGAGTAGCCACATAAGATCTCAGTAAGACTCAGTGTAAAAAGACTACTTCAAGCCCAGAAGCAGATGGGTTTAGTGCAGAATTTTATCAGACCTTCATAGAAGACCTCATATGAATAATATCCAAAATATTACACAAAATAAAACAGGCGGAGCACTACCCAAGTCTGTCTATGAAGACACAATACTGATTATACCTAAACCACACAATGGCCCAACAAAGAAAGAGAATTTCAGACCAATTTCCCTCATGAATATTGGTGCAAAAATACTCAATTATATTCTCATAAACCGAATCCAAGAGCACATCAAAACGATCATCCATCATGATCAAGTAAGCTTCTTCCCAAGGATGCAGGGATGGTTCAATATATGGAAATTCATCAACATAATCCACTCTATAAATCAATTCAAAGTGAAAAACTACATGGTCATTTCATTAGAGGCTGAGAAATCCTTGACAAACTTCAACATCCTTTCATGATAAAAGTCCTGGAAAGAACAGGAATTCACGGCCCATACCTAAACAGCATAAAAACAATAAACAGCAAGCCAGTAGCTAACATGAAACTAAACAGGTAGAAACATGAAACAATCCTACTAAAATCAAGGACTAGACAGGGCTGCCCACTCTGTCTCTCTACTTATTCAATATGGTACTCAAAGTCCTAGCCAAACAATCTGAGAAATGATCTCAAAAGGATATAATAGAAAAGAAGAGGTCAAAATATAACTCTTTACAGATGATATGATAGTATACTTAAGTGACCCCAAAAGTTCCACCAGAGAAATGCTAAACCTGGTAAAGAACTTCAGCAAGGTTGCTGGGTATAAAATTAATTCCAACAAATCCGAAGCCTTCCTCTATTCAAAGGACAAACCGACTGAGAACGAAATTCTGACCCTTCACAATAGTCCCAAATAATATAAAATATGTTGGTGTGACTTTAACAAAGCAGGTGAAATATGTGTATGACAAGAACTTCAAGTCTCTGAAGAAAGAAATTGAAGATCTCAGAAGATGGGAAAACCTTCCATGCTCATGGATTGGAAGGATTAATATAGGAAAAAAATGGCCATTTTCTCAAAATCAATCTACAGATTCAATGCACTCCCCATCAAATTTCCTACTCAATTCTTCACTGAGTTAGAAAGAGTAATTTGCAAATATGTTTGGAATAACAAAAAACCAGGATAGCCAAAACTATACAAAAGAATTTCTGGGAGAATCACAATCACTGACCTCAAGCAGTAGTACAGAGCAATAGTGATAAAAACTGTATGGTATTGTTACAGAGACAGACAGACAGACCAATGGAATAGAACTGAAGACCCAAAAATTAACCCACACCCCTATGGTAACTTGATCTTTGACAAAGGATTTGAAACCATCCAATGCAAAAAACAAAGCATTTTCAGGAAATGATGCTGGTTCAACTGGAGGTCAGCATGTAGAAGAATGCAAAGCAATGCATTATCACCCTCTGTGAAACTCAAGTTCATGTGGATCAAAGACCTCCACATCAAACCAGATTCACTAAAAGTAATAGAAAAAAATGGGGAAGAATCTAGATCACATGGGCACAGGGGAAAGTTTCCTGATCAAAATACCAATGGATTATGTTCTAAGATCAAGAATTGACAAATGTTACCTCATACAGCTGCAAAGCTTATGTAAGGCAAAGGACACTGTCATTATGACAAAAAGGTAACCAACAGACTGGGAAAAGATCTTTACCAATCCTACATCTGATAGAGGGCTAATATTCAAAATATACAAATGAACCAAGAAGTGAATCTCCAGAGAGCCAAATAACCCTATTAAGAATTAGGTACAGAACTAAACAAAGAATTCTGAGCTGAGGAATATCAAATGACTGATAAGTACCTAAAGAAATGCTCAACATCCTTAATCTTCATGGAAATGAACATCAAAACAACCCTGAGATTCCACTTACTCCAGTCAGAATGGCTAAGATCAAAAACTCAGGTGCTGGCAAGGATGTGGATCAAGAGGAACACTCCTCAATTGCTGGTGGGATTGCAAACTGGTACAACTACTCTGGAAATCATTCTGGAGTTTTTTCTGAAATTTGGACCTGAGGAACATACTATATTATTCTTGGGTATATACCCAAAAGATGCTCCAACATACAACAAAGATACTTAATCCACTATGTTCATAGCAGCCTTATTTATAATAGCCAGAAGCTGGAAAGATCTAAGATGCCCTTCAACAGAGGAATAGATACAGAAAATATGGTACATCTACACAATGGATTACTACTCAGCTACCAAAAACAATGACTTCATTAAATTCATAGGCAAATGGATTTCCTAGAATATTTCAGCCTGAGTGAGATAACCCAATCACAGGAAAACACACATGGTATACACTAACTGATCAGTGGATATTAACAGAAAATATCAAATTATCCGAGATACCACAGACTACATAAATCTCAAGAAGGATGACCAAAGTACAGAAGTTTTACTCTTTCTTAAAATGGGGAAAGAAATGTTCATAGGAGGTGATACAGAGGCTAAATTTAGAGCAGAGAAGATTGCTGACAGGATCTGGGTATAGTTGTCTCCTGAGAGACACAGCAGGATCGTGTCAAATACAGAGGCTTATGCTAGCAACAAAACATTGAAATGAGAACAGAACCCTTGTTGGAGGAATTAGAGAAAGGATTGAAAGACTTGAAGGGACTTGCAAACCTATAAGTACAACAATGCCAACCAACCAGAGCTCCCAGGGGATCAACCACTATCCAAAGACTATACATGGAACAACCCATTTCTTCAGCTGCATATGTAACAGAGGATGTCCTTGTTGGGCACCAAAGGAAGGTGAAAGCATTTGGTCCTGCCCAGTTTGGAACCCCAGTGTTAGGGAATGTTGGGGTGAATGGGGAGAGAAACACCCTTATAGAAGTGGGGGTATAGGGCTTATGGACAGGAAACTAGGAAATGGAATAACATTTGAACATTTTTTATCCAATAAAAATCTTAACACGTGTATAAAATGTAAAACAGGTTACTTCAAAGCTTAGGTGTCAACAGTATGAATTCTTGGGAGATACAAAGGATCTGCTAAAATTCTGCAAGAAGACACACCTATCCAGATGGTGGAAAATTTCATACAACACAAAAACACCAGCAAGAACAAAATTAACAAAAACAAAATTACAGAAATCTACAATGATTGGTCACTAATATCTCTCAATATCAATGATTTTAATTTCTCTATAATAAAAAGACACAGTCTAACAGCATGGATGTGAAAATAGAATCCACCTTTTCAAGCGTCCAATGGACATACCCCACTGTCAGAAATTCACATTACTTCAGGATAATGTGTTGTAAAAAGGATTTCTAAGCAAATGAACCTAGGAAGAAAATTTGTACATTCACACCAATATATAACAGTGTAGATTGCAAACCAGACCTAACCTGAAAATATAGGGAAGAATACTTCACACTTTTCAAAGGATAAAAACCTAATATGACATTTCAAACCTTATCGACTGTGTCCTCTGAAGTTGGGCACACAAGTTTGCAAAAAATGCTTCTACAGTTTCACATATACTCGCACACTGTTATTGGTGGACTTTAATACTCAGTTGAAGTAGGTTTGGCTTAATGGTGCTTGCATTATAATGTTAATTTTGGTCACCAAAACTGCTTACAAAAGTGTCTGCACTTAAGACACCAAGGAATCCTGAACCCAGTTGCCTTTCATTGGTAAATAAGATGCCAACAGCCAATGGCTGGGCAGTACAGACAGACGGGCATTTGAGGATTCCTGGGCTTGAAAGAGAGAAGCGAGGTATAGAAGCAGAATCACCACGAGTGGGGTATAAGATGGACCAGACATATAAGAATTCAGGTAAGTGGTTCTAGATGAGAAGAAATATAGATTTCAAAGTGTGTTAAATCTGGGATGCCAGAGGGGAGTGTTTGCTAGCTGTGGGACAGATTAGAAGTTCCCAGCAAGCAAAGGCATATAAAAATTAACTGGTGTGTGTGTGTGTGTGTGTGTGTGTGTGTGTGTGTGTGTGTGTGTGTGTGTGTCTTTCATTCAAGAATCCAGATTGCTCTTGGGCAGATGTGAAAGTTCAACTCACCAGAAGCAAAACAGGTTAACTATCACTACACTCAGCTTTCACTAATACTCAGATTATTTAGACAGAAACTAAACAAGAAATAATGGAGTTACCAATCTTTGTAAACCAAATGGGCCTAACATGTATTTATGATATTTTTCCTAAAATCATACATAGTAAACATTATTATCAAATTCTCATAAAAAATTCTCAATAATTGACCAAGTACTCAAACATAAAGCAAGTCACAACACATACAAGGAAACTGAAAAGCAAAAGAAAACAAAACTCACTGCATCCTGTCAGTAATAATTCAGTACAACCGTATGTAAACAAAACTAACAACAGAAAGAATACAAACACATGGAAAATGAATAATTCTCTACCAAATAAAAAAGAGTTCAAGACAGAAATAAAGATATAAAAATACTTTGAGAATTAAGTGAACATTATTACACAGCATAAAAATTCGGTGGGCATAATGGTATCCATTGAAGGAGGCAAGTTCAACTGGGTGATTGTGGCACAAACCTTTAAATTCAGTATGTGGGATGCATATCCAGCAGAGGTTAAACTAGTTCACATAACTAGTTCCAGAAAATCCAGGCTACAGAAAGAAAGACCTCTTCATTAAAAAAGAAGAATACAAAAAGAAAGGAAGAAGAAAGAATGATTTCACAGTACTTAACAGCACACCAGAAGTTTGAAATCTGGAAGATATGGATATTTTCCTCACCACATACTACTTTCTAGAATCAAAGAATGTCAGCATAACAGTTTACAGAGAACTCTAACCAATAGTGAAATACAAAAGCTCATTAAAATTCTCCCAACTGCTGCACCTCCCCCAAAATCTGAAACAAATAAATTTTTGACAGAATTCTTAGAGTCTTTCAAAATTATAATACTATTATTCCCATATTGTCCCAAATAATAGAAACTGAAGAAACATTGCCCAGTTCAGATTATGAGGCTACAGTCACCATGATATTCAAGATAAAAAAAGAACTAACCAAGATGGAGATTTATAGATTGACTTCTCTTATCAACCTTGGTACAAATATACTCAATAAAATATTTGCAAAGTGAACCCAAGAACAAACAAAAATATCAACCTCCTTGATCATGTAAGCTTTATCCTTGAGAGGCAGGGAAGATTTCATATATAAAGGTTAATAAATGTATGCACGTATGTATGTGTGTGTATATTCACACATTATTACATGAAGCAAGTGGGTAACCCATTGGGGATGGGGTGCCATGTGAAGCCAGTTTGGAAAAATACACAATAAAGTATGACCCTTGTCTCATAATCAAAACAAAAAGGTCATAAGGTAAGAGAATGGCTGTTTGAACTGAGGAATGAAATGAGTAGCAAGACGAGCAATAGATGTGGGTTTCAAATGGGAAAAAAACTGGCAAAGTACATTAAACATACATGTGAATGTGTCATAATAAAATGCATTCATTTAAAATGAAATAACCATTTTACACAGATGAAACTGAATACAATGCTGAATGTGGACTCTTGGCAATTTTATTTGTACTCATGAAATATGAATGTGCTTATCCTTCCTATGAAAATCTCTCCATCTCACATCTCTCTGAGTCTGTACATTTGCTACCTAGGACAGGAGTTCTGGTTCATGCACACATAAAATGTTGTTATTTAAATGTACAACAAAATCTAGAAAGGAAACAAACTCTGCCTCATCATAAATGCTAAATAATACATGTCACAACATAGAAGAAAGAATTGCCTATATTTGGGCTGCTTGCTCTGCAGCCTATATCCGGAAACACTCATCAGACCACAATTATCAGTATACTCTCCCACTTGGCTATGAAAACTGTATAAGAAGAGTTTACTCATTAAACAAAGTTTACTTGCCACTTACTATTTTCTTCTAAAACACTAATTGTAAGACTTCTTCATGGTGACTACTGGAATGTAAAATTAGCAAAATCAATGGAGAAAATAAGTGATAAAGTAGAAGAAACTTGTCAAAATGAGGTATTCATCTGTGAGAACTGAGGGTCAAATGGGAAATCATGTTTTAGAACTCAAATATTAAGCTTAGTTTTTCTTTAAAAATAATGGGGAAACAAGAGTGCTCGGTCTTATGTAGTATTTGAAATGAGGAACAAAAGTTTAAGTAGAGACTTCTATGGAGATTCTTAAGTATTTTAAAAGCAACATTTACTATTATTCAGGACATTTCTGGATTTGCCATGATGTTTTAATTCCCAAGACAACGTAAGCATAGTTTTTGTTTAGATATTCTGTACGTGACAATGCTGTATGTTGCCCATAATATATTCTCAATGGATCACAATGCTCTAAACATGAGGCTGCTTTTCCCTGACATGAGATTTGTGACACAATGTTCAGTGTATAACCATGACCTCAGACTCTATGAGTCCTTCCTGAAAGTGGATCAACTACAAAAATCCACTGATAATTATTTCAAGTGTTCACATAAACAGAATTTGAGGCAATCCTGAGACCAAATTTCACAAAGTGGAATCTTTCCAGGGACTTAAATTTCCTGGGAAAAACGTGTGATGTCATTCATGTAGCTACAACTCCCTCATCTATATTTATCAACTAAGTTTATCACATGAACAGTGGACATCAGATGAACATCCCCAGGAGATAGTATCAAAGATTGCTCCAGGGGTGAGGAAACAGCTCTAAAAAAGGAAACAGAAATGCAGATGTAGCATCTCCCTTGGCCACAGTGATAAAAGTACATGGGGATATATGGGTATCTGATTTGCTAATCTGTGTGCCACTTCACAAACCATTCTGCCCAGGCTCAGGGAAGGAAAACTATGTTCACTTTGATTTTATTCTTCTTGCTCTTGCACATTCTACTTCATGTGGCTGGTTTCAATTATCCCACCTGCTCTTGGAGAATAAAGCAGAATAGAGACAAGGATGGAAACTCAGAAACAGGCTGTATCTTCTTGATTCTACCAGTAAAAGGGCCTGTGGAGAAAGAGAATTTCAAGCCTCTTTTGAATACACAGTAAGTGTTTTTATATTTTCCATGTACATGTGATCATGAATATTTCCTGAGTCTATTGAGTTTGAGGAGCAAAGTCATCCTATGGGTCTCTTGTACTCTGTTATTAATCTGCAAAACAAGAAAGAGCTCCAAATTCTACTATAGACTTAATGCTTTATTACCACTTTAAATTGACAGTGTTTTTTTTAAGCCTGCCTCCCACTTACCAGAATTTAATCTGAGTAATAAAACACTTTCAGCTATTATCAATCAGCCATATCCCTCTCCTAGACAGTTTCCATAGCACAGTATCACAATACTATCTCATTGAAAGATAATTTTTATGACTTTATTTTATGTGTTTTATGCAAATGTCCAGAATCAACTGATGTTCCTTCCATCGATGGGCTACTTCTAGTGTTTGTGCTGAGGCCACCAATGTTGGAGACACACCTACCTGTGCAGAACTTTCATATAGATACTCAGTTATTTTCGTAAATTTTCTCCATGTGTCCCCATTTATGTACTGAAGCTGCATCAAGAATCGATATAAAAGTGCTGTGAACTTCAAAATATGGTCTATATAAATTCACTGGCTTTCAGGTCTCATAATTTCCAGTTCTTCCCTCTCTCTTTAGAATAAAGAAGAAATGTACTGATTATAAAAATGTTTGCATTTTTTAAAAAGTGATATTATCACTAATAGCAGTGGCTAGTTACTTACCTTGTTACTATACTGGGTAATAACT
This sequence comes from Rattus norvegicus, assembly GCF_021556685.1. NCBI lineage: Eukaryota > Metazoa > Chordata > Mammalia > Rodentia > Muridae > Rattus > Rattus norvegicus. The sequence continues at coordinate 73,473,097 of NC_141534.1, forward strand.
GTGGCATATGATTGTTGGCAATACTAGAGAATAAGGATAAAGGAGTTACCAACTAGCTCATCTTTGTCATTATTTAAGGTGCATATGACTTCCCTTTTTACCTCTCTGTTATTTAGCCTGACACTTTCAATATTTAGCACTTTATGTCTCTTTTTCAGTACTCTTACAAAATATACTTGCATATTTTACCAGTGTGGGCACTCTGAGTATTTTGATATTATGAGTGTCTTTTTAAAACACAGTACTTTAGACCACAAAGACACTATGATCACTCAAGTACTTTATGTTTCTTAATGTTTAATGTACAGGATTTAGTATTTGATTTGTACAAATACTAGTCTCAAATTTTTGTCATATGTTAGTGAAATTTTTAAAGACATCTTTTTTGTGTATCCATAAAGAATATTCTAAAAAGAATTGTTTTTGCAAAAAGGGCATGACAGGTGTAAAATTTCTAATTGGAATACAGATATTTAACTCCTAGTAAAAATTAATAATGAAGTAAAGTATTTGATATTTATCAGTCAGATGTTTTGGAATATTCTGAAAAGATATGAGATATTATTCTTTTCTTAAACACAAAGCAGAATTATTCCATTGCAACTGGATTTTAGAAAGAACATTTAAGATAAGGATGATATGTGGGGTTATGATAAATATATTGCCCCCTAATGAAAATGAATTTTAATGACATGAGACAAGTTTTGCCACAGAAGACTTTACTGCTTTAGCCAATATCCTCACTTTTACACAAGAATAACATAAACTCAATGGCACAAACATATCCAATGTGTTTTTACTTATTTCTCACTGATTTCAAATGAATATGTGACCATTATTGTTTGATCAGATATTTGATGATTTATTTACATTCTTAACAAATAATCGAAAACAAGAGACTAAAAACTCTCTCAGTGAGAACATGATAATAGTACATCTCATTTACTGGACATGACCTCTCATGAACATGTAAAGGTTTTATGAGCTTCCGGCTCCTTTTGTTATCTCAACCTCATTACAAAGCTCATTTCAACTGTTAGGGGGGTGAAGGCAATACAATCGAGTTCAAGATTGTCCTTTTTTGGACTGAAAATGATATTTGTAAATTGCTCTCTTTATAAACACTGTAACTTTTTCCAGAACACTCTCTGAAAACATCAAGCATGCTCTTGTCTTGGCTTTTTCCATAAATGAAATCAACAGGAACCCGGATCTTTTGCCAAATATGACTCTAACATTGGAAATTTCAATACCAAATTGTAACTGGAAATCCAAATTTAAAAATATCATTTATGATAGTTTACATAATTATAAAATTCTCCCTAATTATTCCTGTGAGGATAACCTCCTGTGTGTAGTGGCACTTACAGGAGGAGACTGGGCAACGACTCTGTTACTTTATACAATCTTCAACTACTTCATGTATCAGCAGGTTAGTGTGTGTCTGTGTGTGTCTGTGTGTGTACTTGTGTGTTAGGGACAGGGTGGGAATTCATGAAATCGGGTATCACTTGGACCCCTCATAATATTACTAGGCCTGAGTCAATATATATACTTCATAGTTACTCTTTCGAAGCTTGATGGAGCTTTCATATGTTCTTATATGATATAGTGATGAGGGAAGAAAAAATAGCTATCTGGGATTTCTAGAAATCTCCTGAAAAATATGTTTATAAGTTCTTAAGAATACATTGTATCTCATGCTGCTTCCTGTGTTGTAGTTCTTTCATCTGACTTACGGACCTTTCCATCCTGTCCTGAATGATCATGAAAACTTTCCCAATCTATATCAGATGTCCTCTGATGATACATCTCTACCCCTTGTCCTGGTGTCCTTTATAATCCATTTCAGTTGGAACTGGATAGGGTTGGCCATCTCAGACAATGATCAAGGTACCCAATTTCTCTCATATTTGAAAAGAGAGATGGAAAATAATACAGTCTGCTTTGCTTTTGTCAGCATGATCCCAGTCAATATGGATTTATACATATCAAGAGCTGAAGTGTATTTCAACCAAATCATGACATCCCTACATCTACATCCACCCTCCCCTTCCTTATGGGTGTTCCCCTCCCAACCCTCCCCCCATTGCCGCCCTCCGCCCACCAGTCTAGTTCACTGGGGGTTCAGTCTTAGCAGGACCCAGGGCTTCCCCTTCCACTGGTGCTCTTACTAGGATATTCATTGCTACCTATGGGGTCAGAGTCCAGGGTCAGTCCATGTATAGTCTTTAGGTAGTGGCTTAGTCCCTGGAAGCTCTGGTTGCTTGGCATTGTTGTACTTTTGGGGTCTCGAGCCCCTTCAAGGTCTTCCAGTTCTTTCTCTGATTCCTTCAATAGGGGACCTATTCTCAGTTCAGTGGTTTGCTGCTGGCATTCGCCTCTATATTTGCTGTATTCTGGCTGTGTCTCTCAGGAGCGATCTACATCCGGCTCCTGTCGGTCTGCACTTCTTTGCTTCATCCATCTTGTCTAATTGGGTGGCTATATATGTATGGGCCACATGTGGGGCAGGCTCTGAATGGGTGTTCCTTCAGTCTCTGTTTTAATCTTTGCCTCTCCCTTCTCTGCCAAGGGTATTCTTTTTCCTCATTTAAAGAAGGAGTGAAGCATTCACATTTTGATCATCCGTCTTGAGTTTCGTTTGTTCTAGGGAACTAGGGTAATTCAAGCATTTGGGCTAATAGCCACTTATCAATGAGTGCATACCATGTATGTCTTTCTGTGATTGGGTTAGCTCACTCAGGATGATATTTTCCAGTTCCAACCATTTGCCTACGAATTTCATAAACTCGTTGTTTTTGATAGCTGAGTAATATTCCATTGTGTAGATGTACCACATTTTCTGTATCCATTCCTCTGTTGAAGGGCATCTGGGTTCTTTCCATTTTCTGGCTATTATAAATAAGGCTGCGATGAACATAGTGGAGCACGTGTCTCTTTTATATGTTGAGGCATCTTTTGGGTATATGCCCAAGAGAGGTATAGCTGGATCCTCAGGCAGTTCAATGTCCAATTTTCTGAGGAACCTCCAGACTGATTTCCAGAATGGTTTTACCAGTCTGCAATCCCACCAACAATGGAGGAGTGTTCCTCTTTCTACACATCCTCGCCAGCATCTGCTGTCACCTGAGTTTTTGATCTTAGCCATTCTCACTGGTGTGAGGTGAAATCTCAGGGTTGTTTTGATTTGCATTTCCCTTATGACTAAAGATGTTGAACATTTCTTTAGGTGTTTCTCAGCCATTCGGCATTCCTCAGCTGTGAATTATTTGTTTAGCTCTGAACCCCATTTTTTAATAGGGTTATTTGTTTCCCTGTGGTCTAACTTCTTGAGTTCTTTGTATATTTTGGATATAAGGCCTCTATCTGTTGTAGGGTTGGTAAAGATCTTTTCCCAATCTGTTGGTTGCCGTTTTGTCCTAACCACAGTGTCCTTTGCCTTACAGAAGCTTTGCAGTTTTATGAGATCCCATTTGTCAATTCTTGATCTTAGAGCATAAGCCATTGGTGTTTTGTTCAGGAAATTTTTTCCAGTGCCCATGTGTTCCAGATGCTTCCCTAGTTTTTCTTCTATTAGTTTGAGTGTGTCTGGTTTGATGTGGAGGTCCTTGATCCACTTGGACTTAAGCTTTGTACAGGGTGATAAGGATGGATCGATCTGCATTCTTCTACATGTTGCCCTCCAGTTGAACCAGCACCATTTGCTGAAAATGCTATCTTTTTTCCATTGGATGGTTTTGGCTCCTTTGTCAAAAATCAAGTGACCATAGGTGTGTGGGTTCATTTCTGGGTCTTCAATTCTATTCCATTGGTCTATCTGTCTGTCTCTGTACCAATACCATGCAGTTTTTATCACTATTGCTCTGTAATACTGCTTGAGTTCAGGGATAGTGATTCCCCCTGAAGTCCTTTTATTGTTGAGGATAGCTTTAGCTATCCTGGGTTTTTTGTTATTCCAGATGAATTTGCAAATTGTTCTGTCTAACTCTTTGAAGAATTGGATTGGTATTTTGATGGGGATTGCATTGAATCTGTAGATTGCTTTTGGTAAAATGGCCATTTTTACTATATTAATCCTGCCAATCCATGAGCATGGGAGATCTTTCCATCTTCTGAGGTCTTCTTCAATTTCTTTCCTCAGTGTCTTGAAGTTCTTATTGTAGAGATCTTTTACTTGCTTGGTTAAAGTCACACCGAGGTACTTTATATTATTTGGGTCTATTATGAAGGGTGTCGTTTCCCTAATTTCTTTCTCGGCTTGTTTCTCTTTTGTATAGAGGAAGGCAACTGATTTATTTGAGTTAATTTTATACCCAGCCACTTTGCTGAAGTTGTTTATCAGCTTTAGTAGTTCTCTGGTGGAACTTTTGGGATCACTTAAATATACTATCATGTCATCTGCAAATAGTGATATTTTGACCTCTTCTTTTCCGATCTGTATCCCTTTGATCTCCTTTTGTTGTCTGATTGCTCTGGCTAGAACTTCAAGAACTATATTGAATAAGTAGGGAGAGAGTGGGCAGCCTTGTCTAGTCCCTGATTTTAGTGGGATTGCTTCAAGTTTCTCTCCATTTAGTTTAATGTTAGCAAGTGGTTTGCTGTATATGGCTTTTACTATGTTCAGGTATGGGCCTTGAATTCCTATTCTTTCCAGGACTTTTATCATGAAGGAGTGTTGAATTTTGTCAAATGCTTTCTCAGCATCCAATGAAATGATCATGTGGTTGTGTTCTTTCAGTTTGTTTATATAATGGATCACGTTGATGGTTTTCCGTATATTAAACCATCCCTGCATGCCTGGGATGAAGCCTACTTGATCATGGTGGATGATTGTTTTGATGTGCTCTTGAATTCGGTTTGCCAGAATTTTATTGAGTATTTTTGCGTCGATATTCATAAGGGAAATTGGTCTGAAGTTCTCTTTCTTTGTTGTGTCTTTGTGTGGTTTAGGTATAAGAGTAATTGTGGCTTCGTAGAAGGAATTCGGTAGGGCTCCATCTGTTTCAATTTTGTGGAATAGTTTGGATAATATTGGTATGAGGTCTTCTATGAAGGTTTGATAGAATTCTGCACTAAACCCGTCTGGACCTGGGCTCTTTTTGGTTGGGAGACCTTTAATGACTGCTTCTATTTCCTTAGGAGTTATGGGGTTGTTTAACTGGTTTATCTGTTCCTGATTTAACTTCGATACCTGGTATCTGTCTAGGAAATTGTCCATTTCCTGAAGATTTTCAAATTTTGTTGAATATAGGTTTTTATAGTAAGATCTGATGATTTTTTGAATTTCCTCCGAATCTGTAGTTATGTCTCCCTTTTCATTTCTGATTTTGTTAATTTGGACACACTCTCTGTGTCCTCTCGTTAGTCTGGCTAAGGGTTTATCTATCTTGTTGATTTTCTCAAAGAACCAACTTTTGGTTCTGTTGATTCTTTCTATGGTCCTTTTTGTTTCTACTTGGTTGATTTCAGCTCTGAGTTTGATTATTTCCTGCCTTCTACTCCTCCTGGGTGTATATGCTTCTTTTTGTTCTAGAGCTTTTAGGTGTGCTGTCAAGCTGCTGACATATGCTCTTTCCTGTTTCTTTCTGCAGGCACTCAGCGCTATGAGTTTTCCTCTTAGCACAGCTTTCATTGTGTCCCATAAGTTTGAGTATGTTGTATCTTCATTTTCATTAAATTCTAAAAAGTTTTTAATTTCTTTCTTTATTTCTTCCTTGACCAGGTTATCATTGAGTAGAGCATTGTTCAATTTCCACGTATATGTGGGCATTCTTCCCTTATTGTTATTGAAGACCAGTTTTAGGCCGTGGTGGTCCGATAGCACGCATGGGATTATTTCTATCTTTCTGTACCTGTTGAGGCCCGTTTTTTGACCAATTATATGGTCAAGTTTGGAGAAAGTACCATGAGGAGCTGAGAAGAAGGTATATCCTTTTGCTTTAGGATAGAATGTTCTATAAATATCCGTTAAGTCCATTTGGCTCATGACTTCTCTTAGTCTGTCTACATCACTGTTTAATTTCTGTTTCCATGATCTGTCCATTGATGAGAGTGGGGTGTTGAAATCTCCCACTATTATTGTGTGAGGTGCAATGTGTGTTTTGAGCTTCAGTAAGGTTTCTTTTACATATGTAGGTGCCCTTGTATTTGGGGCATAGATATTTAGGATTGAGAGTTCATCTTGGTTGATTTTTCCTTTGATGAATATGAAGTGTCCTTCCTTATCTTTTTTGATGACTTTTAGTTGGAAATTGATTTTATTTGATATTAGAATGGCTACTCCAGCTTGCTTCTTCTGACCATTTGCTTGGAAAGTTGTTTTCCAGGCTTTCACTCTGAGGTAGTGTCTGTCTTTGTCTCTGAGGTGTGTTTCCTGTAGGCAGCAGAATGCAGGGTCCTCGTTGCGTATCCAGTTTGTTAATCTATGTCTTTTTATTGGGGAGTTGAGGCCATTGATATTGAGAGATATTAAGGAATAGTGATTATTGCTTCCCGTTATATTCATATTTGGTTGTGAGGTTATGTTTGTGTGCTTTCATTCTCTTTGTTTTGTTGCCAAGACGATTAGTTTCTTGCTTCTTCTAGGGTATAGCTTGCCTCTTTATGTTGGGCTTTACCATTTATTATCCTTTGTAGTGCTGGATTTGTAGAAAATATTGTGTAAATTTGGTTTTGTCATGGAATATCTTGGTTTCTCCATCAATGTTAATTGAGAGTTTTGCTGGATACAGTAACCTGGGCTGGCATTTGTGTTCTCTTAGGGTCTGTATAACATCAGTCCAGGATCTTCTGGCCTTCATAGTTTCTGGCGAGAAGTCTGGTGTGATTCTGATAGGTCTCCCTTTATATGTTACTTGACCTTTTTCCCTTACTGCTTTTAATATTCTTTCTTTATTTTGTGCGTTTGGTGTTTTGACAATTATGTGACGGGAGGTGTTTCTTTTCTGGTCCAATCTATTTGGAGTTCTGTAGGCTTCTTGTATGTCTATGGGTATCTCTTTTTTTAGGTTAGGGAAGTTTTCTTCTATGATTTTGTTGAAGATATTTACTGGTCCTTTGAGCTGGGAGTCTTCACTCTCTTCTATACCTATTATCCTTAGGTTTGATCTTCTCATTGAGTCCTGGATTTCCTGTATGTTTTGGACCAGTAGCTTTTTCCGCTTTACATTATCTTTGACAGTTGAGTCAATGATTTCTATGGAATCTTCTGCTCCTGAGATTCTCTCTTCCATCTCTTGTATTCTGTTGGTGAAGTTTGTATCTACAGCTCCTTGTCTCTTCTTTTGGTTTTCTATATCCAGGGTTGTTTCCATGTGTTCTTTCTTGATTGCTTCTATTTCCATTTTTAATTCCTTCAGCTGTTTGATTGTGTTTTCCTGGAATTCTTTCAGGGATTTTTGCGATTCCTCTCTGTAGGCTTTTACTTGTTTATTAATGTTTTCCTGTGCTTCCCTAAGTGTGTTCATGTCTTTCTTGAAGTCCTCCAGCATCATGATCAAATATGATTTTGAAACTAGATCTTGCTTTTCTGGTGTGTTTGGATATTCCATGTTTGTTTTGGTGGAGAATTGGGCTCCGATGATGGCATGTAGTCTTGGTTTCTGTTGCTTGGGTTCCTGTGCTTGCCTCTCGCCATCAGATTATCTCTAGTGTTACTTTGTTCTGCTATTTCTGACAGTGGCTAGACTGTCCTATAAGCCTGTGTGTCAGGAGTGCTGTAGACCTGTTTTCCTCTCTTTCAGTCAGTTATGGGAACAGAGTGTTCTGCTTTCGGGCGTGTAGTTTTTCCTCTCTACAGGTCTTCAGCTGTTCCTGTGGGCCTGTGTCTTGAGTTCACCAGGCAGCTTTCTTGCAGCAGAAAATTTGGTCTTACCTGTGGTCCCGAGGCTCAGGTTTGCTCGTGGGGTGCTGCCCAGGGGCTCTCTGCAGCGGCAGCAACCAGGAAGACCTGTGCCGCCCCTTCCGGGAGCTTCAGTGCACCAGGGTTCCAGATGGTCTTTAGCTTTTTCCTCTGGCGTCTGAGATGTGTGTGCAGGGAGCAGTCTCTTCTGGTTTCCCAGGCTTGTCTGCCTCTCTGAAGGTTTAGCTCTCCCTCCCACGGGATTTGGGTGCAGAGAACTGTTTATCCTGTCTGTTTCCTTCAGGGTCCAGTGGTGTCTCTGGCAGGGGTCCTGCCGCTCCTGGGCCCTCCCCCACGGGAGCCCAGAGGCCTTATACAGTTTCCTCTTGGGCCAGGGATGTGGGCAGGGGTGAGCAGTGTTGGTGGTCTCTTCCGCTCTGCAGCCTCAGGAGTGCCCACCTGACCAGGCGGTTGGGTCTCTCTCTCATCGGGTCTGGGAGCAGAGATGTCACATAGGTTTTTATACTGAAAGCATATCCAGTCCTTCCTAATGAACCCACTCAATAATGGATCTTTGTTCATTAATTGTCACATATGTAGTAATCACTGTAGGATATTGTTTTAACTAGAGATCTCAATTTATGCTGTTCCCAATGTAGGTGAGAGTTATCACTTGGTGCTCTGAGAGTATTTACACAGAGAATAATGCAAGGATTCAATTTACTCCATTCCTGTGTGCTTATGTGTGTGCATGTATATTTCTCACGGTATATATGTAGATATATCTATATTTATGTCAATCTCTTCCTTTATATTATGTGTATATCTATCTGTCTACCAGTTGGTCTATCTGTCCATTTGTTCAAACATTGGTATGAGCATCCATCCATCCATCCATCCATCCATCCATCCATCCATCTATGCATCTATCTATCTATCTATCTATCTGTCTGTCTGTCTGTCTGTCTGTCTATCTATCTATCTATCTATCTATCTATCTATCTATCTTTGTGTATTTGCCTATATATGTTTTTATGGTCATTAACATGTAATTGTCTGTTTTTCCATTGCTTTCACTATTTATTATTTTGTATAAGAATATATTCCTGTGTTTATTTATCATGCATGTTTCTTCATGTGTCTGTATGTTTAGTGTGGTTTTTTGAATGTTCTTTCAGTTATGTATAAGGCTTTTGCTTTGCCAGTGTGTTCTTGTATGAGAGCATACATTTGACTGTGTGACAATGCCAGACTCTGTTTGGGTGTCAGTATATGTGTATGTCTACCTATGTATATTCTTCTGAACATGTGTTTCCATGTGGGTTTATGTGTGTTCACCTGGGTATATGGTTTTATGTGTGTTCACCTGGGTATTTGTTTTGTGTGTTTCTGCATCTGTTTGACTATTTTGATGCATATTCTGTTTCAGTGTGTATCTGTATATTCATGTGTATTTTGGCATGTATGTGTATGTTTGTGTAAATAACTGTATGCTACAGCTATGTGTGCATCTTTATACATATGCGAGTCTCTCCCTTTTTCATGTAGCTGTATTTTCACATTGCAAATATATGTTTGTTCACATGCATGTTTGTGGTTGTGTGGTAATTTCTAATGAGAAAACTAAAATAACAGAAACATTATTTTGTTTATCTCTTTGCTTTCACTGAGATATTTTTCACCTGCATACTGTCAACAAAGTTGCCTTTAAGATGAGTATAAGGATACATTTTCTTACCTTAAGCAAGAACATATACTCTATAGTATGTTGCCTGTCTTTCAGCTGGGTTCCTCTTTGAGAAAGATCCACTTCACTAATCCTGTTGGAGACAGAATAAATATGAATCAAAGAGACAAACAACAAGAAATGTATGACATTTTCTACATTTGGAATTTTCCACAGGGACTTGAATTTAAAGTGAAAATAGGACTATTTAGTCCCTATTTTATAAATGGTCAACAGTTACATTTATCTGGAGATATGATAGAGTGGGCAAGAGGAAGTACACAGGTGGGTTTTTGCCTAACTGGACTCATTTAAATTACACTGTCAAGCGTGTGCATCCAACATTTCTTGAAAGTGATAAAATGAAGTTCATGTGAGAGACCAATTTCTAACCTCATAACCTACGTTTCTAATTTTCATTCTTTTTCAGATGAGTGTTTAACAGTTTATTTAGGATTTCTATAGTGCATGTAATGTATTTGTATCAGATCAGAACTTGTTTCTTTCCTTCAACATTAACTGAAACTGTTTTTGAAAACAGTTTCATATTATTTCCTGTAAAGTTAGCAATATTCTATTGGTACTATTCTTATTCTTATGATGAACCTCATCAAAAGATGTTTAAAGGCTCATATTCATCGTAAGGATAGAGTAAATTCAAAATTGTTTTTTAATGTGTAATTTTAAGCTGATTGACCAACTAGTCCTAAATTTCCAACATCTCTAGCTAACCATACAGTAACATTTTTATGACACTTTTAGATACTTTATGAACTATATTTTGTTTTTTTCAGTTTTAAAAATATGGGTATGGAATTTGTTCTGCATGTATTATATAGATGCATGTAACACCATCATGTATGGTATATATGGATGAGTGAAGAGTTATTTGAATCTCAGAGTACTTGCAAGAGCTCCATGCCACACAGTGGGTACTGGAAATCAAATTTGGGTTCTCTTTACTGGTAGCAATTGTTGTTGAGAGCTGATCCATGTTTGTAGTCCTGATTCCTATCTTGGAAGATTTAATGATGACTAAAGGAAACATTTTGGCCCCACGTGCACAAATCATTCGACCAAACAAGGATATGCATAGTTTCCTTCTCAAATATGGGGAGACATTGGTAGTAATAAAAATTCACCTTTTGAGGAAATTTGAAAATGGTGTATTTCATATGCATAATAGGATTTTATAGGTGTGAATTCAGATGTGCTTGGTTTCATTGTGTCATATTCCACCATGCCCCCAGCCCCAGAAAAAAAAATAACAAACATTGAGTTGTGTCTTCATGCTTGATATGAAGTGATTCCCAGGTTGCTCATACAGTGTGAAATTTACAATTGCTGTTTTTCTCAATGTGATTAAGAATGTAATTCAAAGTGAAACAAATGTAAGAACTAAAAGTGTAGTTCCAGAGCTACATATCCATTTAGAAGATAGTATTGTAATCTTCTGTGTGTTCTAAACAACCTCACTTGAGCCTTCAAACACATCCACTAGAAATCTGTAGATTTTTAAAAAATGCAACCAGTGTTCTATTCACATATATCATAATCCCAATATGGAAACAAATAAATAAAATCATGAAAATCTCAGGGAAATATGATTTCAATGTTTACAGTCATGAACTTAAGGGAAAGAATATTCAATGTTATGCTAATCAAAGAATCAAAGAATGAATATAAGAACATGAAAAAAAATAAAAGAGGGCTGTAACCCCATCTGGGAGAATACATTGAAAGTCTGAATACATTTTATAATAGGACATTGATTGTGTATGTGACAGAGAACTTCCAGAGGTATAAAATAATGAAAGAATTTCAATCAAAAATATATAACAGAAAAGCAAAATAAAACAAATTAATATCTTAGTGCAAAGACTCACAAAATGAGTACTCCAAGTTGAGGACAGGGTGTCAAGAGTTGAAGACAAGGCACAAGATTTAGGAACTCCAAAACAAATCAAAGATTAAAGAACAAGGAAAAATGAAAATCATAATGACCAAGGACTTGTGATTAAAAGATCACTTTAAAAACTTTGGGGATAATACAAGGAAGGAAATACTCTATGTCTAAATGGTGAATAAATTATATAGACATTTGACAAGTAGAAGCAGGTAAATAGCAAATAATCAACTTTCAAAATGAAGTAGTCCTCGACATATTTGACTTAAAATTTGCTGTTCAAAAAAAGGAGGATATGAAAGCAACAGGAGAGAAAGCAACAGGAGAGAACCTTGTGTCATAGAAAGTCAGTCTCTGGATAACAGCAGGCTCCTCCAGCATCACTCATTTTAAAATGAAAGTAGTTAATTAATTTATTCATTTATTAACTTTATATCTGGACACAAGTTTACACTTCCTAATCTATTTGTAGTCATTCCATCCTCTCCTTTCCATCCAATACTTCTTCCTTCTTCCTAAAAGGGGAGCCCTCACCCCTCAGATAACAATATGTTTGGCATATCATGTTGTATAATAACAAAGCATAATTTCATGTTCTCCTAATGAGGACAGTGGTGGCAGCCCAGTAGGAATAAAGTTTCCTGAAGTCTGACAACAGAGTCAAGCAAAGAACCTGCTACCACGTAATGAGTTTCACAAATGTTGTATATATTCAGAAGACCTCTGTTAGTCCCATGCATCATTTGCAATAAGTGGTTCAGTCTCTGTGAACCCTTAGGACCCCAGGTAAGTTAATTACATAGGTTTTCTTGTGTCCTTGATCACTCTGGTTTATACAATTCTTCTTTTCTCTTATCCAGGATTCCTCAAACTTTGCCCATTGTTTGGGTATTTCTCTCAATCTGTTTCCATCAATTGCTGGGTAAATGCTCTCTGAAGATGTTTATACAAGGCTCTTGCCTGCAAATGTAACAAAATATTATTACCAGCATCAATGGTGGCCTTTCTCTCATGGCAAGGTTCTAAAGCTGGCCCACTCATTGGTTAACTATCCCCCGATCTTCTGCTAGTTTTTCTCACCCTCCATCTTTATGAAGTGTAAATTGTAGGTTGAAGGTTTTGTGGATGGGGTGTTGTCTGAATCCCAACAGTGGAAATTTTGCCGAGTTATTGGAGATTGCCATTACAGGCTCCAGATCCTGCTTTGCTCAGAGACCTAACAGGGTCTACCTCATAGATTTTTGGGAGGTTCCATTAACATACAAATCTAGCTTGACTCAGAGATACCACCCCAATCTTAGTGCTCTCTCCAAACCATCTGTTTCTTTGTCCTATTTCTATTCTCATTCCACTGACGTCCAATTCATTCCCCAAACCCATGCACCCACGATGTCTCTTCTATAGTCCCTTCTCAGGGAGATACATGTGTCCCAACTTATGCAATTCTTGTCACTTAGATTGTAACACACCATGCATATTCTTAAAGGAGAAGAATTAAGAAATATGTATTTAAAACATTTAGAGACATAACTGCCAATCCAGTTTATTTATGCTGTATGAAAAAGGAGATAGAAGAAATTTCAAGAGGAACACAATTACAATAAATCATGACTAATTAGGGATCACTATGAAAGACATTAAAAGAATTCCATCATATTTAAAAGTAAGTTGAACACAAGAGGTCAAAATTACATATAAATACTACTTGAATGCTCGATGGAAAAATAAGTATTAGAAAAAATCAAATATTTAAATAAAAACTAAATTATAATTATGCATAATTTTTAGTAATAAGTAAGTGATTTTGGATGAAATTGACATAGCCCATTGGGATCTGCATCCTCCTCCTTATCGTTTCCATCTTGTATTAATAATACAAGCAACTTCGGGTGGGAAAAATTTACTTTATGCCACGAGGTTTGATATAAGTGTATACTTTAAGTGTAAAACATCACAAAATAAAGATATGGATAGTATTACATTAGCCAAAAACGTGCAGAAAATCTCTTAGCAAAGTCTAAGATGCATCCAGAATTTCAAAAATGAGAACAAACAAAAACTGACAAACTAAGAGAATATATGTTGCCATAATAAACTTTTCTTCAGGAAACATATTGATGGCATTGCTGTATGTGGATAGGAGAATCAAAGAATTTCTATTAAATTAGAAATTAGATCAAGTTTTTGTAGTGGCACATGTCATTAATCTACATGCTTTGAATCAAAAATCAGGATAGTCTCTCTCCACTCAAGGCTAGTCTGCCTTTCCTATTTAATCTACTTAAAACAGGGCTGAAATGGATACTCTTCTTTAATTGAAACGAGCACCATATGCATAAGGAAATGGATTTTCTCAACTAATCCACAAAATAGTCTTTAAAACCTTATTAACTGTGAAAATAAATAAGAAAAAATTATATACAGAAATAGAAAAAAAAAGCACTCTGCCCAGATCTATAGGAAGTTGAGATCTACTAATACTACACAGTGAGACCCTGTTTCAACAACAACAACAACAACAACAACAACAACAACAACAACAATAACAACAACGAGAAAACAACAAGAAGAGTAGTGCTTAATCACATTTCTGGAGAACATGACGAGAGACTGTAAATAATAGACTCAGTGATGGCCACATCAAACTTACATGAAACAAAGGATGCAAATTCAGCATGGAGAAATCAGCAAAATTCCAATGCAGCATATGGACACCCATCATAAGATTCATTGTAATGCCAAGATTCCCTAATTTAAGAAATACCTCAATTAAATTTTCTCCCTATTTTCAGGCTCCATAAAGCCTGTTCACTTCAGGAAACACTCAGTTCACTATACAGAAAGTCAGCAATTCCTCATCACACAAACAATGGCCCTCTTCCTATGCAGTTCTTTTTCTCTTTCCATTCAGTTTGTTTTAGCTTTTAGTCTTAGTGTAGTTGAGGTTATTTTGGTTATCTGGTGTTTGAGCTGTTATTCCCCATTTTTGTATGTTATTTACTTGAAATTTGCTTCTATGTTGTTCTTATCTAACACTAACTATAAGCAAAGTGAGGAGGAAAAGGTTGAAGTGGCTCATGGGTAACACTCAAGGGAGGACAAGGCACGGATCTGTATAATGCAACTGAAACATAGTCACTCATGGAATTCATCATACTGGCTTGTTCTGCATGATTTCTAAGGTACCACTGCCTACGAGGAACGCTGCTCCCAATAACCTCCACGTTCCTACTCAATTACCAATTTAAAATATGCTTCATAGGTATGATGACAGGCTAGTCTGATGGAAATAATTTTCTATTAGGACCTTTGTGCCTTTATGCTGTACGTTTTGGTAAAGGTATAGGAATTAAATGACATAACCACCTTGCAATATGTGCACTATTTGCAAACAGGATGCTGTGAACTCTTCTTTCTGAATTACAAGTTGATGAGAATCAATTCAACTTTCCCTTATTTTTCCATATACTGATGTCATATATTGATGTTTGTCATCAGACAATGCACTAAGTGAAACTGGTAACTTTGTATATAAAAAAAGCACATTACTATCACATGGTAATATAATATAATTTTGGAAGGGGTAATCAAAAGTCCTGATAGCAGGATATGTCTATTTTTCTTTAGATGCCGACCTCTGTGTGCAGTTCTGATTGTGGTCCAGGACTTAGAAAATTCAGGAAGAAGGAAATGTCAACCTGCTGTTTTGATTGCAATCCCTACCCAGAAAATGAAATTTCTAATGAGACAAGTGTGTATTTCCAGCAGGGATAAGTTCTTCAAATTGATTATCATCTTACACCCATATGGGAATGCTGACATAGTTTAAAATGAAACGTTAAAAAATATGTATGAGTTTCCTAAGTTAATAATTATAGGAGTATAATAATTTAAAAAGTCCTTATTAAAATTAACTTGTCATATATATTTGGCTCATTGAAAATTTATAGTAGATAAAATATTTTCAAACAGTTTTGATAAGAAAATGTGTTAGTGTGTTCTAGAAAAGACCCGTTCTAGTGATTTATCCTCTATAAAAAATATGTAGATCATGAATCTTTTTTTTTGTTATCTTTTTTTTTCTTTTTTTTTTTATTAACTTGAGTATTTCTTATATACATTTCGAGTGTTATTCCCTTTCCCGTTTTCCGGGCAAACATCCCCCTCCCCCGTCCCCTTCCTTATGGGTGTTCCCCTCCCGACCCTCCCCCATTGCCGCTCTCCCCCCACCAGTCTAGTTCACTGGGGGTTCAGTCTTAGCAGGACCCAGGGCTTCCCCTTCCACTGGTGCTCTTACTAGGATATGCATTGCTACCTATGAGGTCAGAGTCCAGGGTCAGTCCATGTATAGTCTTTGGGTAGGGGCTTAGTCCCTGGAAGCTCTGGTTGCTTGGCATTGTTGTACATATGGAGTCTCCAGCCCCTTCAAGCTCTTCCAGTTCTTTCTCTGATTCCTTCAACGGGGGTCCTATTCTCAGTTCAGTGGTTTGCTGCTGGCATTCACCTCTGTATTTGCTGTATTCTGGCTGTGTCTCTCAGGAGCGATCTACATCCGGCTCCTGTCGGTCTGCACTTCTTTGCTTCATCCATCTTGTCTAATTGGGTGGCTATATATGTATGGGCCACATGTGGGGCAGACTCTGAATGGGTGTTCCTTCAGTCTCTGTTTTAATCTTTGCCTCTCTCTTCCCTGCCAAGTGTATTCTTTTTCCCCTTTTAAAGAAGGAGTGAAGCATTCACATTTTGATCATCCGTATTGAGTTTCAATTGCTCTAGGCATCTAGGGTAATTCAAGCATTTGGGCTAATAGCCACTTATCAATGAGTGCATACCATGTATGTCTTTCTGTGATTGGGTTAGCTCACTCAGGATGATGTTTTCCAGTTCCAACCATTTGCCTACGAATTTCATAAAGTCGTTGTTTTTGATAGCTGTGTAATATTCCATTGTGTAGATGTACCACATTTTCTGTATCCATTCCTCTGTTGAAGGGCATCTGGGTTCTTTCCAGCTTCTGGCTATTATAAATAAGGCTGCAATGAACATAGTGGAGCACGTGTCTCTTTTATATGTTGAGGCATCTTTTGGGTATATGCCCAAGAGAGGTATAGCTGGATCCTCAGGCAGTTCAATGTCCAATTTTCTGAGGATTCTCCAGACTGATTTCCAGAATGGTTTTACCAGTCTGCAATCCCACCAACAATGGAGGAGTGTTCCTCTTCCTCCACATCCTCACCAGCATCTGTTGTCCCCTGAGTTTTTGATCTTAGCCATTCTCACTGGTGTGAGGTGAAATCTCAGGGTTGTTTTGATTTGCATTTCCCTTATGACTAAAGATGTTGAACATTTCTTTAGGTGTTTCTCAGCCATTCGGCATTCCTCAGCTGTGAATTCTTTGTTTAGCTCTGAACCCCATTTTTTAATAGGGTTATTTGTTTCCCTGTGGTCTAACTTCTTGAGTTCTTTGTATATTTTGGATATAAGGCCTCTATCTGTTGTAGTATTGCTAAAGATCTTTTCCCAATCTGTTGGTTGCCGTTTTGTCCTAACCACAGTGTCCTTTGCCTTACAGAAGCTTTGTAGTTTTATGAGATCCCATTTGTCGATTCTTGATCTTAGAGCATAAGCCATTGGTGTTTTGTTCAGGAAATTTTTTCCAGTGCCCATGTGTTCTAGATGCTTCCCTAGTTTTTCTTCTATTAGTTTGAGTGTGTCTGGTTTGATGTGGAGGTCCTTGATCCATTTGGACTTAAGCTTTGTACAGGGTGATAAGCATGGATCAATCTGCATTCTTCAACATGTTGACCTCCAGTTGAACCAGCACCATTTGCTGAAAATGCTATCTTTTTTCCATTTGATGGTTTTGGCTCCTTTGTCAAAAATCAAGTGACCATAGGTGTGTGGGTTCATTTCTGGGTCTTCAATTGTATTCCATTGGTCTATCTGTCTGTCTCTGTACCAATACCATGCAGTTTTTATCACTATTGCTCTGTAATACTGCTTGAGTTCAGGGATAGTGATTCCCCCTGAAGTCCTTTTATTGTTGAGGATAGCTTTAGCTATCCTGGGTTTTTTGTTATTCCAGATGAATTTGCAAATTGTTCTGTCTAACTCTTTGAAGAATTGGATTGGTATTTTGATGGGGATTGCATTGAATCTGTAGATCGCTTTTGGTAAAATGGCCATTTTTACTATATTAATCCTGCCAATCCATGAGCATGGAAGATCTTTCCATCTTCTGAGGTCTTCTTCAATTTCCTTCTTCAGTGTCTTGTAGTTCTTATTGTACAGATCTTTTACTTGCTTGGTTAAAGTCACACCGAGGTACTTAATATTATTTGGGTCTATTATGAAGGGTGTCGTTTCCCTAATTTCTTTCTCGGCTTGTTTCTCTTTTGGATAGAGGAAGGCTACTGATTTATTTGAGTTAATTTTATACCCAGCCACTTTGCTGAAGTTGTTTTTCAGCTTTAGTAGTTCTCTGGTGGAACTCTTGGGATCACTTAAATACACTATCATATCATCTGCAAACAGTGATATTTTGACTTCTTCTTTTCTGATCTGTATCCCCTTGACCTCCTTTTGTTGTCTGATTGCTCTGGCTAGAACTTCAAGAACTATATTGAATAAGTAGGGAGAGAGTGGGTAGCCTTGTCTAGTCCCTGATTTTAGTGGGATTGCTTCAAGTTTCTCTCCATTTAGTTTAATGTTAGCAAGTGGTTTGCTGTATATGGCTTTTACTATGTTCAGGTATGGGCCTTGAATTCCCATTCTCTCCAGGACTTTTGTCATGAAGGGGTGTTGAATTTTGTCAAATGCTTTCTCAGCATCTAATGAAATGATCATGTGGTTTTGTTCTTTCAGTTTGTTTATATAATGGATAACGTTGATGGTTTTCCGTATATTAAACCATTCCTGCATGCCTGGGATGAAGCCTACTTGGACATGGTGGATGATTGTTTTGATGTGCTCTTGGATTCGGTTTGCCAGAATTTTGTTGAGTATTTTTGCATCGATATTCATAAGGGAAATTGGTCTGAAGTTCTCTTTCTTTGTTGTGTCTTTGTGTGGTTTAGGTATAAGAGTAATTTTGGCTTCGTAGAAGGTATTCGGTAGTGATCCATCTGTTTCAATTTTGTGGAATAGTTTGGATAATATTGGTATGAGGTCTTCTATGAAGGTTTGGTAGAATTCTGCACTAAACCCGTCTGGACCTGGGCTCTTTTTGGTTGGGAGACCTTTAATGACTGCTTCTATTTCGTTAGGAGTTATGGGGTTGTTTAACTGGTTTATCTGTTCCTGATTTAACTTCGATACCTGGTATCTGTCTAGAAAATTATCCATTTCCTGAAGATTTTCAAGTTTTGTTGAATATAGGTTTTTATAGTAAGATCTGATGATTTTTTGAATTTCCTCTGAATCTGTTGTTATGTCTCCCTTTTCATTTCTGATTTTGTTAATTTGGACACACTCTCTATGTCCTCTCGTTAGTCTGGCTAAGGGTTTATCTATCTTGTTGATTTTCTCAAAGAACCAACTTTTGGTTCTGTTGATTCTTTCTATGGTCCTTTTTGTTTCTACTTGGTTGATTTCAGCTCTGAGTTTGATTATTTCCTGCCTTCTACTCCTCCTGGGTGTATGTGCTTCTTTTTGTTCTAGAGCTCTTAGGTGTGCTGTCAAGCTGCTGATATATGCTCTTTCCTCTTTCTTTCTGCTGGCAGTCAGCGCTATGAGTTTTCCTCTTAGCACAGCTTTCATTGTGTCCCATAAGTTTGGGTATGTTGTACCTTCATTTTCATTAAATTCTAAAAAGTTTTTAATTTCTTTCTTTATTTCTTCCTTGACCAGGTTACCATTGAGTAGAGCATTGTTGAATTTCCAAGTATATGTGGGCATTCTTCCTTGATTGTTATTGAAGACCAGTTTTAGGCCGTGGTGGTCCGATAGCACGCATGGGATTATTTCTATCTTTCTGTACCTGTTGAGGCCCGTTTTTTGACCAATTATATGGTCAATTTTGGAGAAAGTACCATGAGGAGCTGAGAAGAAGGTATATCCTTTTGCTTTAGGATAGAATGTTCTATAAATATCCGTTAAGTCCATTTGGCTCATGACTTCTCTTAGTCTGTCTACATCTCTGTTCAATTTCTGTTTCCATGATCTGTCCATTGATGAGAGTGGGGTGTTGAAATCTCCCACTATTATTGTGTGAGGTGCAATGTGTGTTTTGAGCTTTAGTAAGGTTTCTTTTACGTATGTAGGTGCCCTTGTATTTGGGGCATAGATATTTAGGACTGAGAGTTCATCTTGGTGGATTTTTCCTTTGATGAATATGAAGTGTCCTTCCTTATCTTTTTTGATGACTTTTAATTGAAAATTGATTTTATTTGATATTAGAATGACTACTCCAGCTTGCTTCTTCTGACCATTTGCTTGGAAAATTGTTTTCCAGCCTTTCACTCTGAGGTAATGTCTGTCTTTGTCTCTGAGGTGTGTTTCCTGTAGGCAGCAGAATGCAGGGTCCTCGTTGCGTATCCAGTTTGTTAATCTATGTCTTTTTATTGGGGAGTTGAGGCCATTGATGTTGAGAGATATTAAGGAATAGTGATTATTGCTTCCCGTTATATTCATATTTGGATGTGAGGTTATGTTTGTGTGCTTTCATTCTCTTTGTTTTGTTGCCAAGACGATTAGTTTCTTGCTTCTTCTAGGGTAAAGCTTGCCTCCTTATGTTGGGCTTTACCATTTATTATCCTTTGTAGTGCTGGATTTGTTGAAAGATATTGTGTAAATTTGGTTGTGTCATGGAATATCTTGGTTTCTCCATCTATGTTAATTGAGAGTTTTGCAGGATACAGTAACCTGGGCTGGCCTTTGTGTTCTCATAGGGTCTGTATGACATCAGTCCAGGATTTTCTGGCCTTCATAGTTTCTGGCGAGAAGTCTGGTGTGATTCTGATAGGTCTCCCTTTATATGTTACTTGACCTTTTTCCCTTACTGCTTTTAATATTCTTTCTTTATTTTGTGCGTTTGGTGTTTTGACTATTATGTGATGGGAGGTGTTTCTTTTCTGGTCCAATTTATTTGGAGTTCTGTAGGCTTCTTGTATGCCTATGGGTATCTCTTTTTTTAGATTAGGGAAGTTTTCTTCTATAATTTTGTTGAAGATATTTACTGGTCCTTTGATCTGGGAGTCTTCATTCTCTTCTATACCTATTATCCTTAGGTTTGATCTTCTCATTGAGTCCTAGATTTCCTGTATGTTTTGGACCAGTAGCTTTTTCCGCTTTACATTATCTTTGACAGTTGAGTCAATGATTTCTATGGAATCTTCTGCTCCTGAGATTCTCTCTTTCCATCTCTTGTATTCTGTTGGTGAAGCTTGTATCTACAGCTCCTTGTCTCTTCTTTTGGTTTTCTATATCCAGGGTTGTTTCCATGTGTTCTTTCTTGATTGCTTCTATTTCCATTTTTAATTCCTTCAACTGTTTGATTGTGTTTTCCTGGAATTCTTTCAGGGATTTTTGCGATTCCTCTCTGTAGGCTTCTACTTGTTTATTAATGTTTTCCTGTGTTTCCCTAAGGGAGTTCTTCACATCTTTCTTGAAGTCCTCCAGCATCATGATCAAATATGATTTTGAAACTAGATCTTGCTTTTCTGGTGTGTTTGGATATTCCATGTTTGTTTTGGTGGGAGAATTGGGCTCCGATGATGCCAAGTAGTCTTGTTTTCTGTTGCTTGAGTTCCTGTGCTTGCTGCTCGCCATCAGATTATCTCTAGTGTTACTTTGTTCTGCTATTTCTGACAGTGGCTTGACTGTCCTATAAGCCTGTGTGTCAGGAGTGCTGTAGACCTGTTTTCCTCTCTTTCAGTCAGTTATGGGAACAGAGTGTTCTGCTTTCGGGCGTGTAGTTTTTCCTCTCTACAGGTCTTCAGCTGTTCCTGTGGGCCTGTGTCTTGAGTTCACCAGGCAGCTTTCTTGCAGCAGAAAAGTTGGTCTTACCTTTGGTCCCGAGGCTCAAGTTCGCTCGTGGGGTGCTGCCCACGGGCTCTCTGCGGCGGCAGCAACCAGGAATACCTGTGCCGCCTCTTCCGGGAGCTTCAGTGCACCAGGGTTCCAGATGGCCTTTGGTGTTTTCCTCTGGCGTCAGAGATGTATGTACAGAGATCAGTCTCTTCTGGTTTCCCAGGCTTGTCTGCCTCTCTGAAGGTTTAGCTCTCCCTCCCACGGGATTTGGGTGCAGAGAACTGTTTATCCGGTCTGTTTCCTTCAGGGTCCGGCGGTGTCTCTGGCAGGGGTCCTGCCGCTCCTGGGCCCTCCCCCACGGGAGCCCAGAGGCCTTATACAGTTTCCTCTTGGGCCAGGGATGTGGGCAGGGGTGAGCAGTGTTGGTGGTCTCTTCCGCTCTGCAGCCTCAGGAGTGCCCACCTGACCAGGCGGTTGGGTCTCTCTCTCACCGGGTCTGGGAGCAGAGAGCTGCTGCGGGCCGGGATCCGCGGGTGTGGGACTTCCGGTAAACACAGAACGTGCCCGGTCCTAGAGGAATTCTGCTTCCGTGTGTCCCAAGCTCACCAGGCAGCTTTCTTGCAGCAGAAAAGTTGGTCTTACCTGTGGTCCCGAGGCTCAAGTTCGCTCGTGGGGTGCTGCCCACGGGCTCTCTGCGGCGGCAGCAACCAGGAATACCTGTGCCGCTCCTCCGGGAGCTTCAGTGCACCAGGGTTCCAGATGGTCTTTGGCTTTTTCCTCTGGCGTCCGAGATGTGTGTGCAGAGAGCAGTCTCTTCTTATTTCCCAGGCTTGTCTGCCTCTCTGAAGGTTTAGCTCTCCCTCCCACGGGATTTGGGTGCAGAGAACTGTTTATCCGGTCTGTTTCCTTCAGGGTCCGGAGGTGTCTCTGGCAGGGGTCCTGCCACTCCTGGGCCCTCCCCCACGGGAGCCCAGAGGCCTTATACAGTTTCCTCTTGGGCCAGGGATGTGGGCAGGGGTGAGCAGTGTTGGTGGTCTCTTCCGCTCTGCAGCCTCAGGAGTGCCCACCTGACCAGGCGGTTGGGTCTCTCTCTCACAGGGTCTGGGAGCAGAGAGCTGCTGCGGGCCGGGATTCGAGGGTCCTTCTTTTTTTTTTTTTTTTTTTAACTGAGCACTAGCATTTATTTTTCTCTTCTCACATTGAACACAATGCATATAGGTGCCTCACAATCCCATTACCATGTCTTCCCTGCCAGCATGGGCTGTACTCTTTTTTTTTTTTTTTATTAACTTGAGTGTTTCTTATTTACATTTCGAGTGTTATTCCCTTTCCAGGTTTCCAGGCAAACATCCCCCTAATCCCTCCCCCTCCCCGTCTTTGTGGGTTTTCCCCTCCCCATCCTCCCCCCATTGCTGCCCTCCCCCCAACAATCACGTTCACTAGGGGTTCAGTCTTAGCAGGACCAAGGGCTTCCCCTTACACTGGTGATCTTACTAGAATATTTATTGCTACCTATGAGGTCAGAGTCCAGGGTCAGTCCATGTATAGTCTTTGGGTAGTGGCTTAGTCCCTGGAAGCTCGGGTTGCTTTGCATTGTTGTTCATATGGTTTCGAGCCCTTTCAAGCTCTTCCAGTCCCTTCTCTGATTCCTTCAACGGGGGTCCTGTTCTCAGTTTAGTGGTTTGCTGCTGGCATTTGCCTATACATTTGCTGTATTCTGGCTGTGTCTCTCAGGAGAGATCTACATCCGGTTCCTGTCAGTCTGCACTTTTTGCTTCATCCATCTTGTCTAATTGGGTGGCTGTATATGTATGGGCCACATGTGGGGCAGTCACTGAATGGGTATACCTTCTGCCTTTGTTTTAATCTTTGCCTCCCTATTTCCTGCCAAGGGTATTCTTGTTCCCCTTTTAAAGAAGGAGTGAAACATTCCCACTTTGATCATCCATCTTGAGTTTCATGTGTACTGTTCATCTATGGTAATTCAAGCATTTGGGCTAATAGCCACTTATCAATGAGTGCATACCATTTGTGTTTTTTCTGTGATTGGGTTACCTCACTCAGCATGATATTTTCCAGTTCCCTCCATTTGCTTATGAATTTCATAAAGTCCTTGATTTTGATGGCTGAGTAATATTCCATGGTATAGATGTACCACATTTTCTGTATCCATTCCTCTGTTTAAGGGCATTTGGGTTCTTTCCAGCTTCTGGCTATTATAAATAAGGCTGCTATGAACATAGGGGAGCATGTGTCTTTTTTATATGTTGGGGCATCTTTTGGGTATATGCCCAAGAGAGGTATAGATGGGTCCTCAGGTAGTTCGATGTACATTTTTCTGATGAACCTCCAGAGTGATTTCCAGAATGGTTGTACCAGTCTGTAATCCTACCAACAATGGAGGAGTGTTCCTCTTTCTCCACATCCTTGCCAGCATTTGCTGTCACCTGAGTTTTTGATCTTAGCCATTCTCACTCACTGATGTGAGGTGGAATCTCAGGGTGGTTTTGATTTGCATTTCCCTTGTGAATAAAGATGTTGAACATTTCTTTAGGTGCTTCTGAGCCATTTGGCATTCCTCAGCTGTGAATTGTTTGTTTAACTCTGAACCCCATTTTTTATAGGATTATTTGTCTCCCTGTAGTTTAATGTCATTTGTTCTTTGTATATTTTAGATATAAACCCTCTATCAGGTATAGGATTGGTAAAGATCTTTTCCCAATCTCTTGGTTGCCGTTTTCTCCTACCAACAGTGTCTGTTGCCTTACAGAAGCTTTGTAATTGTATGAGATCCCATTTGTCAATTCTTGATCTTAGAATATAAGCCATTGGGGTTTTGTTCATGAAATTTTCTCCCGTCCCCATGGGTTCGAGATACTTCCCCACTTTTTCTTTTCTTACTTTGAATGTATCTGGTTTGATGTGGAGGTCCTTGATCCATTTGGACTTAAGCTTTGTACAGGGTGATAAGAATGGATCAATCTGTATTCTTCTACATGCTGACCTCCAGTTGAACCATCACCATTTGCTGAAAAATGCTATTTTTTTCCATTGGATGGTTTTGGCTCCTTGTCAAAAATCAAGTGACCATAGGTTTGTGGTTTCATATCTGGGTCTTCAACTCTATTCCACTGGTATTTCTGCCTTTCTCTGTACCAATACCATGCAGTTTTTTAATCACTATTTCTCTGTAATACTGCTTGAGTTAAGGGACCTTCGTTCCACCGGAAGTCCTTTTATTATTGTTTAGGATTCCTTTAGCTAACTGGATTTTTTGTTATTCCAGATGAATTTGCAAATTTTTCTGTCCAATCTTGAAAAATTGGATTGGAATTTTGATGGGAATTGCATTGAATCTGGAGAGCGTTTTTGGTCAAATGGCCATTTTTACTATATTAATCCTGCCATTCCATGAGCATTGGGGATCTTTCCATCTTCTGAGATCTTCAATTTCTTTCTTCAGAGGCTTGAAGTTCTTATGGTTAAAGTTACAAAGTAGGTATTTTATATTATTTGAGTCTATTATGAAGGTTTTCCTTTCCCAATTTCTTTCGTGGCTTCTTTCTCTTTTGTGTAGAGGAAGGCTACTGATTTATTTGAGTTAATTTTATACCCAGCCACTTTACTAAGGTGTTTATCTGATTTAGCAGTTCTCTGGTGTAAATTTGGGGATCACATAAATATTCTAACATATCATCTGCAAATAGCGATATTTTGACTTCTTCCTTTCCAATCTGTATCCCTTTGGTCTCTGTTCACTGTCTGATTGCTCTAACTAGGACTTTGAGAACTATATTGAATAAGTAGGGAGAGATTGGCAGCCTTGTCTAGTCCCTGATTTTAGTGGGATTGCCTCAAATATCTCTCAATTTTGTTTAATGTGTGCTACTGGTTTGCTGTATTTGGCTTTTACTATGTTTAGGTATGGTCCTTGAATTCTTGTTGAGGACTGTTTTATCACCCATTATATGGTCAATTTTGAAGAAAATACAATGAGGTTGTAAGAATAAGTTATATCCCTTTCTTTTAGGATAGAATGTTCTATAAAATCTGCTAAGTCCGTTTGTTTCATGACTTCTCTTAGTTTATCTATGTCTCTGTTTAATTTCTGTTTCCATGATCTGTCCATTGATGAGAGTGGGATGTTGAAATCTCCTACTATTATTTTATGAGGTTCAATGTATGCTTTGAGCTTTAGTAAGGTTTCTTTTATGTATGTAGGTACTCTTGTATTTGGAGCATAGATATTTAGGATTGGTAGTTCATCTTGGTGGATTTTTCCTTTGATGAATATGAAATGTCCTTCCTTATCTCTTTTGATGACTTTTGGTTGAAAATTGATTTTATTCGATATTAGAATTACTCCAGCTTGCTTCTTCAGACCATTTGCTTGGAAATTTGTTTTCCAACCTTTTACTCTGAGGTAGTGTCTGTCTTTTTCTCTGAGGTGTGTTTCCTGTAGGCAGCAAAATGCTGATTTCTCATTGCATGTCCAGTTTGTTAATCTATGTCTTTTTATTGGGGAATTGAGTCCATTGATGTTGAACGATATTAAAGAATAGTGATTGTTGCTTCCTGTTATCTTGTATTTGGAGGTGCGATTATGTTTATTTCCTTGTCTTCACTTTGGTTTTTTTTTTTTGCAAAAGGATTAGTTTCTTGTTTTTTCTATGGTGTAGCTTGCCTCCTTGTGTTGAGATTTACCATTTATTATCCTTTGTAGGGCTGTATTTGTAGAAATATATTGTGTAAATTTGGTTTTGTCATGGAATATCTTGGTTTCTCCATCTATGTTAATTGAGAATTTTGCTGGATACAGTAACCTGGACTGACATTTGTGTTCTTTTAGGGTCTGTATGACATCTGTCCAGGATCTTCTGGCTTTCATAATCTCTGATGAGAAGTTTGGTGTAATTCTGATAGGTCTGCCTTTATATATTACTTGACCTTGTTCCCTTACTGCTTTTAATATTCTTTCTTTGTTTTGTGCATTTGGTGTTCTCACTATTATGTAACGGTAGGAGTTTCTTTTCTGGTCCAATCTATTTGGAGATGTTTAGGCTACTTGTACTTTTATGGGCATCTCTTTCTTCAGGTTAGGGAAGTTTCATTCTATGATTTTGTTGAAGATGTTTATTGGTTCTTTGTGTTGGGAGTCTTCTTGCTCTTCTACACCTATTATCCTTAGGTTTGATCTTCTCATTTTGTCCTGGATTGCATGTATGTTTTGAGCCAGTAGCTTTTTCTGTTTTACAATATCATTGACCATTGCGTGGATGTTTTCTATGGAATCTTCTGCTCCTGAGTTTTTCTCCTCTATCTCTTGTATTCTGTTGGTGATGTTCGTATCTACGGCTCCTTGTTTCTTCCTTTGATTTTCTATATCGAGGGTTGTCTCCCTTTGTGCTTTCTTTATTGCTTCTATTACCACTTTTAATTCTTTCACCTGTTTGTTTGATTGTGTTTTCCTGTAATTCTTTCTGGGATTTTTGCACTTCCTCTGTATAGGCTTCTACTTGTATATTTGTGTTTTCCTGCACATCTCTACGGGAGTTCTTTATGTTTTTCCTAAAGTCCTCCATCTTTATGATCAATTGTGATTTTAAATCTAGATCTTGCTTTTCAGGTGTGTTTGGATATTCAGTGTTTTCTGTGGTGGGAGAATTGGGCTCTGATGATGCCATGCAGTCTTGTTTGTGTTGCTTGGGTTCCTGCTCTTGCCTCTCACCATCAAGTTGTCTCTGGTGTTACCTTGTTCTGCTATTTCTAACAGTGGCTAGTCTGTCCTATGGGGCTGTGTGTCAGGCTTGCTGTAGACCTGTTTTCCTGTTTTCTTTCAGCAAGTTAAGGGGACAGAGTTTTCTGCTTTCAGGCGTGTAGTCGTTCCTGTCTACTGGTCTTCATCTGTTACTGTGGGTGTGTGTCCTGAGTCCACCAGGTAGGTCACTTGAAGAAGAAAAATTGGTCTTACCTTTGGTCTTGGGCCTGAAGATGCTCTTCGGGGCTGGTTTTCAGCTCTCTGTGAGGGCAGCACCCAGAAGGGCCTGTCCCACCTTCTCTGAGGTTCCTGTGTTCTGGGGTCCAGTTGTTGTTAAGCATTTTCCTCTAGAGTCAGAAATGTGGGCAGAGAGTAGTCTTCTCTGGCTTCCCAGGTATACTGCCCCTTCCAAGGTCTAGGCCTCCCTCCCACATGATTTGGGTGCAGGGAGCTGTTTGACTGGGTCTCTTCAGATTCAGGCGAGGTCTGGACTGCAGTGTTCCTGCAGCTTGAGTTTCCCTATCTTCCTGTCCCCAGAGGCCCTGTACCTTTTCCTTTTGGGCCAGGGATGTGGGGAAAAGTGGGCAGTACTTGTGGTCTCTCCTGCCCTGTAGTCTCAGGTGTATCCACTTGTCTGAGCGATGAACTCTCTCTCTCTCACACGGGGTTTGGGATCAGGGAGCTGTGGGCCAGGATCAGTGAAGTTTGGTCTCCATATAGAAACTGGAGTGTCTGGTCTCAGAGGAATTTTGCCTTTGTGTGTCCTGAGTCTGCCAGGCAGGTCACTTGGAGCAGAAAAGGTGGTCTTACCTCTGGTCTCAGGCCTGAAGTCACTCCTCGGGGGCAGTATTTCAGCTCTCTGTGAGGGCAGCAACCAGAAGGGCCTGTGCCACCTTCTCTGAGGTCCCTGTACACAGGATTCCCAGATGGCTCTTGTCACCCGAATTCTTAATCTTTGCCATTCTGACTGTAGTAAGGTGGAATCTCACAGTTTTTTGTTTAGTATTTCCCTGATAACTGAGTATGTTGAACATTTCTTTAGGAGCTTCGCAGCCATTCAATATTCCTCAGTTGAGAATTCTTTGTTTAACTCTGTACCCCGTTCTTAATAAGGATATTTGATTCTCTGGAGTTTAACTTCTTGAGTTCTTGTATATATTGGATATTAGCCTTCTACTTTATGTAGGACTGGTAAATACCTAATTGTATCTATTGTTTGCAATTTTGTCCTAAAAATAGTGTCCTTTGCCTTATAGAAGCTTTGAAATTTTGGGAAATCTTATTTTTCGATTCTTAATCTTAGAACATAAGCCATCGGTGTTCAGTGCCCTTGTGTTTGGGGCTCTTCCTAAATTTTTTTCTTATAGTTTGAGTGTAGTTTTATGTGGATATCTTTAAGCCACTTGGATTTGAGCTTTGTACAGGGTGATAAGAATGGATTGATTTGCATTCTTCTACATACTGACCTCCAGTTGAACCAGCAACATTGGCTGAAAATACTATTATTTTTTTTCCCACTGGATGGTTTTACCTCCTTTGTCAAAAATTCAAGTGATAATAGGTGTGTGGGTTCTTTTCTGGGTCTTCAGTTGTATTTTATTCATCTAACTGCTTGTCTCTGTACCTATACCATACATTTTTTTTTATCACTATTGAACT
The DNA here is from genome assembly GCF_021556685.1 of Rattus norvegicus. Lineage (NCBI taxonomy): Eukaryota > Metazoa > Chordata > Mammalia > Rodentia > Muridae > Rattus > Rattus norvegicus. The sequence continues at coordinate 73,501,958 of NC_141534.1, forward strand.
GTAATACTGTATGAGGCTAGAGATGGTGATTCCACCGGATGTACTTTTATTGTTGACGATTGTTTTTGCTATCCTTGATTTTTGTTATTCCAACTGAATTTGCAAATTGCTCTTTCTATCTCTATGAAGAATTGACTTGGAATCATAATGGAGATTGCATTACGTCTGTAGATTGCATTTAGCAAGATGGCCATTTTTACAATATTAATCCTGTTAATCCATGAGCATGGGAGATATTTCTATTTTGTGAGATCTTCTTCAATTTCTTTCATGAGAGACTGAAGTTCTTGTCATACAGATATTTTACTTGCTTGGTTAGAGTCACATCCCGGTATTTTATGTTAGTTGTGACTCTTGTGAAGGCTGTTCTTTCCCTAATTTTTTCAGCCTGTTTATCCTTTGAGTAGAGGAAGGCTACTCATTTGTTTGAGTTAATTTTATGTCCAGCTACTTTAAGTTGTTTATCAGGCTTAGTAGTTCTCTGGTGGTACTTTTGGAGTCATTTAAATATACTATCATATCATCTGCAAATAGTGATATTTTGACTTCTTCCTTTCCAATTTCTATACCTTTGACTTTCTTTTGTTTTCTGCATCCTCCAGCTAGGACGTCTAGTACTATATTGAATAAGTAGGGAGAGAGTGGGTAGTCTCTTCTTATCCCTGATTTTAGTGGGATTGCTTCAAGATTCTCTCCATTTAATTTGATGTTGGCTACTGGTTTGCTATATATTGATTTTACCATGTATTGGTATGGGCATTGAATTCCTGATCTTTCAAAGACTTTTAAAATGGAGGTGTGTTGAAATTTGTTAAATGCTTTTTCTCTATCCTAAGAGATGATCAGGTTTTTTGTTTGTTTGTTTGTGTTTTTTTTTGTTTTGTTTTGTTCACTTACATAGTGGTTTACATTGATGGATTTTCTTATATTGAACCATCTTGCAACTCTGGGATGAAACCTACTTGATCATGATGGATGATCATTTTGATCATGTTCTTGGATTTGGTTTGCAAGGATATATTGAGTAATTTGTATCAATATTCATAATTGAAATTGTCTTTCTTTGGTCTTTGTGTGGTTTAGTTATAAATGAAATTGGAGATTCACAGATGAACCTGAATAGAATTCTTTCTGTTTCTACTTTGTGGAATAGATTGGACAATCTTGGTATTAGGTCTTTTATGAATGAATGATTGAATTCTGCACTAAAGCTATCTGGTCCTGGGCGTTTTTGGTTGGGAGACTTTTAATGACTGCCTCTATTTCTTAAGAACTTATAACACAATTTAGATGGTTTACTTGATCCTGATTTAACTTTGGTACCTGGTATCCATCTAGAAAAGTGTCCATTTCAACAAAATTTTACATTTTAGGAGTATAAGCATATGTAGTAGGGTCTGTTGATTTTTTTGTTTACTTTCCTCAGTTTCTTTTGTTATGTCTCCTTTTTCATTTCTGAAATTGTCAATTTGGATACTCTCTGTGTGCCCTCTGGTTAACCTGGTTACAGGTTTATCTTCATGATTTTTCTCAAAGATTTTTCTCATGTTTTGTTTGTTTTGAATCTATGTATAATTCCTTTTGCTTCTACTTGCTTGTATTCAGACTGAGTTTGATTATTTCCTTTTTGAAGGCACTCAGAGCTATGACTTTCCTCATAGTATTACTTTCATTGTGTTCCATAAGTTTGGTTATATTGTGCCTTCATTTTCATTAAATTCTAAAAAGGCCTTAGTTTTCTGTATTTATTCCCTGACCACGTTATCATTGACTAGAGTATTGTTCAGCTTTTATGTTTATGTGGATTTTCTGTTGTTTTTATTCTTATTAAAGGACAGCCTTGACTCTGAAATCCTGAGAGAGAGAGAGAGAGAGAGAGAGAGAGAGAGAGAGAGAGAGGACTGAACACCCAGAAGTACAGGCAATCCTAAGACTGCAGGGCAGGACAGACTGCCACTTCTGGTCACATCCCTGGCCTATGAGGACACTGCATAGAAACTCTGGACATGGGAATATAGGAACAGGAAGCTGCAGGTTTCCTGCCTACCAGATCTGCACTCAAACTTGATAAGAAGTGCTCAAACAATTCCCTGCCCCCAAATCCCATTTGGGTTGTGTTTGAGAGCAAGAGTCTAAGAAGTGGGGACACTCTTGTAAAACCAGAGGAAAATACTCTCTACCCATAATCCTGACTCAGGAGGAAAACTCCTAGGGCAATCTGTGCCCCCTGCATGCAGGAACCTAAGAACAGTAGGGACAGGACCCTTCTGGGTGCTGCCATCACAGAGCACTGAAAGTGAGACACCAGTAGCATCTACAGGCCATAGAACAGAACACACTGATCCCACAACTGACTGATAGAAACCAGGAAAGTGGTCTACAGGAGAGCTGACACTCAGGTCCACAGGAGGATCAAGCCACAATCAGAAACAGCAAGACAAGCTAACAACAGAGACAGCCTGATGGTGAGAGGTAAACACAGGAACCCAAACAACAGAAACCAAGAATACTTGGCATCATTAGAGTTCATTTCTCCAACCAAAGCAAACACTGGATATCCAAACACACTCGAAAAAGCAAGTAGATTTAAAATCACATTTTATCATGATGATGGAGGACTTTAAGAAGGTCATAAATAACTCCCTTATAGAAATGCGGGAACACAGAGGTAAACAAATATAAGCACTTAAATTGGAAACACAAAAATCCCTTAACAAACTACATGAAAACACAACCAAACAGGAGAAGGAAACAAACAAAACCACCCAGGAGTTAAAAAATGGAAATAGAAACAATAAAAAAGGCACAAAGTGAGAGAACTCTGGAGATAGAAAACCTAGGGAAGCGACCATGAGTCATAGATGCGAGCATGATCAACAAAATGCAAGAGATAGTAGAGAGAATCTCAGGAACAATAAGGGAAGAATGCTCCCATATACATGGAAATTGAACAATGGTCTATTCAATGATAACCTGGTTAAGGAAGAAAGAAAGGAAGAAATTAAAAACTTCTTAGAATTTATTGAAAATGAAGGTACAACGTACCCAAACTTATGGGACACAATGAAAGCTGTGCTGAGGAAAACTCATAGCTCTGAGTGCCTGCAGAAAGAAACAGGAAAGAGCAGATATCAGCAGATTGACAGCACACCTAAAAGCTCTAGAACAAAAAAGAAGGAAATATACCCAGGAGGAGTAGACGGTAGGAAATAATCAAACTCAGAGCTGAAATCAACCAGGTAAAAACAAAAAGGAATATACAAAAAATCAAAAGAACCAATAATTGGTTCTTTGAAAAAATCAACAAGAAAAATAAACCCCTAGCCAGAATAAGGAGAGGACACAGAGAGTGTGTCCAAATACAGAAAATCAGAAATGAAAAGGGAGACATAACTAAAGAAGCAGAGGAAATTCAACTCCTATGACAAAAGCCTATATTCAACAAAACTTGAAAATATGGAGGAAATGGACAACTTCCTAGACAGATACGAGGTACCAAGGTTAAATCAGGAACCATGTAAACAACCCCATAACTCCTAAAGATATAGAAGCAGTAAGTAAAGGTCTCCCAACCAAAAAGAGCCCAGGTACAGATGGGTTCAGTGAAGAATTGTATCAGACCTTCATAGAGGACCTCATACCAATACTATCCTAACTATTCCACAACATTGAAACAGATGGAGCACTACCGAATTCCTTCTATGAAGTCACAATTACTCTTATACCTAAGCCACACAAAGACCCAACAAAGAAAGAGAACTTCAGACCAATTTCCCTTATGAATATCGACATAAAAATACTCAATAAAATTCTGGCAAACCGACTCCAATTGCATATCAGAACAATCATCAATCATGATCAAGTAGGCTTCATCCAAGGCATGCAGGGATCGTTTAATATACGGAAAACCATCAACGTAATCCACTATATAAACAAACTGAAAGATAAAAACCACATGATCATTTCATTAGATGGTGAGAAAGCATTTGACAAAATTCAACACCCCTTCATGATAAAAGTCCTGGAAAGAATAGGAATTCAAGGCCCATACCTAACCATAGTAAAAGCCATATACAGCAAACAAGTAGCAAACATTAAACTAAATGGAGAGAAACTTGAAGCAATCCCACTAAAATCAGGGACTAGACAAGGCTGCCCACTCTCTCCCTACTTATTCAATATAGTTCTTGCAGTACTGGCCAGAGCAATCAGACAACAAAGCAGATCAAAACAATGCAGATTGGAAAAAAAAGATGTCAAAACATCACTATTTGCAGATGATATGATAGTATATTTAAGTGATCCCAAAAGTTCCAACAGAGAAGTACCAAACCTGATAAACACCTTCAGCAAAGTGCCTGGGTATAAAATTAACTCAAATACATCAGTGACCTTCTTCTACACAAAAGAGAAAGAAGCTGAGAAAGAAAATAGTGAAATGACTCCCATCATAATAGTCCCAAATAATATAAAATACCTCAGTGTGAATTTAACTAAGCATGTGAAAGATCTGTATAATAAGAACTTCAAGCCTGTGAAGAAAGAAACTGAAAAAAGTGTCAGAAGTTGTAAAGATCTCCCATGCTCATGGATTGGTAGAATTAACATAATAACAATGGCCATTTTACCAAAAGCGATCTACAGATCCAATGAAATCCCCATAAAAATACTAATCAAATTCTTCAGAGAGTTAGACAAAACAATTTGCAAATTCATTTGGAATAGCAAAAAACCCAAGATAGCTAAAATTATTCTCAACAATAAAAGGACTTCTAGGGAGAATCGCTCTCCCTGAACTCAAGCAGTATTACAGAACCATAGTGATAAAAACTGGATGATATTGGTACAGAAACAAATAGGTAGACCAGTGGAATAGAATTGAAGACCCAGAAATGAACCCACACTTATGGTCGCTTAATTTTTGACAAAGGAGCCAAAACCATCCAATGGAAAAAAGATAGCATTTTCAGCAAATGGTGCTGGTTCAACTGGAGGTCAGCATGTAGAAGAATGCAGACCGATCCATGCTCATCACCCTTTACAAAGCTCAAGTCCAAGTGGATCAAGGAACTCCACATGAAAACAGATAGAATCAAACCAATAGAAGAAAAAGAGGGGAAGTATCTCAAACACATGGGCACTGGAGAAATTTTCCCGAACAAAACAACAATGGCTTATGCTCTAAGATCAAGAATCAGCAAATGGGATCTCATAAAATTGCAAATTTTCTGTAATGCAAAGGACACTGTTGTTAGGACAAAACAGCAACCAACAGATTGAGAAGAGATGTTTACCAATCCTTCAATTCATAGAGGGCTTATGTCCAAAATATACAAAGAACTGAAGAAGTTAGACTGCAGGGAGACAAAGAAACCTATTAAAAAATGGGGTTCAGAGCTAATCAAGGAATTCACAGCTGAGGAATGTCGAATGGCTCAGAAGCACCTAAAGAAATGTTCAACATCTTTATTCACAAGGGAAATTCAAATGAAAACAACCTTGAAATTTCACCTCACACAGGTAAGGATGGCTAAGATCAAAAACTCAGTTGACAGCAGATGCTGGCAAGGATATGGAGAAAAAGCAACACTCCTCCATTGTTGGTGGGATTGTAGACTAGTACCACCATTCTGGAAATTAGTCTGGAGGTTGCTCAGAAAATTGGACATTGGACTACCTGAGGACTCAACTATACCTCTTTTGGGCATATACCCAAAAGATGCCCTAACATATAACAAAGACACATGCTCCACTATGTTCATTGCAGCCTTATTTATAAAATAGCCAGAAGCTGGAAAGAACCCAGATGCCCTTCAACAGAGGAATGGATACAGAAAATGTGGTACATCTACACAATGGAATATTACTCAGCTATCAAAAACAATGACTTTATGAAATTCATAGGCAAATGGATGGAAGTGGAAAATATCATCCTGAGTGACGTAACCCAGTCACAGAAAAACACACATTGTATGCACTCATTGATAAATTGATATTAGCCCAAATACTCGAATTACCCTACATGTACAGAGCACATGAAACTCAAGAGGGATGACCAAAATGGGAATGCTTCACTCCTTCTTTAAAAGGGAACAAGAATACCCTTGGCAGGGAATAGGGAGGCAAAGTTTAAAACAGAGGCAGAAGGCACACCCATTCAGAGCCTGCCCCACATCTGGCCCATACTTAAACAGCTACCCAATTAGATAAGATGGATGAAGCAAAGAAGTGCAGGCCGACAGAAACCGGATGTAGATCTCTCCTGAGAGACACAGCCAGAATACAACCAATGCATAGCGAGCATCATCATTAAACCACTGAACTGAGAACGGTACCCCTGTTGAAGGAATCTTAGAAAGGACTGAAGGGCTTGAGACCCCATATGAACAACAATGCCAACCAACCAGAACTTCCAGGGACTAAGCCACTCACCAAAGTTTATACACCTACTGACCCTGGGCTCCAACCTCATAAGTAGCTATGAATAGCCTAGTAAAAGCACTAGTGGAAGGGGAAGTCCTTGGATCTACCAAGACTGAACCCCCAGTGAACATGATTGTTGGGGGGAGGGTGGTAATGAGGGGAGGATGGGGAAGGCAGCACACATAGAGTAGGGTTAGGTGCAGGGCTAGGGGGATGTTGGCCCAGAAACCGGGAAAGGGAATAACAATTGAAATGCAAATAAGAAATACCCAATTTAATGAAGATAAAAAAAGTAAAAATGAGAAAAAAGAAAGGCAGGAAAATAAGGCAATGGAATTGTAATTTCAAAAAAATACTGATATTTAAATACAATTGAACTTTCTGAGCCAGCCTTGGTGGTGCACATGCTTAATCCCAGTACTCCCCAGGGCGCACAAGAATCTCTCTAGTACAAGGGCAGCCTGTTTACATTTCTACTTCCTGGACAGCCAGGGCTATGTAGAAAAATCATATCTCAAAATAAATAAATTTAAATGACATAAAAAATAAGAATCTCAGGAACACAAAATACCATAGAAAACATCGACACAACGTCAAAGATAATGTAAAACCCAAAAAGCTCTGAGCCCAAAACATACAGGAAATCCAGGACACAATGAGAAGATCAAACTTAAGAATAATAGGTGTAGAAGAAAGTGAATCCTCCCATCTTAAAGGGCCAATAAATAACTTCATCAAAATCAAAGAAGAAAACTTCCCTAACCTAAAGAAAGAGATGCCCACAAACATACAAGAAACCTACAACAATGCAAAGAGATTGGACCAGAAAAGAATTTCCTCCCATCATATAATGGTCAAAACAGCAAATGCACAAAACAAAGAATATAAAAGTAATAAGGGAAAAATGTCAAGTAACATATAAAGGAAGACCCATCAGAAGGACACCGGATCTCTCCCTAAAGACTATGAAAGCCAGAAGATCCTGGACAGATGTCAAACAGACCCTAAGTGAACACAAATGCCACCCCAGGCTACTATATCCAGCAAAACTATCAATCAAAATTGAGGGAGAAATCAAGATATTCAATGACAACAGCCAATTTACACAATATCTTTCTACAAAACCAGCCTTACAAAGGAAAATAATTGGAAAAGCCCAGCCCAACATAAGTAGGGAAACAGCACCCTAGAAAGCCAAAAGAAAAGAAGCGCACAAACACAATCCCACCTCAAATACAAAAATAACAGTAAGCATCAATAACTATTCCTTATTATCTCTACATAAATGGACTCAATTCCCCAGTAAAAAGACACAGATTTATAGACTGGATAATAAAGTGGAACCAGCCTTTTGCTGCCTACAGGAAACGCACCTCAGAGGAATAAAAACAAAAACAAAGAAACAACCCCCCCCCCAAAAAAAACCCAGCTACTGTCTCAGAGTAAAAGGCATGAAAAACACTTTCCAATTTAATGCTCCAAAGAAGCAAGCTGGAGTAGCCATTCTAATATCAAATAAAATCAATTTTCACCCAAACGTCATCTAAAAATACAAGAATGACACTTCATACACATCAAAGGAAAAATGCAAAAATAAGAACTCTCAATCCTAAATATCTATGCTTCAAATACAAGGGCACCTGATATTATAAAGGAAACCTTACTAAAGCTCAAAGCACACATTGCACCTCACACAATAATAGTAGGAGATTTCAACACTCCACTCTCATCAGTGGACTGATCATGGAAACTGAAATTACCCAGAGACATAGAGGGAGAAACAGAAGTTATGAACCAAATGGACTTAAATGATAGTTTTAGATAATTCCATCCTAAAGCAAAGAAATACACCTTCTTCTCACCACCTCATGGTACCTTCTCCAAAATTGACCATATAATTGGTTACTAAACAGGCCTCAACAGATACAGAAAGGTAGAAATATTCCATGCATCATAGCAGACCATTAGAGACTAAGGATGGTTTTCAATTATAATAATGAGGAAAGAATTCTCACATATACATGGAAGTTGAACAATACTCTACTCAATGATAACTTGGTCAAGGAAGAAATAAAGAAAGAAATGAAGGACTTCTCAGAATTTAATGAAAATTAAGGTACAAATACCCAAACTTATGAGACACAATGAAAGCTGTGCTAAGAGGAAAACTCATAACTCTGAGTGCCTGCAGAAAGAAATAGGAGAGAGCATACATCAGCAGCTTGATAGCACACCCAAAAGCTCTAGAACAAAAAGAAGGAAATAAACACAAGACGAGTAGAAGTTAGGAAAGAGTAAAACTCAGGAAAGTGTAAAATAAGTAGAAACAAAAAGGATGGTAAAGCGAATCAACAGAAACAAAAGCAAGTTCTTTAAGAAAATCAACAAGATAGATAAACCCTTTTCTATACTAACAAGAGCTCAGAAAGTGTGTCCAAATTCACAAAATGAGAAATGAAAATGGAGGTATAACAACAGAATCTGGGGAAATTAAAAAAAATCATCGGATCCTAAATCAAAAGCGTATATTAAACAAAATTTGAAAATCTGGAGGGAATGGACAATTTTTTAGACAAATACTAGGTACCAAATTTAAATCCAGAACAGATAAACCATCCAAACAACACCATAACTCCTAAAAAAAAAACCCCAAGAAGCAGGCCTTAAAAGTCTCCCAACCAAAATAAGCCCAGGACTAGATGGGTTAAGTGCAGAATTCTATCAGTCCTTCTTAGAAGACCTCATACTAATACTCTCCATACTATTACACAAAATAGAAATAGATTGAACACTACCAAATTCCTTCTATGAAGCCACAATTATTCTTATACCAAATCACACAAAGCTCTAACAAAATAAGAGAACTTCAGACCAATTTCCCTTATGAATATCAATGAAAAAATATTCATTAAAATTCTTTCAAACCTAATCCAAGAACATATCAACATGATCATCCATCATGATCAAGGAAGCTTCATCCCAGGTATGCAGTGATGGTTCAATATATGGAAAACCATAAACGTAATCAAATATATAAAGAAATTCAAAGATAAAAACCACATGATCATTTCACTAGATGCTGAGAAAGCATTTGACATATTCAAAACCCCTTCATGATAAAAGTCCTAGAAAGAACAGGAATTCAAGTCCCATACCTTAGCATAGTTAAAACCATATACAGCAAACCAGTAGCTAACAATACATTAAATGGAGAGAAACTGGAAGTATTCCCACTAAAATCAGGGACTAGATAAGTCTGCCTACTCTCTTCCCTAGTTGTTCAATATAGTTCTGAAAGTCCTAGCCAGAGCAATCAGGCAACAGAAGGAGATTAAAGCGATACAAATTCGAAAGGAAGGAGTCAAAATATCACGATTTGCAGATGATATGATAGTACGATTTAGTGACTCTAAGGTTCTATCAGAGAACCAGGAAGCATAATAAAAAAAACTTCAGCAAAGTGGCTGGGTATAAAATTAACTGAAACAAATCAGTAGCCTTCCTCTATTCAAAGGATAAACAGGCTGAGAAAGAAATTAGTGAAATGACACCCTTCATAATAGTCGTGAATAATGTAAAATACCTTGGTGTGACTTTAACCAAGAAAGTGAAAGGTCTGTAGGATAAGAAATACAAGTCTCTGAAGAAAGAATTTGTAGATCTCAGAAGATGGAACAACCTCCCATGCTCATGGGTGGGCAGAATTAATATAGTAAAAATGGCTATTTTACCAAAAGCAATCTACAGATTCAATCCAATGCCAATCAAAATTCTAATTCAATTCTTCATAGAGTTAGAAAGAATAATTTTCAAATTGATTTGGAATAAAAAACCCAGGATGGCTAAAACTATCCTCAACAATAAAAGGACTCTTGTGGGAATCACCATCCCTGACCTCAAGCAGTATTACAGAGCAATAGTGATAAACTGTATGGCATTGTTACAGAGATAGGCAGATAGACCAATGGAATAGAATTGAAGACCCAGGAACAAAACCACACACCTGTGGTCACTTGGATTTTGAAAAAGAAGCCAAAACCATTCAATGGAAAATCATAGCATTTACAAAAAATGGTGCTCATTCAACTGGAGGTCAGCATATAGAAGAATCCAAATTGATCTATTATTATCACCGTGCCCAAAGTTTAAGTACAAGTGGATCAAGGTCCTCCACATCAAACCAGATATGCTCAAAGAAGAGAAAGTGGGGAAGACTCTTGAACACATGGGCACTGAGGAAAATTTCCTGAACAGAACACCAATGGCTTCTGCTCTAAGATCACGAATCAGCAAATTGGACCTCATAAAATTGGAAAGCTTCTATTAAGCAAAGGACACTGTCATTAGAACAAAACAGCAACCAAAATATTGGGAAGAATCATTAACAATCCTCCATCTGGTAGAGGACTAATATCCAAATATACAAACAACTCACAAATTTAGACTCCAGAGAGCCAAACAATCCTATTATAAATGGGGTTTAGAGCTAAACAGAGAATTCACAACTAAGGAATATCAAATGGCTGAGAAGCACCTAAAGAAATGTTCAACATCCTTAGTCATCAAGGAAAGGCAAATCAAAACAAACCAGAGATTCCACCTCACACTGTTCAGAATTGTTAACATCAAAATCTCAGGCGACAGCAGATTATGGAGAGGATGTGAAAAAAGAAGAACATTCCTCCATTGTTGATCGGATTGCAAACTGGAAAATCCTCTCTTGAAATTACTCTGCAGATTCCTCAGAAAGTTGGACATTGCACTATCTGAGAGCTCAGCAATACCACTCTTGGTCATACACATACAACAAGGACACATGCTCTACTATGTTCATTGCAGGCTTATCTATAAAATCTAGAAGCTGGAAAGATCCCTGATGCCCTTCAAGAGAGGAATGGATACAGAAAATATGGTACATCTAACCAATGGAGTGTACTATTCAGCTAACAAAAACTATGACTTCCTGAAATTCATGGACGAATGGATGGAACTAGAAAATATCATTCTGAGTGAGGTAACCCAACCACAGAAAAGCACACATGGTAAGCACTCTTTGATAAGTGGATATTAGCCCAAATGCTTGAATTACAAAAGAGGCTATGCATGGAACATATGAAACTCAAGAAGCATTACCAAAGTGAGGATGCTTCACTCCTTCCTTAAAATGGGTAACAAAATATCTATAGGAGGGAATAGGGAGACAACGTTGAGAGTAAATGCTGAAGGAACTGCCATTCAGAGCCTGCCCCATAAGTGGCATATATATATATATATATATATATATATATATATATATATATCCACCAAAACTAGATAAGATGGATGAATCTAAGAAGCGCATGCTGACAGGAACTGGATATAGATCTCTCCTGAGATACATAGCCAGAACATGTCAAACACAGATGCTTGTGCTAGCAGCAAAGCACTGAACTGAGATCAGGACCCTTGATAGTGGAATTCAAGAAAGGACTGAAAGAGCTGAAGGGGCTTGCAACCCCATAACAACAACAATGCCAAGCAACCAGAACTAAACTACTACCCAAAGACTATAAATGTACTGGTCCTGGGCTCCAACTGCATATGTAGCAGTGAATAGCCTGGTTGGGGCACCATTGGAAGAGGAAGCCCTTGGTCCTACCAAGGTTGGATGCCCCAGTGTATGGGATTGTTGGGGGCATGGTAATGGGGGGGATGGGAGGGCAGGGGAACACCCACATAAAAGGGAGGGGGAGGGTCTAGGGGGCTGATGGACAGAAAACATGAAAAGGGAATAACATTTGAAATGTAAATAAAAAATAACCATTTAATAAAAACAGGAATAATAAGATAAAGAAAAAAGGAAAGAACGTCCTTAGTCCATGGTGATCTGATAGGATGCATGAGATTATTTCAATCTTTTTGTATCTGTTGAGGCCTGCTTTGTGAGATTGTACCATGAGGTGCTAAAAAGAAGTATATGTATATATATATATATATATATATATATATATATATATATATGTGTGTGTGTGTGTGTGTGTGTGTGTGTGTGTGTGTGTGTGTGTGTGTGTATATATTTAGGATGAAATGTTCTATAGGTGACTATTAAATCAATTGGTTCATAAATTCTATTACTTTCTCTTTGTCTCTCTTTAGTTTCTGTTTCCATGATTTGTGCATTGATGAGAGTGGGGTGTTGAAGTCTTCCACTATGATTGTGTGATGTACAAAGTATGCTTCCAGCTTTAGTGAGGTTATATTATGAATGTAGGTGCCCTTGCATTTTGAACATAAATATTCATGATTGAGAATTCACGTTGGCGGATTTTTCCTTTGATGAATACAGAATATCCTTCCTTATTATTTTTGATAACTTTTGGTTGAAAGTCAATTTTATTTCATAGTAGAATATCTACTCCAATGTGTTTCTTCATACCATTTGAATAGAAAATTGTTTCCCAGCCTTTAACTCTGAAGTAGTCTCTGTTTGTGTCACCGAGGTGTGTTTTCTGTACGCAGCAAAGTGCTTGGTCCTCATGGTGTATCCAATCTGTTAGTCTATGTCTTTTATTGGGGAATAGAGACCATTAGTGTTAAGATATATTAAGGAATAGTGATCGTTTTTTTCCTGCTATTTGTGTTGTTAGAGGTGGAATGATCTCTCTGTGGCTCTCTTGGGTTTGTTGCAAGAGGATTACTTTCTTGTTTTATCTAGGGGGTAGTTTGTCTCCTTGTGTTGCAGTATTCCATCACTATCCTTTTTAGGGCTAGGTTTGTTGGAAGATATCCTGTAAATTTGGTTTTGTCATGGAATATCTTTGTTTCTACATCCATGTTAAATGAGAGTTTTGCTGGATATAGTAGCCTGTGCTTCCATTTGTGTTCTCTTAGGGTCTGTGTGAAATCTGCCCCAGATCTTCTGGCTTCACAGTCTCTGTTGAGAAGTCTGGTGATTGGGTTACCTCACTCAGAATATTTTCTAGTTCCTTCCATTTGCCTATGAATTTCATGAAGTCATTGTTTTTGATAGATGAGTAGTAGTCTACTGTGTAGATGTATCACATTTTCTGTATCCATTGGTCTATTATAGGGCATGTAGGTTCTTTCCAGCAAGGCCGTAGTGAACATACTGGAGTATATTTCTTTGTTGTATGTTGGGGCATCTTTTGGGTATATACCCAGGAGAGGTGTAGCTGGGTCCTCAGGTAGTACAATGTCCAGTTTTCTGAAGAACCTCCAAACAGATTTCCAGAGAGTTTGTACCAGTTTGCAATGCTACCCAAAATGGAGGTGTTCCTCTTTCTCCACATCCTCTCAAGCATCTGCTGTCACCTTAGTTTTTGATCTTAGTCATTCTGACTAGTGTGAGGTGGAGTCTCAGGGTTGTTTTGATTTGCATTTACAGGATGACTAAGGATGTTGAACATTGGTTTAGGTGGTTCTAAGACATTCAAAAATCCTCAGCTGTGAATTCTTTGTTTAGCTCTGAAATAGATTTTTAATAAGGTTTTTTGGCTCTCTGGAGTCTAACTTCTTGAATTCTTTGCATAATTTGATTATTAGCCATCTATCAGGTGCAGGATTGGTGAAGATCTTTTTTTCAATGTGTTGGTTGCCGTTTTGTCCTAATGACAATGTCCTTTACCTTACAGAAGCTTTGCCGTTTTATGTGGTACCATTTGTCAATTCTTGATCTTAGAGCATAAGCCATTGGTGTTCTGTTCAAGAAATTTTCCCCAGTGCCCATGTTTTCGAGACTTTTCCCCACATTTTCTTCTATTACTTTGAGCATATCTGGTTTGATGTGGACTTCTTTGATCCACTTGGACTTAAGCTTTGTCCACTGTGATAATAATAGATCGATTTGCATTCGTCTTCATGAAGACCACCAGTTGAACCAGCACAATTTTTTGAAAATGTTTTTTTCCATTGGGTGGTTTTGGCTCCTTTGTCAAAAGTCAAGTGATCATAGGGTTGTGGGTTCATTCCTGGGTCCTCAATTCTATTTCACTGGTCTGTCTGCCTGTCTCTGTACCAATACCATACAGGTTTTATGACTATTGCTCTGTAATACTGCTTGAGTTCTGGGATGTTGATTCCCCCAGAAGTTCTTTTATTGTTGAGGATAGTTTTAGGTATCCTGCGCTTTTTGTCATTCCAAATGAATTTGAAAATTGTTCTTTCTATCTCTATGAAGAATTGAATTTGAATTTTGATGGAGATTGCATTGAATCTGTAGGTTGCTTTTTGGAAAATGGATATTTTTCCTATATGAATCCTGCCAATCCATGAGCATGGGAGATTTTTCAATCATCTGAGATCTTCTCCAATTTCTTTCTTCAGAGACTTGAACATCTTATTACACAGATCTTTTACTTTCTTGGTTAACATCCCAAAAAGGTAATTTATATTAGTTGGACTATTGTGAAGGGTGTCCTTTCCCTAATTTCTTCCTCAGCCTGTTTATCTTTCTTTAGTGTAGAGGAAGGCTACTGATGTGTTTGAGTTAATTTTATACCCAGTCAGTTTCCTGAAGTTGTTTAACAGGTTCAGTATTCTTCTGGTGGACCTTCTGAGGTCATTTAAATATACTATTATATCATCTGCAAGTAGTGATATTTTGACTTCTTCCTTTCCAATTTGTATCATTTTGACCTTCTTTTGTTGTCTGATTTCTCTGGCTAGCACTTTAACAACTATATTGAATAAGTGTTGAGAGAGTGGGCAGCCTTGTCTATACCCTGATTTTAGTGGGATTTCATCATATTTCTCTCCATTTAGTTTTATGTTAGCTACTGTTTGCTGTATATGTCTTTTACTGTTTAGGTGTGGGCCTTGAATTCCTGTTCTTTCCAGGACTTTTATCATGAAGGTGTGTTGAATTTTGTCAAATGCTTTCTCAGCATCTAATGAAATGATCATGTGGTTTTTATCTTTCAGTTTGTTTATATAGTTGATTATATAGTTGATTACTTTGATCATTTTCCATATATTGAACCCTTCCTGCATACCTCGGATGAATCCTACTTGATCATGATGGATGATCATTTTGATGTGTTCTTGAATTTGGTTTGCAAGAATTTTATCATTTTTTGTGTTCATATTCATAAGGGAAATTGGTCTGAAGTTCTCTTTCTTTGTTGGGTCTTTGTGTTTTTTAGGTATAAGAGTAATTGTGGCTTCATTGTTGAGGCATGTTTTGTGGCTGATTATAGGGGCAATTTTGGAGAAGGTACCATGAGGTGGTGAGAAGGTACATCCTTTTGTTTTAGGATGGAATGTTCTATAAATATCTGTTATGTTCTTTTGGTTCATAACTTCTTTTAGTCTTCATATGTTTTAAGATAGCACTTTGTAATGTTTAATTTTTTTTCTTATAGACACGTTATAAGAAAGTACAGACAACATGACTTCCTGGAGTGCTGCTCTGTAGTTTTCTTACCTATTGGCAGAACCATAAGTCTGGCAATGTAATATTATAAGAATATAAGTTTTCTTATATTCTATGATGATATATATCTTTTGCTGAAAACATAAAATATAGCAGCTAAAAACAAACTTCAAAAATGAAAAAACATGTATGGATATTGGTTGATAAACAGTGATGCCTTGATACAGTTTGTTTTCTTGGTCACTTTAGGTCAGTTGGAGCCAGTGACTTAATGCTGTGTAATACTCGTTTAAAGATTTCTGAAAAGTATCTTGTTCCTTCCCCCATGTGATGCTTTCATTGCTGTTCAATAAAAACAGCAAAGCTCTTTGTTAAGTACAGACATATAGAGACAACAAAAAGGCACATACACAGATACAGAAGACAAACAGAGGGATACATTGAAAAGACAGCCTTCAGGCAGGCAAATATTCAAACTCATGAAATAGACAGAGTATGGAAGGCACAGAGAATATTTGAAGTAGAAAATTCAATGTGGGCTCGCTTTTAGTTAAATGACTCCAAGGGAAAAAGCATTCATTTCTTTCCTTAACTCAACTCAGATGCTTTATTAATCACTAATTCATTTATTACATTCAGATATTCAAAATCTTTTAGCTGGTGACATTTTTTGTTTGCTTGTTTGTTTTGTATAAACATAAGCTGGGACACAATAAAACTCACCAAAGTGAGAAACAATTAGCCCTGTCATTTGAAAGGTATGGGCTCAGAACCCTGAGCTTTCAGGTCAAACCTTAGCTCTGGGTTTGTGTTTCTGAGCTCCCACCTTCTTGGGATCCTGTTTAATCTGTCATGATCATGACAGCACAACTTGAACCTCAGATTACACTATCGAAATCTGGTCCTCATAATCATGAAAAATCTGTTTCTTAGACTCTGTAAAGAGACTATGGTAATTCTGTAGTATCTTTTCCCCAGCCTACGCAGGCATGTATGGGTGTACACAGAGAATTATAGAGAATAATCAGGAACATCTACAAATTGTTAAACAATGTAGTGTCTATGGTAGTTCAATTTTTATGTTTTTTTTGTGAAAAATCTAGACAGTTTTCCAAAGTGTCTTCTCTAGTTTACACTCCCAAAGTAACATATAAAAATGTCCATTTCCTAACAATCATGTGAAAACTAATTCTAGTAATGGTCATTCTGATTGAGGTGAGATGAAATCTTAAAGAAGATATTGTCTGCATCTCCTGAACAGAATTTATACTGGAATTTTTGCCAACAGTGACCTGAGAAATACCCAAGCTAACTGCAGAGCCCATTCAGTAGACATGAGTCTACAAACACATTTGTCACCTAATGATGTTAAGGACCTCTAGTAGTACATTGGAGACTCAAAAAGAAATGGGTAAATGCCCTGATTCATACCACACCAAAATTACACCAATATACAACAAATGGATAATTGACAGCAAAAACATTAAAGCAGTAATAAGTGCACACTCATTAAAAAAATCTGAATGATTAATAACACATCACAGAATTCTGTCAACACTCAGAAAATAACTGATACCAAAGCTACTTAAAATATTCCTGGATGAAACTCGCAGATCCCTGCCCGCAGCAGCTCGCTGCCCCCAAATCCTGTGGGAGAGAAAACTCACCGCCTGGACAGGTGGGCACTCCTGAGACTGCAGAGCAGAAGAGACCACCAACACTGCCCACCCATGCCCACATCCCTGGCCCAAGAGGAAACTGTATACGGCCTCTGGGTTCCCATAGAGGAGGGCCAAGGAGCAGCAGGTCCACTGCGTCTGAGACACTGGTGGAACCTGAAGGGACCGACCAGATAAACAGTTCTCTGCACCCAAATCCCATGGGAGGGAGAGCTAAACCTTCAGAGAGGCAGACACGCCTGGGAAACCAGAAGAGACTGCACTCTGCACACATCTCTGACTCCACAGGAAAACACCAAATGCCATCTGGAACCCTGGTACACAAAAGCTCCCGGAAAGGGTGGCGCAGATCTTCCTGGTTGCTGCCACCATGCTCATAAGCAACACCCCACAAGCAAACTTGAGCTTCGGGACCACAGGTAAGACAAACCTTCCTACTCCAAGCGACCTGCCTAGTGAACTCAGGACACAGGCCCACAGGAACACCTGAAGATCTGTAGATACAAAAAAGTACATGCCCGAAAGAGAGAACATTCTGTTCCCATAACTGGCTGAAAGAAAACAGGAAAACAGGTCTACAGCATCCCTGACACACAGGCTTATAGGACAGTCTACCCACTGTCAGAAATAGAAGAACAAATAACACTAGAGATAATCTGATGGCGAGAGGCAAACACAGGAATCCAAGAAACAGAACCCAAGACTACATGGCATCATCAGAGCCCAATTCTCCCACCAAAGCAAACACTGAATATCCAAACACACCAGAAAAGCAAGATCTAGTTTCAAAATCATATTTGATCATGATGCTGGAGGACTTCAAGAAAGACGTGAAGAACTTCCTTAGAGAAACACAGGAAAACATAAATAAACAAGTAGAAGACTACAGAGAGGAATCAAAAAATCCCTGAAAGAATTCCAGGAAAACACAAGCAAACAGTTAAAGGAATTAAAAATGGAAATAGAAGCAATCAAGAAAGAACACAGGGAACCAACCCTGGATATAAAAAAACAAAGGAAGAGACAAGGAGCCATAGATACAAGCTTCACCAACAGAATACAAGAGATAGAAGAGAGAATCTCTGGAGCAGAAGATTCCATAGAAATCATCGACTCAACTGTCAAAGATAATGTAAAGCAGAAAAAGCTACTGGTCCAAAACATACAGGAAATCCAGGACACAATGAGGAGATCAAACCTAAGGATAATTGGTATAGAAGAGAGTGAAGACTCCCAGCTCAAAGGACCAGGTAAATATCTTCAACAAAATCATAGAAAAAAACTTCCCTAACCTAAAAAAGAGATATCCATAAGCATACAAGAAGCCTACAGAACTCCAAATAGATTGGACCAGAAAAGAAACTCCTCCCGTCACATAATAGTCAAAATACCAAATGCACAAAATAAAGAAAGAATATTAACAGCAGTAAGGGAAAAAGGTCAAGTAACATATAAAGGCAGACCTATCAGAATCACACCAGACTTTTCGCCAGAGACTATGAAAGCCAGAAGTCCGGGACAGATGTCATACAGACCTTAAGACAACACAAATGCCAGCCCAGGTTACTGTATCCTGCAAAACTCTCAATTAACATAGATGGAGAAACCAAGATATTCCATGACAAAACCAAATTTACACAATATCTTTCAACAAATCCAGCACTACAAAGCATAATATATGGTAAAGCCCAACATAAGGAGGCAAGCTACACCTTAGAAGAAGCAAGAAACTAATCGTCTTGGCAACAAAACAAAGAGAAGAAAAGCACACAAACATAACCTCACATCCAAATATGAATATAACAGGAAGCAATAATCACTATTCCTTAATATCTCTCAACATCAATGGACTCAACTCTCCAATAAAAAGACATAGATTAACAAACTGGTTACGCAACAAGGACCTTGCATTCTGCTGCCTACAGGAAACACACCTCAGAGACAAAGACAGACACTACCTCAGAGTGAAAGGCTGGAAAACAACTTTCCAAGCAAATGGTCAGAAGAAGCAAGCTGGAGTAGCCATTCTAATATCAAATAAAATCAATTTTCAACTAAAAGTCATCAAAAAAGATAAGGAAGGACACTTCATATTCATCAAAGGAAAAATCCACCAAGATGAACTCTCAATCCTAAATAACTATGCCCCAAATACAAGGGCACCTACATACGTAAAAGAAACCTTACTAAAGCTGAAAACACATTGCACCTCACACAATAATAGTGGGAGATTTCAACACCCCACTCTCATCAATGGACAGATCATGGAAACAGAAATTAAACAGAGACATAGACAGACTAAGAGAAGTGATGAACCAAATGGACTCAACAGATATTTATAGAACATTCTATCCTAAAGCAAAAGGATATACCTTCTTCTAAGCTCCTCATGGCACATTCTCCAAAATTGACCATATAATTGGTCAAAAAAAGGGCCTCAACAGGTACAGAAGGATAGAAATAATCCCATGCATGCTATCAGACCACCACGGCCTAAAGCTGGTCTTCAATAACAATAAGGGAAGAACGCCCACAGATACGTGAAGTTGAACAATGCTCTACTAAATGATAACCTGGTCAAGGAAGAAATAAAGAAAGAAATTAAAGACTTTTTAGAATTTAATGAAAATGAAGGTACACCATACCCAAACTTATGGGACACAATGAAAGCTGTGCTAAGAAGAAAACTCATAGCTCTGAGTCCCTGCAGAAAGAAACAGGAAAGAGCATATGTCACCAGCTTGACAGCACACCTAAAAGCTCTAGAGCAAAAAGAAGAAAATACACCCAGGAGGAGTAGAAGGCAGGAAATAATCAAACTCAGTCCTGAAATCAGCCAAGTAGAAACAAAAAGGACCATAGAAAGAATCAACAGAACCAAAAGTTGGTTCTTTGAGAAAATCAACAAGATAAATAAACTCTTAGCCAGACTAACGAGAGGACACAGAGAGTGTGTCCAAATTAACAAAATCAGAAATGAAAAGGGAGACATAACTACAGATTCAGAGGCAATTCAAAAAATCATCAGATCTTACTATAAAAGCCTATATTCAACAAAACTTGAAAATCTGCAGGAAATGGACAATTTCCTAGACAGATACCAGGTACCGAAGTTAAATCAGGCACAGATAAACCAGTTAAACAACCCCATAACTCCTAAGGAAATAGAAGCAGTCATTAAAGGTCTCCCAACCAAAAAGAGCCCAGGTCCAGATGGGTTTAGTGCAGAATTCTATCAGACCTTCATAGAGTACCTCATACCAATATTATCCAAACTATTCCACAAAATTGAAACAGATAGAGCACTACCAAATTCCTTCTATGAAGCCAAAATTACTCTTATACCTAAACCACACAAAGACCCAACAAAGAAAGAGAACTTCAGACCAATTTCCCTTATGAATATCGAGCTCTCTGCGGCGGCAGCAACCAGGAAGATCTCATATTAATTTCAATTCGTTTTGTTTTGTGACCCATCATGATTAATCAGGATCATCGGTGAGACTGTGGCTTTGGAACTATGTGTTGAAAGCTGGTTGTCTCAGCAGGTGAGACATAACTAAGCACAATGATTCGCCATCCCCTAAAATCTACCTATAGCTACAGTTAGTGTGAGGGCCCTTTGTCCCTCTCCCCTTCTGAGACTGATTGTGGCTAGGGCTGGTCTTGAATGAGGTCAGTTCAGGAAGTACAGTTACTGTGAGTTACTGGTTACAATAGTTGTATGGAATCTGGAGAATGGCATTTCATGCCCATCTGACCTTTTCTTCTTACTGCTTTCTCCCTCCTCTTCCTTAATATTCCTAGCGCTATAGATGGCATAGTGTAACTGACTTGTTTATTACTGTGCTCATTTACATTGCTTATTTTCCCCATCTTTCTCAGCCCCACCTTTCTGCATTACCAATGAATTTCATAAAGAATTTTTGTCCTTTAAATAAAAACATGTTTAGCATCGTTCCAGAAGAGTAATTTTTTTTCTGAATTAGCAAAAGGACAATTTCCCCATCTAGTGGTGACAATTGTATGACTCAGAATGAATTCAGCACTAGGCTGCTAATATGCTGACTGACAAACTGAGACACCTATTTTATTTCAAAATCCTTATTTCTTCAAATGTCTTCCCCAAGTCAGTATTGCAAGATTGTGTTTCAAGACTATCTCACTGTCAGTAGTGAATGTCTGTGTGAGAAGTATATAAATGACTTTTTAGTGTCTCTTAATTTACATAGTGGTGGAAATGATTATTCAGGGTGAGTTACTGTGTCTAAAATTTAGAATATTTCATATAGAACCTGCAGCTGGAATTTCATTTTTACCTTTAAGTAGTCCTATTTACATATAGCATTTAATATTAATTCATTCATCATTTTCTTTGACTGAGCTGTTCAGCTCCTCTACCTTGTCTTCCAGTCTGATATTTTGTGCCCCCCTTATCTCTTTGAGTTATTATTATTTGGCTTACATTCTTATTTTTTTCATTTGAGTTTGTTTTTGTTTTGTTTTGTTTTTCTGATGTCCTTTTTACCATGATCTGCACTGTCTTTACTTCCTTCAGATATTGGCTTTTTTTTTCTTGCCCATGAATCATTTTTTTTCCTTTTTTGAGTTTATTAACATACTTTACAATCTTTGACCTTCTTGAACATGATTTTGGATTTTCAAGAGTTTATATTGAATATTTAAACTTCTTTCCTTAGGGGATACAGATATGATTAGTGCTTAGAGGCAATGATGGTCAATCTTTGTTTTACTTTGTTGGGGAGTAGGATCTGATTGTCAGAAGTGTGTGTGTGTGTGTGTGTGTGTGTGTGTGTGTGTGTGTGTGTGTGTGTGTGTTTAGTCCAGGGGCCTGGTATT
Source organism: Rattus norvegicus (assembly GCF_021556685.1). Lineage (NCBI taxonomy): Eukaryota > Metazoa > Chordata > Mammalia > Rodentia > Muridae > Rattus > Rattus norvegicus. The sequence goes on from NC_141534.1 coordinate 73,524,290, forward strand.
CCAAGGTGGGAAGTTAGAAGGAATAACTTATATCTCAAGGGATCAGAACCCTGGTTGGGGGGTCAGATACCGGGTGCATCATCCTATTTGATCAAGAGTCAGTGCGGAACAAAGAGCAAGTCCAGGTCAGCCTGGCAGCTGGAGCTGTGTGGCAGGCTGCCCAACACCGAGTGGGAGGAGCTGCTCCTAATAGGTGGACACCCCTGCCTGATCAGAAGACTTTAGGGAGTTAATAAAACCAAAACCAGCTGGGAAGTATTGGAAGCTAATTACATTTAAAAAAGCCTATAGTAAGTGGGTTTAAAGGAATCACATAACAGGAAGTGGTCTATGTTGGGTGGGTACTGGAGGAGCCTCTCTAAGAAAGCAAGCTTGAGAGACAGGAAATTCCACCTTTCCCTGGAGGACTCAGGGAGCTGCGTGGTCTGTAAGTGGGGGTTGAAGACCCTGGGCTTTAATTGGGGTATCTGAAAACTCCCTTAAGCTTCAGTGGCCTCAAGGGTTCTTTTTGGCAGAGTCAGCAGCATGGTAGGTGGAACCTCCCAGGTGAGAGGAGCCATGGGCCTGCAAAATGGACTGGGTAGAGCAGCAGTGTATTTTCCACAGCCACTCTTAATGAGGCAGCTCTTACAATTGTGTTGTGGATATCTTGGAATTGTCAGGAAGTTTGAGATCTGGGAAGAACTGGGGTTAGCCTGATGCTTTCACTTATTTTATGGTTGCCAGAACACTGCCCTAAAATAATCTCATGGAACATTTGCAGTGTCTGCAGTTTGCATGCTGACTTCTCTTTGCTCCAGCAGTTACAAAGCTCCTCGAATTCAAATTCATCCATGGTTTCTTAACTCCCCTGTTCCATCACACTGGTCTGGAGAAAAGGCCTTCTCAGAGAGTTTTGCACATATTAGTCAGATCAAGCATCAGTTCATATTTAATTGAGTCAAAAATGTGTTAGAAAGCACCACAGTTACAGCTGTGAACTTTAAATTTTATTAAGCGTTATTATTTTATTTTCCGTCTTAGTTGTATGAATTCTTTGATGTAGAAATAGCAGTCAGCAATGTTTCTTTATCGGTTGAGTTACAACTGTTATGCCTTAGGTCTGAATGAAAACCTAGGACATTACTGTTGTAAGGTGTGGTTGAGAAGACTTGTTGTAGGTTATGTTAATCCTGACATTTGCCTGAGAAAAATCCATACCTCCTTTTGGGCAATCATTACTAGATATATAATACTGACCAAGCTTTGGACTTGGGTCTCATGTTACAGGGATTTCTAAGGACATATATATATATATATATACACACACACACACATATATATATACACATTCCCCTAAGAGTTTGTTATTTTCCCGAGAACTACAACTCCTAGCATTTTAGGAAGTTTTTTGTTTCTTGGGCAGGTAGTGCTTATGCATTAACTTTGGGCTTTGCAGTATGTAAGAAAAAACAGCCAGAGGCATCTGGAAGGATCCAGACTTAAATTGGCCATGAATGGGGGCGGGTGGGAGTGGGGGGGAGTTAGTGGAGAGGAGGCTCACAAGAGAGGCACCAGGTACCAAGACAATACCTAGTCAAAGATATCCACTGTGATATATTAATAAGCACTTCAGTTACTCATTTTTCCTATGTTTCTTTGATTTCCCACAAGGCCCGGCCAGTATGCATGCTGTGGGAGCGCAATATCAGGCTGTCCTATTTTTATAGGGAGAAAACTTACTATAGATTAAATAAGAATAGAAAGCAGTTTTTGAATAGTTATGATTGCTCACTTACATCGGAAACATGTCTCCTTAGTTCAAGAAGAACACATGTGGGCAAACTGTTAGATATTTCATGGTTTGTTGACACTGAATTCTGTGACTATGGATTTCTTGCCTGGACCGTGTTGTCAGGACTTTTTTTTTTAAAGACCTCTTTTTGTAAAAGTACATCAGTCTGGATTCTGTGGGTCGGCATAATTATCTTGCAGTCTTCCTTGCTCCTCCTCAGAGTTACCGGGAAACAACTCTTCATGTGTGTGAACTCTGTTTGATTAAGTTTCACATTTCATGGAGGGGGAGGGCAGCAATGGGAGGAGGATTGGAAGGAGGACACTGGTATAGTAGGGGAGGGGGAAGGGTTATGGAGATGTTGGCATGGAAACCGGAAAAGGGAATAACATTTGGAATGTAAAAAAAAATACCCAATTTATTAAAGATGGGACAAAATATTGAGAAAAAAACAAAAAAAGCAAATAAAAATCTCCTACTATTTTTCTGTGATATGAAATGTGTGCTATGAGCTTTAGTAAGGTTTCTCTTATGTATGTGGATACCATGATATTTGGAGCACAGATATTTAGGATTGAGAGGTCATTTAGGATTTTTCCTTCGATGAATATGAATTGTCCTTCCTTACCTTTATTGATGAATTTTTGGTGGCAAATCAATTTTATTCGATATTAGAACAGCTACTCCAGCTTGCTTCTTCAGAGCATTTGATTGGAAAGTTGTTTTCCAGCCTTTCACTCTGAGGTAGTGTCTGTCTTTGTCTCTGTGATGTGTTTCCTATAGGCAGCAAAATGCTGGGTCCTAACTACATATCCAGTTTGTTAATCTGCGTTTTTATTGGGGAATTGAGTCCATTGATGTTGAGAGATATTAAGGAATAGTGATTGTTGCTTCCTGTTATCTTCGTACTTGGAAGTGAGTTCATGTTTGTGTGCTTGTCTTCTCTTTGTTTTTTTTTGTTTTTGGTTTTTTGTTTTTTTTTTTTTTTTGCAAAATGAGTAGTTTCTTGCTTTTTCTGTGGTGTAGCTTGTCTCCTTGTGTTGGGCCTTACCATTTATTATCCTTTGTAGGGCTGGATTTGTAGAAAGATATTGGGTAAATTTTGTTTTGCTATGGAATATCTTGGTTTCACCATCTATGCTAATTGAGATTTTTGCTGGATACAGCAACCTGGGCTGGCATTTGTGTTTTCTTAGAATCTATATGACATTTGTCCCAGATATTCTGCCTTTCATAGTCTCTGGTGAGATGTCTGATGTAATTTTGATAGGTCTGTCTTTACATATTACTTGACCTTTTTCCCCTACTGCTTTTAACATTCTTTCTTTGTTTCACGCATTTGGTGTTTTGACTATTATGTAAGAGGAGGAGTTTCTTTTCTGGGCCAATCTATTTGGACATCTGTAGGCTTTTCGTATGTTTATGTGCATCTCTTTCTTTAGGTTAGGGAAGTTTTCTTCTATGATTTTGTTGAAGACATTTACTTGTACCCTGAGTTGGGAGTCTTCACTTGCTTCTATACCTATTATCCTTAGGTTTGATCTTATGATTGTGTCCTAGATTTCCTGTATGTTTGGGCCAGTAGCCTTTTCCATTTTAAATTATCTTTTACAGTTTTGTTGGTGATTTCTATGGAATCTTCTACTCCTGAAATTCTCTCTTCTCTTTTTTGTATTCTGTTGGTGATGCTTGTATCTATGACTCCTTCTCTCTTCATTTGGTTTTCTATATCCAGTGTTGTCTCCCTTTGGGCTTTCTTCATTGTTTCTATTTCCATTTCAATTCCTTCATCTGTTTGATTGTGTTTTCCTGTAGTTCTTTCAGGGATTTTTGTGTTTCCTCTGTAAGGGCTTCTACTTGTTTACTTGTGTTTTCCTGCATTTCTCTAAGTCAGTTCTTTATGTCTTTCTTAAAGTCCTCCATCACCATTATCAATTGTGATTTTAAATCTAGATCTTGCTTTTCTGGTGTGTTTGGATATTCAGTATTTGCCTTGGTGGGAAAATTGGCTCTGGTGATGTCTTGTAGTCTTGGTTTCTGCTGCTTGGGTTCCTGTGCTTTCCTCTTGCCATCAGCTTGTCTCTGGTGTTACCTTGTTCTGCTATTTCTGACAGTGGCTTGACCATCCTATAGGCCTGTGTGTCAGGAGTGCTATAGACCAGGTTTCCTGTTTTCTTTGAGCCAGTTATGAGAACAGAGTGTTCTGCTTTCAGGTGTTTAATCATTCCTGTCCACTGGCTTGCAGCTGTCCTTGTGGCTGGGCACCAGAAGGGCCTACCACTACTTCTCCTGGGTCCCTGAGCAAAGAAATGTGGGCAGAGAGTAGTCTCCTCTTATTTCCCAGGCCTGTCTGCCCCTCTGAAGGTCTAGCTCTCCTTCCCATGGGATTTGGGTGCAGGGAGCTGTTTGATCAAGTCCATTCAGATCTGGGAGCAGTCTGAACTGCAGGGCTCCTGCATCTTGACTGTTCCTATCATCCTGTGCCCAGAGGCCCTATCCAGTTTCCTCTTTGGCCAGGTATATGGGCAAAAGTTGGCAAAAGTGGCAGTCTCTCCTGCCCTGCAGTCTCAGGATTGGCCACAGGTCTGGGAGATGAACATTCTTTCCTACAGGGTTTGGGAGCAGGGAGGTGTGGGCCAGGATCAGTGAGGTTCAGGGGCCTCAAGTTTAAATGTAAGAGGTTGATTTATTCACTTGTTTGTTGGAACTCATCATTTCTTCTTCAATTCTGAATCTTTCATTTATGACTTTCTACATCCCTGCATGAGGCAATATTGGCATTTCCACGTATATTATATCATGTGGATTATACGAGTAAGAATTTTCTAGAGATACTGCTTGATATAGTGCACAAGCCATCTATTTGAAAGTATTGATTGATGTCCCTTATAATGGCTTTCTTTTCTTATCTTTTGGAGGAGGAAGTCTCCCCCACTCCATGTTTGCCCTTTCCCTGTAGCTATGTTTTCTATAGGTAGAGATTTTTGAGAGAGGTTATATTAGACAGACTTCCCTTTCTTTCTTCAAACTATTATTTAGGTATGGGAGTGTATGTCTGCATTTTTATGTGCATTGAATTCACATATGGTGCCCATGGAGCCCTAATACAGTCACTAAACCCATGGCACAGAAGACACACAAAGTCCTAAGTTTCCTTGGGTATAGAGAGATTTAGAATTTCTATCTAGAAACAGTGAGCACCCTTTTGTGCTGGAGACACTACTCCAACACTTACATTTACATTTCCTGTGCACTTTGATGATAGAGCCAGAATATAGCCCTGAGTTTTATTTTTTGAAATATGAAGGAAGAATCACAAATGCTATTTTACTGGGCAACCTAAAATATGTTAGATGATTGAGCTCAAATAGTGATGAAAATAATAGAGCTGAAATCAAAAGATTCAATATATTCAGGTTTCCAATTGAGCAGTAATATATTCATAATTAATCAAGAGTTAATAGAATTCTTTTATAACTTAGTACATTTGTTTCGATCACAGGAACTCTTTCTCCTTCCTCAGAATGCATTGTCACACATTCATTTATTTATATATGTATCTCTAACTCTTTTGTACTTAAACCTTATGGAATTACTGAAATTATTATTATCTATCTGTATTGTCTGTGTGACCTTCTAGCAAACTTGGATAATATTAATGGTACATAATTCTAAGATTTCTGTTTACTTCATGGTTGTCAGATACTGTTATAAAATAACATCACAATGTATTTGATTTTATGTGTTGTTTGTAATGTTCTTTGTACACACTGATGTTATACTCCTTATTGTCTCCAAAAAATTTTTTGGCTTGTAATTCATCCATGCCTTCTTCAGTTCAAACTTTACCTTCTTTTCTTCTAGAAAAGGAACAGCATTATATCTAGGCCTCAGGATCTCACCTGAGCATGATAGAAGAGTCAGGCAGGTGAGTCCTAGCTGTAGACAGTTGAATAAGGTTGACAGCTGTAGAGTTTGGAAGCATGGTTGTACTCATCATAATTTACCATTTGAAATGTTTCATTGGGATCTATTTGAGATCAGCATAGAGTTCTTAGATGTACATTCCTGCATCTAGACTTCAAATGATTACCTTATATTCCCAGAATCTTTGCTGATTGTGAGACCATCATGTCATCCTCTATTTTACAAAGAAAAGAAGATACAATATATAACTATTTTAGAAAATGAATTTTACTAAAATTATATTTCTGTTTTAGTTATTTGTGTGTCAGTATATTTGACTCAATGTATATACTGTACCATGTAGGCCTCAAGCCTCCAACGTTAAGAATAGAGGACTGGATCCCATGGAACAGACATAAAATCTATTGTGTAGCTGGGAATGGTGGCACACACCAATTTTTTCCCAGCACTGAGGAGGTAGAGGCAGTTGTATGTCTGTGAGCTCCATACCAGCTTGGCCTTCAAAGAGATTTCTAGGACACCCAGTGCTACTAAACAAAATCCTGTCTTAAAATATTAAGAAAGAAAAGAGTAATATCTGATGTGTAGTTCTGTGATAGTGCTAGGAACCTAACTGCACTTTAATAGACACTACAGATTCTGAACTAGAGAGAAAACGTAAAGCTGTACTGATATTGGCAATTCCAGCAGCACATATCAAATGAGTAATTTTCTATGACAGTGCCTGTTAATGTTCAGAAATGGGGCTGCGGAATGCTTACAGGATGAATTGGAATGTTTAGACTGTGCTCAGAGGGCATTGTACAAAAATGTGATCTTGGAGAATGCAGCAATCTATTCTATGTTGGTAAGAATGCTCTTCTTATAGAATTCCTGATACATCCTTTGTTTTTATCTGCCTTGTGTATATGTGTGAACTTCCTGTACTGTCTAGAAACTCCTAGAAATAAGGGACATTTGGTTATGAACATAATCCTATGTGGGTGCTTGCTTTATATTTTTCTGTGTTCTCTTGAAGTGTGACCAGTGTTATATTCTGCATGTTCTCTCTGGCTATCTAATTTTATCCAAAGGGTAAGTGGTGGTAGTAACACTGTGTAACCACACTAGATGCAGCAGTTCTGGAGATCAGTGGTGTATGTAATAGAGACAGCCCAACTGCTATGCTGGGCTTGTTTTATGATAACTTGACATACAAACTAGAGTTATCTGAGAGGAGGAGAGTTCAATTTGGAAAATGCCTCGATAATATCTAGCTATAAGGATTTTTCTTAATTTAGAATTGATGAGAAATGGTCCAGTCCAGTGTAGATGGTCATCCTTGGGCTGGTAGTCCTGTGGTGTATAAGAAAGCAGCCTGAGGAAGTCATAAGAAGCAAGTCAATCAATAGAACCGTTCCATGGCTTATGTGTCAGCTCTTGCCTCCCGTATCTTGCCCTGGTAGAGTTATTGTCCTGACGTCCTTAAGTGATGAAAAGTGTTATGTAAGCAAGTCAGCCAAATAAACACTTTCTCTCCCGCTTGCTATTTAGTCATGGTGTTTCATCAGAGCAGTAGCATCCCTAAGACACAAGAGATCTACTTGACTCTGCTACCTGTATGCAAAGATTACAGGAGTGAACCTGCAGAGCTGACTCATAAACTCACAGTATTTATGAAAGTTTGTGTGGTTTTGTACTTTTCTTAAGAAGAGAGGCAAAGCAAAGACCCCTCCTTGTTGACTTTGTACAGAGACTGGATGTTGCATAATTGCAGCAGGCTGGTTCTATGTGAGGATCCTTTACAGTGTCATATCTCCTCCTCAGGAGTCCAGCGAATTCTACTGTGCAAGTTTCTGAGCTGTGTGCGAATCAGTCTTACCTGTCACAGAGAAATCCTCAGAGGGAAAAACATTCATTGTGTTCTTCCTGTTCATCCTTTTGGGAGGTATAAAGCTTCCTTCCATCATAGATTAAGAAGTTCAGAAGTTTTAATTATTGTCATTCTCATCATTGAGTTCCATTTCAGCTTGCCAAGATTGCTTGATCTGTAATTGGAAGTGGTAGAACTCAAGTCAAAGCTAACTGAAAATGCTTACAGAACACTTTCATTATTCTTCTACTATACAGCTTTTGGAGATTCATTTGTAGATTCCCCTTTCTCTACTGGCACTGTAATGTATTAGAAATTCTAATTAATTCTGAAGAATGCTTTCCTTATATTGTTTTCTAACTGATAAGCCAAACATGCTTCTTCTATCAACAAAAGCAAAAAATCCTGTAAAGTAGAGAGAAAAACTGTAGCAAAAGGACCATGTATCATTTGGAGGAATTGGATAAGATTAGTGAGGAGTTCCAGGGACAGTGGAAATGGGATAGGAGGAGCATTGAAGAGATGCCCCAGTGGTGAGTAGTACTTGCTTATCTTAAATAGACTTGTATGCAGTTCTTAGCATCCCTTAGTTGTCTCTAAACTATGTGTCCCTTCAGCTCCAGGAGATCTGATATCTTCTTTGGACCTCAGCAGGAATCCTGCACAAAGAGAGTACATATATACATGATGCAGAGCACTACTGCCCATAAGCTAAAATAAAAACATACTAAAGATTTAAAAGAAATATAAATGATGCATGAGATTGGTTTTATCCACATTCTGATCCTTTAGAAATGGTTCTGAACTATTCTACTGTAAATCACGTCATGATTAGCCTGTTTTGCACATTAGTGACTTCCTATTTCATATTATTAGAACAAAATATAATTTATTTCTGCATGTGTGACATCCTTACTCTGTTTGTATCATTTTGGGGGTTCATATCAATGTTATATAAATTTCTTTAATGCATTTAAGCATACTGTGAAATTAGGAAAAGTACTGGATAATGTTTGTTTCATAGTCTTTAAACTTTGAAAGCTTCAGTTGTTTCTTTATATTCTTTTCATTTTGTGGTCAATTTTCCCACTTCCTGATATAATGACAGTAGGCTTTGATAAGAATTCTTTAGTACCTCTGCAGAATATTAAACCATTTATATGGTCGTCCCATTGGTTTCTCTTATTGTTTCTTTTTTTAAAGATTTATATATTACATATTTATAAGTATTCTGTACCTGTTTTCAGACTCACGATTAAGAGGACATAGGATTCCATTACTGATGGTTATGAGATACTGTGTGGTTCCTAGGAATTGAATTCAGGACCTCTGGAAGAACACTCAATGCGCTTATCCACTGAGCTATCTCTCTAGCACCTCTCCTGTTGTTTCTTAATAGTCTCCTGTCAGGAAGCAGGGAACCACCTACCTTCTCAAGTGTGTACCCCAAATTTCTGGGGACTCAGACCATCTCTACCTTACTAAGTTTCCTGGCAAGGCCCTCTGCCCCTTGACTCCCTAATGCTCAGGACACATCATACTAACTGGTCATCATTAGGTTCCAGAACATGACATGAATTCTCTTTCTGAAAGGGTACCTTGAGTCCAATTAGATAATTATTAACTATAAGGGTTTTTTTGTCTGCTGCTTTCATAAAGCAGCATGACCGAGGCAACCTGTAGAAGAAAGAGGTTACTTTGGGGATTGCTTCCAAAGGATAAGAATCCACCATGGTAGGGAGGCCTTATAGCCTAACAGCAAGTTGCCATGTTGGTGAGATAGAAAGCTAAGAGGCTATGTCCTCAGCCACAGTTAAGTAAGGAGGGAAAGAAAAAACTAAGTGGAATCTGGATACTTTTTTTTCCTCAATCCCATTGTCATACTTTATTCAACAATGTCCTAATAACTCAATTTCCTAAAACATGGAAAGGTAACTTCAAATACATAAACCAATGAGAGACATTCTTATTTAAACCAACATATCCTTCTTTTACTACCCATGCTCTATTTGTGCCAGAAGCCACAGTTTAGAGAACTTTAATGTCATTGAAGAAAATATATCTTTAATTTCTCATTTTGGTTTTTTATTTCTGAAACAGAGTCTCACTCTGCAGTCCTACTGGACCATAAGCTTATATGGAGACCAGGCTGGCTTCCAATCCACATAGACCTGCTTGCCTCTCTGTCCTGAGAGATAGGATGAAACACCTACCCTACTGTGTTTGGCTTTAATTATACTTTTGAGTTTAATATTGCTGCAAGTATGCAGCAAGAATTTTGTTCCATTTTTTTTGCCTATGATTTCTTGGTTAAGTCCTCTAGGCTTGTATTGGAACTCTGATGTTTGTCTTCTCTCTTCTATATCATGGTAGACAGGCTCTCTATCGAGTTACTTACAGAGTTCTTAATTTCTTTTTTCATTTCAGGGTCGAGGATTCCTTAGATTTCTATCTCTGTTAGCATCTTGCATTATTTTCATTTTCTTCAACCATTTTCTGCTGTTCTCTTGTCCTTCAACAAGTTTGTTCCTATCCTCCTTGAATTCAAGAGCTGACTTCATCTTTATGTCCCTCGACTTCCTTGAATAATCTTCCAATTATGTTTTATGGTGCGTAAATTGATTTTTATCCCAACTGCATTATATAGAGTGCACTAGGATTACATTATTGATTTAGAGTAGGGATATTCTACCAATGTTTTCCACTTGATTTGCTTCCAGGCAGTCCCTTGTCTTTTGCTGTGTGGTGTAACTCAGGAGACTTTATTCTCATTGTGAGATGTAATACTTAAAGGCTAAGAATTTAGGATTGGAGGCTAAGTAGTGGGGTACAGCATCCTCATAGATCAAGCTTGTTCTAAGCAGGTAGCATGCTTGTGGGGTAGCTGTGATTGTGTAGAGCAGGTCCAGAGCATCTTGACAGCTATGTGAATGACGGCCAGAGACAGAGTGGGAGAGATAGGTCAAGATATAGAATGAAAAATAGGGGTTAAGGTTAGAGGAAGTGCCTGGCCTGGACAGAGTTAAAGGTGAAATAAAACTTTAAGCACAGTCATTGTGGGTTGAACTTGGGGACGCCCCAAGGAGTCAAAGCCCTGGAGGACTGCAAAAAGACATCTCCTGACAGATCTCCAGTATTCAAATTCTGTGGGAACAAGGGTTGAGAGAACAGACTTGTCAACATATAAATCTTAATGTGGTGACACTAACCTTCAATCACAGCAACTAAGGGGCAGAGGCAGGTGGATATCTGTGAGTTTTTCATCACAGTGTGTCCTATATAGTGATTTCCATAATAGATAGAATTACACAATAAGGCTATATCTTAAAAAACAAAAAAATGAATAAATACAAGTGAATGCAGTATTTTATGTCATAGGGTACATTTCTCTGATTAAAAAGTTAATGACTATAGATACACTTAGCAAAAGTATTGTTTAAAACATTACTGTGGGCCTCAATAAGTATCCTTTCTGAGTTACTCAAACAAGTCTGCACTCGTTCCTCATGGGACTCATTTACAAAGAGTTCTCAGCAAGGGCCTGAGAGCTCAGGAACAAAGGAGATTGCCTGGTACAGGTTAGTGATAAAATATGTGTACAAATGCTCACGCTTACCAGGACTTACATACGTATCAGGTTACCTGATATGGCAGGTGAAATATTATACCAAGGTTGGAGGGGCTGTGGAAAATTTTCAGTGAGTAATCAGACGTTTTGCACCATAATGAGAAAGTGAATATAATGGGAATTTCCAGAACCTATACAGTTTTGTGGTTGTATTTTCCTCGCCCCTCTGCAGAAATCCCTCTATCTTCCTTGGATGCAAGAAAAAGAACAGCCTTGGTAGTATAAATCTTAGTAGGCTGATTTGTGGTTTGATGACAATGCACCCCATAGGGTGGTGTATTTGACATCTAAGTCTATCAGAGGTCATAATATTCGGGGCAAATTTGTTGGTAAAGAATCACTGGAGAAGTGCTTCACCAGGGCAGGTTCTGAGGGGAAAAGGCCCCAAGACAGCTTGCTTGTGACTCATACTGAGAATGCAATCTTTCAGTTTTTTATTCCACCAATATGACTACTTGCTGTCAGTCTTCCCTCCCATGATAGAATCTTAGCCCTTTAGAACCAATAACCAGTATAAATGCTTTTTAAGTTTCCTTGATCAATGAGCACTATGAAAACAATAGACATGATACAATTATGTTTAACCATTTCAGGATAGAATTTGAGCCTCCTTTTAAAAGAGAGAATTTAAGTCACGTGCTGAAAATATGTCAATAACTTGTAGTAGGGTAAGCCATGTAAACTATGAGGGAATAGAGTACTGTACTTTTCCTAAAAGGTCCTGAAGGCAAACTTCCTAGAAAATAGTCGCTTGCAGTCAAGTACAGTGTTATACTCAGGTTCCATCAGGAAATCTTCTTGCTATTATGTGGAGATATAACAAAACAATAATGGGTGAAGTGACATATTAAATAATATTATATCCCTCAATGATAAAATATACTATATCCCTCAATGATAAAAAACATTTATATCACTCTTCATACCAAAGATTAAGGAATTGCAATGGCTAGATCAATATGAGGCTCTTTCTGAGTCCCTTTTATATGAGGACTTTAAATTTTTCTTCCTTTAAAGTCAAGAATATCCCTGCCACTCAGAGCTTCTCTTTCCATGCTATACACCACTAGTTTTAAACAAACACCTAACAATTTTTTTGAAGTCAATAATGTAAGGGTACAAGCCTTACCTGTTCTTAGTCTAGCTCTTAAATAACTGGCACAGAATGCTTCACTCCTTTTTTAAAAAGGGGAACAAGAATAACCTTGGCAGGGAATAGAGAGGCAAAGATTAAAACAGAGAGAAGGAACACCCATTCAGAGCCTGCCCCACATGTGGCCCATACATATACAGCCACCCAATTAGATAAGGTGGATGAAGCAAAGAAGTGCAGGCAGACAGGAGCCGGATGTAGATCTCTCCTGAGAGACATAGCCAGAATACAGCAAATACAGAGGCGAATGCCAGCAGCAAACTACTGAACTGAGAACAGGACCCCCGTTGAAGGAATCAGAGAAAGAACTGGAAGAGCTTGAAGGGGCTCGAGACCCCATATGAACAACAATGCCAAGCAACCAGAGCTCCCAGGGACTAAGTCACTACCTAAAAACTATACATGGATTGACCCTGGACTCTGACCTCATAGATAGCATTGAATATCCTAGTAATATCACCAGTGTAAGGGGAAGCCCTTGGTCCTACTAAGACTGAACGCACAGTGAACGTGATTGTTGGGGGGAGGGCGGCAATGGTGGAGGATGGGGAGGGGAACACCCATAAAGAAGGGGAGTGGGAGGGGTTAGGGGGATGTTGGCCCAGAAACCGGGAAAGGGAATAACACTCGAAATGTAAATAAGAAATACTCAAGTTAATAAAAAAAAAAAACAAAAACAAACAAAACAAAACAAAACAAAAACTGTCACAGAGACATTTTTACTTACAACCTGCAAGCCTAAGCTGATATGTTCTGAGCTATTCTAAGCCTCTAAATCTGCTTTTCCCCAACTATATGGTCCTTTACCTTTAATTTGAACATGGTCTTAAGTCATGCTGATTCCTTCTGTCTCACCATGACCTCAGTCTAAATCCTCCTGTTTTCTTCCCCTGTTCCTCCACAACTTCCTCATTTGTGGTTCTTTCAATACTACCTCTCTCACTGAGAGCCATGGCTTGGACTGGAAGTTCAGCCTTCCTTTCTCTTCGGCCTAGACATAGTCTGATAAGCTCTTTCTTAATCAATCAGAAATAATTGGGAACATTTTTTTACAACATTGATTTGGGAGATGGTTCAAAAATCATGAAAATGCTGTACTGTAAGGAGATCTATGGGCACAGAAATCAGCATCTGAATAAAGAGTGAACCAGACCCACCTCCAACAATCTTCACCAAGATTTTCTATCTGCCTTGTGACTTTCCACACTAACTATACTTAAAATGAGAAATCCTGGAGGAAACTGAACAGAAAGAACTTAGACATTAGTATAAGTAGAAATGCAACTTTTTTCAGTCACCATCTAAGCAAGCAGACAGCTTCTTCAGATGCCAAACAAGCAAAGTAATTCACATAAATTTCAAGTATATCACAAAGGTAATATAGTATTTTGTATTCAATTATTACACATTCTTGCAATAATGAATAATTACTCACAGATTATATACATAGAAAAAGTAACAGAAAACAGAAATATATATATGTACATATATATGCATATGTATATATATATATAAAACATATCAGTGCTGAGAAATAGCTAAGAAATTCTCATTTAAATATGGAATCATGTTTTGTGAGATTTTTCTTTTTTTTTCTTTTTCTTTTTTTTCTTTTTTCGGAGCTGGGGATCGAACCCAGGGCCTTGCGCTCGCTAGGCAAGTGCTCTATCGCTGAGCTAAATCCCCAACCCGAGATTTTTCTTTTTCCTACAAATTGTCAACAATTTGTTTCAAGAGTAGTGGGCAGTTTCTTCAAATTGACCAAAGTAATGATGAAGAAATATGAAAATTTGAGAAAACTCCAAGAATTCATATACCTTCGGAAGAATAAAAACAGATTCAAAATCAATTTAAATTGTTGCAAATGAAACCATTGAATAATTATGTGAATGCAGACAGCAGGAGGATATCAATGGGAAGACCATATAGACATACATTAATACTCTGCAGGGATACTAAGCAAATTGTTTCTCAAAGTCTTGCTTATAGTCTATTAGAAAATGGGAAAATTGACAATGAAAGAAATAGGATCTAAAGGAATTACAGAAGCAATACAAAAATAGGAGATTAGGCATCAAAGTTGAGCTATGAATAATTTTACAGTATCCTAAAATGAAAGTAATAGAATTCAATGAATATGTATATGAGTATGTGAGATATATGCACAGTCAAATAATACTGACAAAATTATACTTTCTCCCAGTATTGTTCTTACATAAAAAATTAGTAACATAAAATAGGATAATCTTAACAGTATATACAATAGAATATTCCAGATTCCTTTATTGAGAAATAGGTTGTAGAAACCCTATCTCACTTCTCCTTTATACATTATTGTCTTAAAAAATGTTCTGAGACTGGTTTTTGCCTGTGCTCGGGCTGAACTTTTCCCACTGCTCTCTGTACCCAAAACCTGTCAGGAAGAGAGCTGGACTCTCAGAAGTGTGGACAGTCCTGAAAACTCAGGGGAGACCGACAATTCTGCTCACATTTCTAGCCAAAGAGGAAACTTCCCAGTGCCCTCTGGACAAAGGAACCTAGGAGCAGTCAAGTGCAGGACATCAGCTATTCCAGCAAGGCATTGGATGAGCAGTTTTAAATGCTTTACAGTTAGGTCTCAAGGAATTACATTTCAAATATGTCTACCCATTCACCAGAAAAAGTCTTGGTATGTGGAGGATTCAATATTAGAACAATAATTTTAAAACCAGAAATGTATCTTTCTATAATGGTGTGCAAATACCCTCAGAGAGTCAAGGTTAAACTCTCTCTTAATTGTGTTGTCATCCCACTGTGAAGTATTGATGCTGATTTTCTGAAAATCCAGAAATATCCATGTTCTAGAGTGCATAACCAAAATATGGTCTGTGAAACAGCATTTGCTGACACTGTTAACATTTTTTGTAATACATTTAAACTCTTGTGACATATAACAGTCAGTTGATTGTAATCATGCTCACAAAAGCTTAGTTGTGTTTTTAAAAAGGAGCTAGGATATGTTTTGTTTACTCTATGGTATTGTGGGAGGTGGTGCCTCAGCAGGCCCATGCTGGGGCTTCTGTCTTCCCCCCATACCCTGAGATACCAACCATTCAATGGTATAGTGCAGTACATAGTTTATTTAAGGCATTGGAAGGGGAGTTGAGAAGAGAGTAAAGACAGAAAGACAGAGAGAAGGGGTGTGTGTGCAGAGAGAGAAATGAGGAGCCAAACAACCCCTTTTATAGAAAGTCAGGCCTACCAGGAAACTGTTGGGCAGAGTCTTGTAGGAATGATAACATTATCAGACTCCAGTTTCTTATATGTTAAGCAAAATCTAGTTTCAAAGAGACTATGGCCCAGGACAAGGCTGTGTCCTTGGGCAGCATCTGATACACATAGGAAAATTGTTCACAGTCACCCTGGATAGAATGGATACATCTGTTGGTAAGCTAGAGAATGTAGTATATAAATAGCAAGATGAGATAGAGAATAGGCCCAATTTCTGTCCAAGACTTAAAGTGTGCTAAGTACCAGTTTAACATTAGAGGAATGACAATTGCACCCTGTTAGTATACTATACTTCTAAGAACTTGTAAAACCTACTTTTGTTTGAATGATTTGGAAAATAAAACTTCTAAATACTTCTTTGCTTCATCTGTATTTGATACATATAAATGTTACTCTATATCTGAATAATTATTCTTGACATATATAGATTGGATTGCCTTAAATGTGAAGCCACTCTCCTGCTTATTAGGGTCTGGGAATGTTCCTAAAAGCAGACATGGGACTACGACACACAATCTCATCTGCTAAGGTTTGTTGCGCTGAAGGAATGTTCTCGCAATCAAAAAATTTCCTAAGTGGGGCCTGTGGTAGTAAACACATGATTTTTTCTTCTCAGGCATACTTAGGAAAACCATCCCCTGTTTTTTGCAATATTATTTATGATTCTGTGTGATGTTCACACTTCTCCACAGTAAATAGGGAAGTATTAGAGAAACATTTGGTAGAAGATAGGTTCCTTTTGACTTCATCCATGGCAAAACCAATGGCCAAAAGAAACTGATAGTATTGAACTGGCATTCTCTAAAGAGTTTAGAGTATTTATTATGGATAATGATATATGTTTTATAATTTTGCAGTAACTGTGTGAAATCTGGAGCTTTGTGAATGCTGGAGGTAACTGATTTATCTTTGTGGTCCCTTACAAAAGCAAGGTTTCCAGACACGCCTCAGTACCATTCCTTATGAGGATGTTGGCCCAGTCTCACTGCGTACAGTCTATATTCTATGACTGAGATCGATATGTACCTGGTTGAAGACTGTAATTTTACTCAGTTTCCTCCTTTTAGTCGATGTGTTTCAAAGTGTAGTTATAAGGCACTTGCTTGGAATTGTTCAATTTAATCTTATTTTAGTTATTTAGTTATTGACTCTAGATTTCTTTTATTGACTTGTAATTAATGTATGTCTTTTCATTTTGCAAGGTCTTTGGATTTTACTTTTCTTAAAGATATCTCCAAGAAGATTGTGCCCCTTCCCAACCCAGTCTCCACTGTTCCTAGAGCTTCAAGTCTCTTGAGGATTAGGCACATTTCCCTCTGAGGCCAGACCAGGCAGTATTCTGCTATGTATATGTCCAGGGCCTCTGACCAGCTCCTGTAAGCTGCCTGGTTGTTGGCTCAGTGTCTGAGTGATCTTAGGTGCCTGGGTTAGTTGAGACTGCTGTTCTTCCTATTGGGTTGCCCTCCTCCTCAGCTTCTTCCAACCTTTCCCTAATTCAACTATAGCCATCCTTGACTTCAATCGATTTGTCGGGTATAGTATTTGCATCTTTTTCATTCAGCTGATGTTTAGGCCATTCAGAGGACAGCAAGCTAGGCTCCTGTCTTTAAGCACAACATAGCATTAGTAATAGTGTCAGTCCTTGGTGCCTCCCCATGAGATGTATCCCAAGATAGGATGGTCAATCGACCAACTTTCCCTCAGTCTTTTTTCTATTTTTGTCAATTTTGCTCTAATTAGAGGAATTAGAAAGATCAATCCATTCTTATCAGCCTGTATAAAAGTTAAGTCCAAGTGGATCAAGTACCTTCACATAAAACCAGGTATATTCAAATTAATAGAAGAAAATTTGAGGCATAGCCTCGAACAGATGGGCACTGGGGAAAATAGGCTGAACAGAACATACTTGCTCCAATCTGTTCATAGCCATCTTATTCATTATAGCCAGAAGCTGAAAAGAACCCAGATGCCCTTTAACAGAGGAACAAATTAAAAAAATGTGATACATCTACACAATGGAGTACTACTCAGCTATCAAAATAAATGACTTCATGAAACTCAGGCAAATGGATGGAAAATATCATTCTCAGTGAGGTAATACAATCAGAAAAACACACAAGGTTTGGAGTCACTGAGAAGTGGATATTAGCCCTAAAGTTTGTATTACCCAAGATACAATCCACAGATCACATGAAGCTCAAGAAGGACAACCAAAGTGCAAATTTTTCAGTCAGTCTTGAAAGCAGGAATAAAAATATTCCTAGGAGGAGATATGGAGACAAAGTTTGGAGCAGAAACGTATTGGAATGGCTATTCAGAGCATGCTCCAACTAAGGATCCCGTCCATAAACACACACACACACACACACACACACACACACACACAAACAGAGTCACCAAACCTAGACAATGTTGAAGAAACAAAGAGGGCATGCGGACAGGAGCCTGAAATAGCTGTCTTCTGAGAGGCTCAGCCAGAGTGTGACACACACAGAGGCAAAATTAGGAGTAAACCATTGAAATGAGAATGGGGTTCCCATTGGAGGAGTTAGAGAAAGGATTGAAGGAGTTGAGGCCTTCCAATCCCATAAGAACAACAATACCCACCAACCAGAGCTCCCAGAGACCAAACAAGTCGCAAAAAGGGAGGAGAGACCGATGGCTTCAGCTGCTTATTTAGCAGAGATTGGCCTTGTTGAGCACCAACTGGGGAAGTCCTTTGTCCTGCCTATGCTGTTGCCCAATGTTGAGGAATTTCAGGGTGGGCCGGGAGGGTCAATGGGGAGCGGGAACACTCACTTAGAAGAAGGGGAAAGGGGGTGGGATTGGGGGCTTTCTGACAGGAAACCGGGAAAGGGAATAACAGTTGAAATGTAAAGAAAAAAGATCCAATAAAAAAAGAGGTAATAAGCAGTAGTGATTTTGTTTCCTGTTACTTTTTTCTAAAGATGGAGTTATCTCTGTAATTCTCCTTCTTTGGGTTTATTGCAGGAAGATTAGATTCTTGCTTTTTTTTAAAGTCTAGTTTCTCTCCTTGTGTTGGAGTTTTCCATCTATTATCATTTGTAGGGCTTGATTTGTGGACAGGTATTATGTAATTTTGGCTTTGTCATGGAATATCTTGATTTCTCCATCTATGTTAATTGAGAGTTTTGCTGATTATAGTAGCCTGGGCTGGCACTTTTGTTTCTTAGGGTCTAATTGACATCTCTCCAGGATCTTCTAGCTTTCATAGTCTTTGTTGAAGTTTTGGTGAAATTCTGATAGGTCTGCCTTTTTATGTTACTAGACATTTTGCCCTTACTGCTTTTAATGTTATTTTTATTTTTTGTATATTTGGTGTTTTGACTATTATGTAATGTAACTTATTTCCTTTCTGCTTCATTTTGTTTGCAGTTCTGTAGGCCTTTTGTATGTTCACAGGCATCTCTTTCATTAGTTTAGGGAAGTTTTTTTTTTTTTTGAAGATATTTACTTGCTTTGGGAATACTTGCTTTCTTCTACATCTATTCTCCTTAGGTTTCAGCTTCTCAATGTGTCCTGGATTTCCTGGATGTTTTTGGTTTGTAGCTTTTTGCTTTTTGCATTTTCTTTGACTAATGAGTTAATGTTTTCTATGGTGTCTTCTGCCCCTGAGATTTTCTCATGCATCTCTTGTTTTCTGTTTGTGATGCTTAAGTCTATGAGTCCTGAACTCTTTCCTAGGTTTTCTACATCCAGGGTTTTCTCTTTGTGATTTCCCTACTGTTTCTATTTCTGTGAGGAGCTGTCCTCACATACTCCATTATAAGATGGCACCGGCATCCAGCAGAACGCACCTAGTAAAAAGGGCAATACGCAGGCGCCTGGTAACGTCCCTACTCAAAGGGACACGTATGCTTTGGTACGTCATCTGGCATAATTGGCAGCGACCAGTCAGAGAGTGACACGTCCTAGGCGAGGATAGTTTCCTATATAAGGGACGGTTATTCCTCACTCGGCGTCTCCGCATTGTAAGCTTATGCTCTCCCTCTCAAGACGCATTAAAGCTTTTCTGCAGAAGGATCCTGTATGTGCCGCGTCGTTCCTGCTGGCGAGACGTAGCGTGGGACATATTTCCATTTTTAGGTCCTGGAAGGTCTTGTTCAATTCCTTCACCTGTTTGGTTGTGTTTTGCTGTAACTCTGTAAGGGATTTTTGTCTTTCCTTTTTAAGGTCTTCTACCAATTTACCTGTGCTGTCCTATATTTCCCATTGTTGTCTTTTTTCCTGTTTTTGATTTTGTAATATTTTTATTCGAAATATTTTTTACTTACATTTCAAATGTTACTCCTTTTCTCGGTTTCCTGTCCATAAGCTCCCATCCACAATCCCTTCCCCATAAGGGTGTTCCCCCAATCCATCCCACTTACTGCCCCCCACCCCACATTTCCATGCACTTGGCGTTCAATCTCAGCAGGACCAAGGACTTCCTATTCCACAAGCCTATTCTCTGCTCTATATGCAGTTGGAGCCCTGGGTCAGTCCATGTATAGTCTTTCAGTAGTGGTTTAGTCACTGGAGGCTCTGGTTGGTTGGCATAGTTGTTGTTATGGGGTTACAAGCTCCTTCAGCTCCTTCAATCCTTCCTCTAATTCCCACCCAGGGGGTTCTGTTCTCAGTACAGTGGATTGCTGATAACATTGACCTCTGTATTGGACATGCTGTGTATGTATCTCTCAGGAGAGATCTATATCAGGTCCCTTTCAGCTTGCCTTTTTAGGTTCATCAATCTTATCTAGTTTTGGTTGCTCTATATGGGCCACATGCGAGGCAGGCTCTGAATGTCCATTCCTTCAGTCGTTGCTGTAATCTTTGCTTCCATATTCCCTCCTATGGATATTTTTTCCACTTTTAACAATGAATGCGAACATCCCCATTTTGGTCATCCTTCTTCTTGAGCTCTCTGTAGTCTGTGGATTTTATCTTGGGTAATTAGAACTTTTGGGCTAATATCCATTTATCAATGAGTGCATACCTAGTGTGTTTTTTTGTGATTAGGTTATATCACTCAGGATGATATGTTCTAGTTCATTCCATTTGCATATGAATTTCATGAAGTCATTGTTTTTGATTGCTGAGTAGTAATCTGTTGTGTAGATATACCACATTTTTTTGAATCCATTCCTCTGTTGAAGGGAATCTGGGTTCTATCTAGCTTCTGGCTATTATAAATTAGGCTGCTATGTATATAGTGGAGCATGTGTCTATGTTGTATGTTGGGGCATCTTTTGCGTATATGCCCAGGAGAGGTATAGCTGAGTTCTCAGGTAGTGCAATGTCCAATTTATTCAGGAACCTCCAGATTGGCTTCTAAAGTGGTTGTCCCAGTTTGCAATCCCACCAACAAGGGAGGGAGTAGTGTTCCTTTCTCCCCATCCTTGGTAGCATTTACTGTTACCTGAGTTTTTTATCTTATCCAGTCTGAGTCTTTGGAGGTGGCGTCTCAGGGTTGTTTTGATTTGCATTTCCCTTATTCCTAAGGATGTTGAACATTTCTTTAGGTACTTTTTGACCATTCCATCTTTCCCAGCTGAGAATGTTTTGTTTAGCTCTGTGCCCAGTTTTTTTTTCTATTTTTTTCCAGAGCTGGGGACCGAACCCAGGGCCTTGCACTCCCTAGGCAAGCGCTCTTCTGCTGAGCTAAATCCCCAACCCCGTGCCCAGTTTTTTAAAGGGGTTGTTTACCTGTTTTAAATCTAACTTCTTTAGTTGTTTTTATGTTCTGTATATTTGCCCTCTATCAAATATAGGATTGGTAAAGATCTTTTCCCAATTTATTGCTTGCCATTTTGTCCTAATGACAGTGTCTTTTGCCTTAAAGCTTGCAGTTTTATGAGATCCCATTTGTTGATTCTTGATCTTAGAAGATAAGCCATTGATGTTTTGTTCAGTGCCAATGTATTCCAGATACTTCCCCACTTTTTCTCCTATTAGTTTCAGTGTATCAGGTTCGATGAAGTCATCCACTGCCGCGCCCAACCTCGACCAGCAAGGAAGACATGACCACAGGAGATCTTCTTCAAGCAGTTTTACTCAAGAACCTTGATACAACCTTCTGACTCTCTCTCTCTCTCCTGGCTCTCTTTCCCGGGGGAACGCCCTGCACCACACTTAAATAGCTAGCACTGGCCAGTCCTAGCAAGCCACGTGGGTCATGTAGATAGGCTGTCACTATGTGGAAGCTAGCGGGCCAGGCAGACATAGCCAAATAAGGACTTGTTTACTGCAAGGAGCGCTCACCGTTGGGAGGGTGGAAGGCAGAAACCAGCGCCATCTTTGAGGCACAGCACTTTGCAGCTCTCTACAGTTCCCCCTTTTTGTTTAATTAATCAAGCAGGCAAAGGCACTCTGAGTGTGGCGACCCCCCCTGTCTTAGGATCATCCCTTCATTAAACCCATCGTAGGACACCTCGTTGCCCACAAGGTTCCGTGCCTTAGGTAGAAGGGAAGTTGCCCGTCGCTGGGCAAGGTCACTCACATATACTCAGGGGCGAGGTGCAACTAGGTCTTCTGAATGGCCGTAAGCCAGGCTTGAGGGGACTGTCCTGCTTCAATGGCTGTAAATGTCTGTACCACCATAGCCACGTGCCACTCTGAACAAACCTCATTCTACAAAGACACCACAGGCTCACTAGGGAGACCAGCAGCAAGAGTCCAGCTAGGGCTCCCATACCTGCCCACTCCGTCAGATGATTCATAGCAGCAGCAATCCAAGATGACAATCCCGTAGCCAGTCTAGCATCTGCACATGTGGAGTTCACGGTCATGATGGCTACACGTAGCTGATCCATTAAGAAATCGAATTCTCCAGACCAATTACCTAAAAAGTAACTTGACAACTGTTTAGACAAATTAGAGGAGTGCGCTTAAAGGTCATGACATATTGGCATGAGTCTCGGGAACACCAGTAGTATCCCCCACTGGGGCTCCGTTTTTACCAGCATTTGGGTCACACCGAGAAGTGTCAGCAACAGCAGGATCTTCATTCTTGTTGCACCTCCTGGTCAATCTTTCAGGGACCCACAACAGATCTTGCCGGTCCTGAGGAAACACACAAACAGACCCTCTTGCCCATGCCAACACAGGGTCTGGCCCATGCCATAAGCCAGTGAGCACATCTTTCCACTTCACATAACCTTTCAATATGCCCGCCCAACACTGATGTCGGTCATTGGCAGAAAGGCCATCATCATCCAAAATAAAACAATTAAGAGTAAAAAGGGCTAAGGATATCTGTTCCTTAGGAGTTCTGCCATGGCCTATTCCCCATTTTTGTTTAATTAAGCATTCCTTCAAGGTACGATGTGCTCGCTCAACAATACCTTGACCTTGGGGATTCTAAGGCAGACCATGGCTCAACTGCACATCCATCTGTTTACAAAAGGATTTGATATGCTGGGCCATTATCAGTTTTTAAGTGTTGAGGCTTTCCCCAAGCAGCCTAGGCTTCTAGCCAGTGTCCAATAACATTGTGTGCCTTTTCCCCACTCATAGGGGTAGCATGAATGACACCTGAGCAGGTATCCACAGAAACATGAATGTATTTTAGAGTCACAAATCCAGATATGTGAGTTACATCCATTTGCCAAATCTTTAGAGGCAGTAAGACCCTGGGATTAACCCCCACACTAGGGGGATGATGGAAAGTGATACACTGTTGACATCCTAAAACTATCTGTCAAGCAACTGCTCGAGACAGATGAAACTTCTGCTGTAAGGTTTTGGTGGGCACATGAAATTGTTGATGAAACTGTCGGGCTTGATCCAATGATGAGCTTAAGAAGATAAACTCCATTCGGGTACATCTATCCACAAGATCATTTCCCTCACTGAGAGGACCAGGCAAATCTGTATGAGCTCTAATATGTTGGACAAAAAACTTGTGACTTCTTTTCCAGATCAATTCCTGAAGTTCCCTCAGCAGCTGGCATACCGTGCTGCTAATTTTAATAGGGCCAGCCACTTCTAGTATCTTAACTGCATTAACAACATATGATGGATCAGAGAGCAAATTAAAGGCAAAAGAACAATTTTTAAACACTTCCAGCACAATTTTGAGTTCAATTACTTGTGGAGAGCCAGGTTGATATTGACACAAAATTGGCTCTTGATGGTCAACCATATAGGCTCCACAGCCATTTTTGGATCCATCTGTAAAAATGTTTGGGGCCCCCTGTATGGGAACACTGGAGGTAACCTTAGGAAAAATCACGGGATGTTCCTTAAAGAAGGATAGCAGAGGGTGTTTTGGATAATGACTATCTATCTCTCCATGGAATCCACAGCGTAATATAGCCCAATCATCCACAGTGCCACATAAGATCTTCATCTGCTGACCTGTATAGGGCAGTATGATCGAGGTTGGGGAAACACCAAAATATTGTATGCACTGTTGAATACCATTCAGGGCTAATTGTGCAACTGCTGTAGGATAATACTCTACTGATCTAGCTGGAGAAGCTCTGGGATAAACCCAAAGCAGAGGGCCATCTTGCCACAACAATCCTGTGGGCTGCATGTAGGTGGCTAGAATGCATAGCACAATGTCAGCACCCTCCTTCCACTGATGTAACATTGCGCCTTGTAATCCTTTTTCAACCTTCTTTAAAGCTTCCCTTGCTTCATCACTCAATTGTCTAGGAGAATCCAAGACCAAATTCTCAGCCAAAATATTATACAATGGTTTTAATTCATAATTTGGTAATTTTAAATAACATCTGACCCAATTAATATCTCCCAATAATTTTTGAAAATCATTAAGAGTCTTAAGGTTATCTTTCCTCAATTCAACCTTTTGGGGGATAATGATATAAGGGCTTACTTTTGTTCCTAAATAATTTACAAGATTGCCCTTTTGTACCTTTTCAGGGGAAATAATCAATCCTTTACCTTCTAGCAATTTAACTAAATCTCCATATGATAAATCTAAAATCTCTTCATTCTTTGCAGTTAAAAGGATATCATCCATAAAATGTATGCATCTCACTGCGGGAAACTTCTGTCTTAATGGGGCGATGGCGTTGCCCACAAAAAGTTGACACATAGTAGGGCTATTGGCCATACCTTGTGGTAAAACCACCCATTCATATCTTTGATCAGGTTCTTCATGATTGCATGACGGAACAGTAAAAGCAAATCTTTCACTATCCCTTTGACAAAGAGGTATGGAGAAAAAGCAATCTTTTATATCAATCACTACAACAGGCCAACAGGCTGGTAGAGAGGATCAAAGAGGAAGTCTGCGTTGCACTGGGCCCATGATTTGCATCTGTTGATTAATAACTCGTAAATCATGCAACAGTCTCCATTTCCTTGACTTCTTTTTAATCACAAATATTGGGACATTCCAAAGTGACACTGATGGTTTTATATGCTTCATAGCCAGCTGTTCATTTACCAGGTCTTTAGCTGTGGCAAGCTTCTCAGAGGAAAGCAGCCACTGAGGAACCACACCGACTCCTCTGTTTTCCAGGTAACAGGAATGCCTTCCTCAGCAGCCCCTAGGAAAAACCCAGGTCCTGATTCCCTTCTCTCTGTTGGGCAGTTATAGGGCTAGTCCTACCCTGTAGGTATTTCCCTATTCCTTTACCAGGAAAATAACCCATATTTTTCATAATCTTTTGTGAAGTTTCAGAATAATCATTGATCAATTTGAAACCCATGTCTTTCAACAGATCCCTTCCCCAAAGGGAAATGGGCAAATCCAACACATAGGGTTACATAACTCCTGAATGCCCTTCTTGATCTCTCCAACTCAATTGTCTTGTACTCATATCAGGAGCTCTTGCATAACCGAGACCTTGTAATGTTTGAGATGAGGCCTGTACTGGCCATCCAGAGGGCCAATCTTTCTTAGCTATTATACTTCTATCAGCCCCTGTATCCAACAGTCCTAGGATCCTTTTACCATCTATCCTTAGCTCCATTACTGGGCGTTGGTTTAAACCCAAAGCTAAAATATAAGATCGGAGCCTGTGGAACCAAAACCCTTCTCTCCCCTCTCTCTAGACTGGGCGGCAAATCTTTCATGAAGGCTAGGCAAAAGTAACAACTGAGCTATTCTATCTCCAGAGGAAATAGCAGTAATTCCTTTTGGTGATTCTACCATGATCTTGACAACCCCGGTATAATCTGGGTCAATAACTCCTGGATGGACATGTAGTCCTCTTAAAGCTGTAGATGATCTCCCTATAAGTAACCCTACAGTGCCAGGCTCAAGGGGTCCTTTAAAATCAGTTTCTATCAACTCGACCCCCATCCGAGGAGTTAGTACGAGTCTGGTGGTGGAGCGGAGGTCCAGTCCTGCAGAGCCCTTAGTGGCTCTCCTTGGCCCCTCGGATGGCAAAGGGACGGCCATCTCTCGTGACTCTGTTCTACATCTGATTCTCGACTGCCCCATATATTTGTGGGCCCTGGGGTTGGGGGCCCCGCTGTCCGTTTTTTGGACGTGCTCCACCAAAGCCCGAGCTGAGAGTCTGCCCATTGATGTCTTTTACCGAGCGGCACTCATTAGCCCAATGATTCCCCTTTTTGCACTTGGGGCACAGCCCTGGTTGCCTTGGGCATTGGCCACTTCCTGTACTAACTAGACTTCCCCTTTCTGGACATTGCCTTTTTAGGTACCCCTGTTTACCATATTTAAAACATGCTCCTGAGCTTCCTCCTTTTCTCTGCGTCATCTGCATAGCAACAGCTGCAAGTCCAGCAGTAGTCAAAGGTCCCCCTATTTCTCTACAGACCTTCATCCAAGCTTCAAGTCCCTTGTTCTTGTAAGGAGTGATAGCGGCTCGGCATTCCCTTGTGCACTGTTCATAGGCCAACTGTTTAATCAAGGGCATAGCAGTATTGGGGTCTCCAAAGACTTTCCCCGCTGCTTCTACTAATAGGGCTACAAAGTCAGAGAATGACTCCATAGGTCCTTGAAGGATCTTGGTGAGGTTTCCACTCACTTCTCCCTTATTAGGTAAGGATTTCCATGCCTTTGTTGCAACTTCATTAATTTGCTGGTGAACCTGTCCTGGATACCCTGTCTGAGCATTGGCAAAGTGTCCCTGACCCAGCAGCATATCCCTATCCCAGGCAGCCTGGCCGCCCCCCGCTGCCAAATTAGCGGCAGCCTGTTCACTGGCAAACTCAATAAGAAAAGCTTTCCAGTCCAAATACTGTCGCGGACTAAGACAGGCCCGAGCAAGGTTAGTCCAATCACTAGGAGTCATGCAAAATCTGTGTAAGGCCTCAACCTGAGCTACGGTAAATGAGGCCGTAATGCCATATGTCCTGACTGATTCCGCCAGGGACTTGATCACCTTAAAGTCTAAAGACTCATGAAACCTTTGTTGATTAGCATCCACATAAACAGGATAGGCCAGATGTAGTTCTGTGAGGACTGCCTTCCACACTTCTGGGCAGAATGTACTATCCGAAACTCTACTTCCTTCCTCTACAACATTGCAGGGAGGAGGAGCTGAGGGGAACCGCCCAGGAGGTTCCTCCACCATTTTAGGCTTTTTCCTTTTCTTCTTCTGTCTATTCCTTAGAGACTGTTTCCGCATTTGATCTATCAACTCTTGTAACTCTTCTTCTGAATCTGTTTTGTCTGTTTCCTTCTCTGTATCTGTTTTTTCTGAGTCTGACTCCTTTGCGCTTCCCTGCTTTTCTGACCTCTCCTCTTGAAGCATTTCTAGGGCAGCTTGCCCCCTCTCTATAGCTGCCTGACAACATTTCTGATCCTCAAGGCAGCTACCCACTAAGCGCCATACTGTACGGACCCCAGGTCTTAGAGTCCCCTGTTCCCGGGCAAAATTAAGGTCTTTCCCTAACTTGTCCCAGCTCGCCACCGTGCGATTTCCAGAGGCTGCGAACCAGGGTGCAATGGCATCACATTCACTCAAAAAACTCTGTGATGCTTCTTTTTATTTTTAGTTTCTTTCGCTCAAACAGCTCTTGAGCCAGAAAAATTGGACGAGACTGTGAGGTCCGCGTGACAAAAACTTTCTATGCTGCTACAGCTAAATTCACCGTGCGTCTTGCTACTTTCGGTTCACTGCTACTGTGAACTTTACTTTCGGTTCGCTGTTACCACAAACTTTACTTTTGGTTCACTGTTACCACGAACTTTACTTGCTCACTACCCTGAGACTTTATAACCGCTTATTTCCCGTGGTCCTTATTGTCCCACCTTACCTTGGGAGCTTTCCAGCGCTGCCCTGACTGCAAGAAGTTCTGATCTCTGAGAGAGTTGAGTCCCTTTACGGTGGATTCGAGGAGTTCCCCATACGGGCCACCACTTGCCGCGCCCAACCTCGACCAGCAAGGAAGACTCGAACAGGAGATCTTCTTCAAGCAGTTTTACTCAGGAATCTTGATACAACCTTCTGACTCTCTCTCCCAGAGGAATGCCCTGCACTACACTTAAATAGCTAGCACTGGCCAGTCCTAGCAAGCCACGTGGGTCATGTAGATAGGCTGTCACTATGCGGAAGCTAGCAGGCCAGGCAGACATAGCCAAATAAGGACTTGTTTACTGCAAGGAGCGCTCACCGTTGGGAGGGTGGAAGGCGGAATCCAGTGCCATCTTTGAGGCACGGCACGTCGCAGCTCTCTACAATCCACTTAGACTTAAGATTTGTGGCTTAGTCCCTGGATCCTCTGGTTGCTTGGCATTGTTGTTCATAAGGGGTCTCGAGCCCCTTCAAGCTCTTCCAGTTCTTTCTCTGATTCCTTCAATGGGGGTCCTATTCTCAGTTCAGTGGTTTGCTGCTGGCATTCGGCTCTGTATTTGGTGTATTCTGGCTGTGTCTCTCAGGAGAGATCTACATCTGGCTCCTGTCAGCCTGCACCTCTTTGCTTCATCCATCTTGTCTAATTGGGTGGCTGTATATGTATGGGTCACATGTGGGGCAGGCTCTGAATGGGTATTCCTTCTGTCTCTGTTTTAATCTTTGCCTCTCTATTCCCTGCCAAGGGTATTCTTGTTCCCCTTTTAAAGAAGGAGTGAAGCATTCACATTTGATCATCCGTCTTGAGTTTCATGTGTTCTATGCATCTAGGGTAATTAAAGCATTTGAGCTAATAGCCACTTATCAATGAGTGCATACCATGTGTGTATTTCTGTGATTGGGTTACCTCACTCAGGATGATATTTTCCAGTTCCAACCATTTGTCTATGAATTTCATAAAGGCATTGTTTTTGATAGCTGAGTAATATTCCATTGTGGACTAAGCCACTACCTAAAGACTATACATGGAGTGACCCTGGACTCTGACCTCATAGGTAGCAATGAATATCCTAGTAAGATCACCAGCGGAAGAGGAAGCCCTTGGTCCTGCTAAGACTGAACCCCCAGTGAAAATAATTGTTGGGGGAGGGCGGCAATGGGGGGAGGATGGGGAGGGGAACACCCATAAAGAAGGGGAGGGGGAGGGATTAGGGGGATGTTTGTCCGGAAACCTGGAAAGGGAATAACACTCGAAATGTAAATAAGAAATACTCAAGTTGATAAAAAAAAAAGAGATTTGTACATGGTGATAAGAATGGATCGATTTGCATTCTTCTACATGTTGACTTCCAGTTGAAACAGCACCATTTGTTGAAAATGCTATCTTTCTTCCATTGGATGGTTTTAGCTCCTTTGTCAAAGATCAAGTGACCATAGGGGTGTTGGTTCATTTCTGGGTCTTCAATTCTGTTCCATTGATCTATTTGCCTGTCTCTGTATCAATACCCTACAGTTTTTATGACTATTGCTTTGTTATACTGCTTGAAATAAGGGATGTTGATTCCCCCAGAATTCCTTTTATTGTCAAATATAGCTTTTGATATCTTGGGTTTTTTGTTATTCCAAATAAATTGGCAAATTGCTCTTTCTTTCGCTATCAAGAATTGAGTAGGGGTTTTAATGGGGATCACATTGAATCTGTAGATTGCTTTTGGCAAAATGGCCATCTTTTCTATATAAATCCTGCCAATCCATGAAACACCAGAGATGTTTTCATCTTCTGAGATCTCCTTCAATTTCTTTCTTCAGAGACATGAAATTTTTGTCTTACAGATCTTTAATTTGCTTGGTTAAACTCACATCAGATATTTTATATTATTTTATATTATACTATTGTGAAGGGTGTCATTTCCCTAATTTCTTTCTCAGCCTGTTTATCCTTTGAGTAGAGGAAGGCTGCAGGTTTGTTTGAGATAATTTTATACACCGACATTTTGCTGAAGTTGTTTTTCAGGTTAAGTAGTTTTTTAGTGGAAAATTTGGGGTCACTTTAGTGTACTAACATATCATCTGCAATTAGTGATATTTTGATTTCATCCCTTCTAATTTGTATCCCTTTGACCTCCTTCTTTTGTCTGATTGCTCTGTCTAGGACTTTGAGAACCATACTGAATAAGCAGGGAGAGAGTGGGGAGCCTTATCAAATCCCTGATTAAGGTGGAATTGCTTCAAGTTTTTCCTTCATTTAGTTTGATGTTAGCTACTGCTTTTCTGTATGTTGCTTTTACTATGGTTAGTTATGGGCCTTGAATTCCCGATATGTCTAGGACTTTTATCATGAAGGGGTGTTGAATTTTGTCAAATGCTTTCACAGCATCTGATGAAATGATCCCAGGTTTCTTGTCTTTGAGTTTATTTATAACGTTGATGGATTTCCATATATTAACTTATTCCTCCATCCCTGGGATGAAGCCTACTTGATAATGATGGATTATCTTTTGATGTGTTATTGTATTTGGTCTGATAGTATTTTATTGAGTATTTTTGCATCAATATTCATAGGGAAGTTGGTCTGAAGGTGTCTTTCTTTTTTGGGTGTTTGTGTGGATTTGGTATAAGAGTAATTATGGCTTCATAGAAGGAATTTTTTGTGTTCCATCTTTTTCTATTAGTGGAACACTTTGAATTGTAGTGGTATAAGGTCTTCTATGAAGTTCTGATAGAATTCTGCACTAAACCCACCTGGTCCTGGGCTCTTTTTGGTTGGGAGACTTTTAATAACTGCTTCTATTTTTTTAGGAGTTATGGGGTTATTTAGATGGTTTATTTGTTCTCGATTTAACATTGGTACCTGGTATATGTCTAGAAAATTATCCATTTCATCCAGATTTCCCAGTTTTCTTGAATATAGTCTTTAGTATGAGGTTCTGATGATTTTTTAAATTTTTTCCATGTTTATTAACTTGAGTTTTTCTTATTTACATTTCGATTGTTATTCCCCTTCACAGGTTCCAGGCCAACATCCCCCTAATCCTCCCTCCCTTCTTTATGGATGTTCCCTGCCCCATCATCCACCCATCATGACCCTCCTCCCCAACAATCACGTTCACTGGGCGTTCAGTCTTGGCAAGACCAAGGGCTTCCCTTTCCACTGGTGCTCTTACTAGGCTACTAATTGCTACCTATGAGGTTGGAGTAGGGTCAGTCCACTCATAGTCTTTGGATAGTGGCTTAGTCCTGGAAGCTATGGTTGGTTGACATTGTTGTTCATATGGGGTCTCAAGCTCCTTCAAGCTCTTTCTATCCTTTCTAAGATTCCTTCAATGGGGGTCCCATTCTCAGTTCAGTGGTTTACTGCTGGCATTCGCCTTTGTATTTGCTGTATTCTGGCTGTGTCTCTCAGGAGAGATCTATATCTGGTTCCTGGTGGCCGGCATTTCTTTGCTTCATCCATCTTATCTAATTGGGTGGCTCTATATGTATGGGTCACATGTGGGGTAGGCTCTGAATGGGTGTTCTTGCTGCCTCTGTTCTAAACTTTGCCTTCCTATTCTCTCCCAAGTGTATTCTTGTTCCCCATTTAAAGAAGAAGTGAAGCGTTCACATTTTGGTCATCGTTCTTGAGTTTCATGTGTTCTGTGCATTTAGGGTAATTCAAGCATTTGGGCTAATAGCCACTTATCAATGAATGCATACCATCTGTGTTTTCCTATGATTGTGTTACCTCACTCAGGATGATATTTTCCAGCTACATCCATTTGCCTATGAATTTCATAAAGTCATTGTTTTTGATAGCTGAATAATATTCCATTTTGTAGATATACCACATTTTCTGTATTCATTCCTCTGTGGAAGGGCATCTGGGTTCTTTCCAGCTTCTGGCTATTATAAATAAGGCTGCTATGAACATAGTGTAGCATGTGTTTTTGTTATATGTTGGGGCATCTTTTGGGTATATGCCCAAGAGAGATATAGCTGGGTCGTCAGGTAGTTCAATGTCCAATTTTCTGAGGAACCTCCAGACTGATTTATTTTATTTATTTTTATTTCTTTTTGTTGTAGAGCTATGGGTGTGCTGTCAAGCTGCTGACATGTGGTGTCTCCTGCTTCTTTCTGCAGTCCCTCAGAGCTCTTCATTTTCCTCTTAGCACCATTTTCATTGTGTCTCATACATTTGCATGTGTTTTATCTTCATTTCATTCAAATCTAAGACGCCTTTAATTTATTTATTCCTTCCTTGTCATTGAGTAGA
Organism: Rattus norvegicus; assembly: GCF_021556685.1. Classification (NCBI taxonomy): domain Eukaryota; kingdom Metazoa; phylum Chordata; class Mammalia; order Rodentia; family Muridae; genus Rattus; species Rattus norvegicus. The sequence goes on from NC_141534.1 coordinate 73,556,385, forward strand.
CAGTTGTTCATCTTCTAGCTGTATATGGGCTTTCTGTTGTCGTTGTTATTCAAGTCCAGTCTTAGTCTGTGGTGATCTGATAGGGGGCATGGGATAATTTCTATCTTCCTTTATTTGAGGCCTGTTTTGTGACCAATTATATGGTCACTTTTGGAGAAGGAACCATGAGCTACTGAGAAGAAGGTACATTCTTATGTTTTAAGGGGGAATGTTCTATAAATATCTGTTAAATCCATTTGGCTCATAACTCCTGTTAGTTTCTCTATGTCTTTGTTTAATTTCTGTTTTCATTCACTGTTCATTGATGAGATAGTAGTATTGAAATTTCCTACTATTATTGCGCGAGGTGCAATATTTGCTTTGAGCTTTAGTTAGGTTTCTCTAATGAGAGTAGGTACCCTTGCCTTTGGAGAATAGATATTTAGGATTGAGAGTTCATCTTGGTGGATTTTTTCTTTGATGAATATGCTGTGTCCTTCCTTATCTTTTATAATGACTTTTGGTTGAAAGATAATATTATTTGATTATAGAATTGCAACTCTAGCTTGTTTCTTCGGGACAAAATTAACAAAAACAAAATTACAGAAATTTACAATGATTGGTCACTAATATCTCTCAATATCAATGATTTTAATTTCTCTATAATAAAAAGACACAGTCTAACAGCCTGGATGTGAAAATAGAATCTACCTTTTCAAGTGTCCAATGGACATACTTCACTGTCAGAAATTCACATTACCTCAGGATAATGTGTTGTAAAATGATTTTCTAAGCAAATGAACCTAGGAAGAAAATATGTGCATTTACATCAATATGTAACAAGGTAGATTGAAAAAAGACCTAACCTGAAAATATAGGGAAGAATACTTCACACTTTTCAAAGGATAAAAACCTAAGACAACATTTCAATCCTTATCATCTGTGTCCTGCAATGTCACGCACACAAGTTTGCAAAAAATACATCTACAGTTCCACATATACTCTCACACTGTTATTGGTGGACTTCAATACTCAGTTGCAGTAGGTTTGGCTTAATGATGCTTGCATTATAATGCATTATAATATTAATTTTCATCACCAAAACTTCAGTACAACCGTATGTAAACAACACTAACAACAGAAAGAATACAAACACATGGAAAATGAATAATTCTCTACCAAATAAAAAATAGTTCAAGACAGAAATAAAGATATAAAATACTTTGAGAATTAAGTGAAAATTATTACACAGCATAACAAATTCGGTGGGCATAATGGTATCCATTGAAAGAGCAAGTTCTACTGGGTGATTGTGGCACAAGCTTTTAAATTCAGTATGTGGGAGGCAGATCCAGCAGAGGTTAAACTAGTCTACATAACTAGTTCCAGAAAATCCAAGGCTACAGAAAGAAAGACCTCTTCATAAAAAAAGAAGAATAAAAAAAGAAAGGAAGAAGAAAGAATGATTTCACAGTACTTAACAGCACACCAGAAGTTTGAAATCTGGAAGATATGGATATTGTCCTCACCACATACCACTTTCTAGAATCAAAGAATGTCAGCATATCAGTTTACACAGAACTCTAACCAATAGTGAAATAGAAAAACTCAGTAAAATTCTCTCAACTGCTGCACCTCCCCCAAAATCTGAAACAAATAAATTTTTGAAAGAATTCTTAGAGTCTTTCAAAATTATAATACTATTATTCCTATACTGTCCCAAATAATAGAAACTGAAGAAACATTGCCCAGTTCAGATTATGAGGCTACAGTCACCATGATATTCAAGATATAAAAAGAACTAACCAAGATGGAGATTTATAGACTGACTTCTCTTATCAGCCTTGGTACAAATATACTCAATAAAATATTTGCAAAGTGAACCCAAGAACAAATAAAAATATCAACTTCCTTGATCACATAAGCTTTATCCTTGAGAGGCAACAAAAATTTCATATATAAAGGTTAATAAATGTATACACGTATGTATGTGTGTGTATATTCACACATTTTTACATGAAGCATATGGGTAACCCACTGGGGATGGGGTGCCATGTGAAGCCAGTTTGGAAAAATACACAAGAAAGTATAACACTTGTCTCATAATCAAAACGAAAAGGTCATAAGGTAAGAGAATGGCTGTTTGAAATGAGGAATGAAATGAGTAGCAAGATGAGCAATAGATGTGGGTTTCAAATGGGAAAAAAACTGGCAAAGTACATTAAACATACATGTGAATACATACATAATAAATAATACATAATAAATACATACATAAATACATAATAAAATGTATTAATTTAAAATGAAATAATCATTTCACACAGATGAAACTGAATACAATACTGAATGTGGACTCTTGACAATTTTATTTGTACTCATGAAATATGAATGTGCCTATCCTTCCTATGAAAATCTCTCCATCTCACATCTCTCTGAGTCTGTACATTTGCTACCTAGGACAGGAGTTCTGGTTCATGCACACATAAAATGTTGTTATTTAAATGTACAACAAAATCTAGAAAGGAAACAAACTCTGCCTCATCATAAGTGCTAAATGATACATGTCACAACATACAAGAAAGAATTGCCTATATTTGGGCTGCTTGCTCTGCAGCCCATATCCAGAAACACGCATCAGACCACAATTATCAGTATACTCTCCCACTTGGCTATGAAAACTGTATAAGAAGAGTTTACTCATTAAACAAAGTTTACTTGCCACTTACTATTTTCTTCTAAAATACTAATTGTAAGACTTCTTCATGGTGACTACTGGAATGTAAAATTAGCAAAATCAATGGAGAAAATAAATGATAAAGTAGAAGAAACTTGTCAAAATGAGGTATTCATCTGTGAGAATTGAGGAACAAATGGGAAATCATGTTTTAGAACTCAAATAGTTTTTCTTTAAAAATCATGGGGAAACAAGAGTGCTCGGTCTTATGTAGTATTTGAAATGAGGCACAAAAGTTTAACAGTCTCTATGGAGTTTCTTAAATATTTTAAAAACAACATCTACTATTATTCAGGACATTTCTGGATTTGCCATGATGTTTTAATTCCCGAGACAATGTAAGCACAGTTTTTGTTTAGATATTCTGTACGTGACAATGCTGTCTGTTGCCCATAATATATTCTCAATGGATCACAATGCTCTAAACATGAGTCTGCTTTTCCCTGACATGAGATTTGTGACACAATGTTGACATAATATGACACATAGACTTCAGACTCTATGAGTCCTTCCTGAAAGTGGATCAACTACAAAAATCCTATTTCAAGTGTTCACATAAACAGAATTTGAGGCAATCCTGAGACCAAATTTCACAAAGTGGAATCTTTCCAGGGAGCTTCATTTCCAAAAACATGTGTGATGTCATTCATGTAGCTGCAACTCCTTCATCTATATATATATATATATATATATATATATATATATATATATATATATATATATATATATATCAACTAAGTTTATCCCATCAACAGTGGACATCAGATGAACATCCCCAGGAGATAGTATCAAAGATTCCTCCAGGGGTGAGGAAACAGGTGTGAAAAAGGAAACAGAAATGCAGATGTAGCATCTCCCTTGGCCACAGTGATAATAGTACATGGGGGATATATGGGTGTCTGTTTGATTTGCTGATCTGTGTGGCACTTCACAAACTATTCTGCCCAGCCTCAGAGAAGGAAAACTATGTTCACTCTGATTTTATTCTTCTTGCTCTTGAACAATCCAGTTCATGTGGCTGGTTTTAATTATCCCACCTGCTCTTGGAGAATAAAGCAGAATAGAGGCAAGGGTGGAAACTCAGAAACTGACTGTATCTTCTTGATTCTACCAGTAAAAGGGCCTGTGGAGAAAGACGATTTCAAGCCTCTTTTGAATACACAGTAAGTGCTTTTATATTTTCCATGTATATGTGATCATGAATATTTCCTGAGTCTATTGAGTTTGAGGAGCAAAGTCATCCTAAGGGTCTCTTGTACTCTGTTATTAATCTACAAAACAAGAAAGAACTCCAAATTCTATTACAGACTTAATGCTTTATTATTACTTTAAATTGACAGCATTTTTTCCTGCAGCCTGCCTCCCACTACCAGAATTTAAGCTGAGTAAGAAAACAACTTTCAGCTATTATCAATCAGCCATATCCCTCTCCTAGACAGTTTCCATAGCACAGTAGCACAATAGTATCTCATTGAAAGATACATTTTATGACTTTATTTTATGTGTTTTATGCAAATGCCCAGAATCAACTGATGTTCCTTCCATCGGTGGGCTACTTCTAGTGTTTGTGCTGGGGCCACCAATGTTGGAGACACACCTAGCTGTGCAGAACTTTCATATAGATACTCAGTTACTTTCTTAAATTTTCTCCATGTGTGCCCGTTTACATACTGAAGCTGCATCAAGAATTGATGTAAGAGTGCTGTGAATTTCATAGTATGGTCTATATAAGTTCACTGGCTTTCAGGTCTTATAAATTCCAGTTCTTCCCTCTCTCTTTAGAATAAAGAAGGAATGTACTGATTATAAAAATGTTTGCATTTTTTAAAAAGTGATATTATTACTAATAGCAGTGGCTAGTTACTTCCCTTGTTACTATATTGTGTAATAACTGGGCATATGATTGTTGGCAGTATTAGAGAATAAAGATAGAGGAGTTATCTACTAGCTCATCTTTGCCATTATTTAAGGTGCATATGACTCCCTTTTTACCTCTCTGTTATTTAGCCTGACACTTTCAATATTTAGCACTTTATGTCTCCCTTTCAGTACTCTTAGAAATATACTTGCATATTTTACCAGTGTGGGCACTATGAGTATTTTGATATTATGAGCGTCTTTTTCAGACACAGTACTTTAGACCACAAAGACAGTATGATCACTCAAGTACTGTATGTTTCTTAATGTTTAATGTACAGGATTTAGTATTTGATTTGTACAAGTACTAGTCTCAAATTTTTGTTGTGTGTTAGTGAAATTTTTTAAAAACATCTTTTTTGTGTATCCATAAATAATATTCTAAAAAGAATTGTTTTTGCAAAAAGGACATGATAGGTGTAAAATTTCTAATTGGAATACAGATATTTAACTCCTAGTGAAAATTAATAATGAAGTAATGTATTTGATATTATCAATCAGGTGTTTTGAAATATTCTGAAAAGATATGATATATTATTCTTTTCCTAAACATAAACACAAAGCAGAATTATTCCATTGCAACTGGATTTTAGAAAGAACATTTAAGATAAGGATGATATGTGGGGTTGTGATAAATATATTGCCCCCTAATGAAAATGAATTTAAATGAAGGAGACAAGTTTTGCCACAGAAGACTTTACTGCTTTAGCCAATACTCTCAGTTTTACACAAAAATAACAAACTCACTGGCACAAATATATCAAATGTATTTTTACTTATTTCTCACTGATGTCAAATGAATTTACACAACTCATTTCAACTGTTAGGGGTGTGGGGGCAATATAATCGAGTTCAGGATTGTCCTTTTATGGACTGAAAATGATATTTGTAAATTGCTGTCTGTTTATAACCACTGTAACTTTTTACAGAACACTCACTGAAAACCACAAGCATGCTCTAGTCTTGGCTTTTTCCGTAAATGAAATCAACAGGAACCCGGATCTTTTGCCAAATATGTCTCTAACAATGGATATACCAAGTTGTAACTGGACATCCAAATTTAGAAATACCATTTATGATAGTTTACATAATTATAAAATTCTCCCTAATTATTCCTGTCAGGATAACCTCCTGTGTGTAGTGGCACTTACAGGAGGAAACTGGGCAACAACTCTGTTACTTTATACAGTCTTAAGCTACTTCATATATCAGCAGGTAAGTGTGTGTCTGTGTGTGTCTGTGTGTGTCTCTGTGTGTATTTGTGTATTAGGGACAGGGTGGGAATTCATGAAATCGGGTATCACTTGGACCCCTCATAATCTTTCTAGGCCTGAGTCAATCTATGTAGTTCATAGTTACTCTTTCGAGGCTTGATGGGGCTTTCATATGTTCTTGTATGATATAGTGATGAGGGAAGAAAAAATAGCTATCTGGGATTTCTAGAAATCTCCTGAAAAATGCGTTTATAAGTTCTTAGGAATACATTGTATCTTATGCTGCTTCCTGTGTTCTAGTTCTTTCTTCTGACTTATCGACCTTTCCATCCTGCCCTGCATGATCATGAAAACTTTCCCTATCTATATCAGATGTCCTCTGATGATACATCTCTAGCCCTTGCCCTGGTGTCTTTTATAATACATTTCAGTTGGAACTGGATAGGGTTGGCCATCTCAGACAATGAACAAAGTACCCATTTTCTCTCATATTTGAAAAGAGGGATGGAAAGAAATACAGTCTGCTTTGCTTTTGTCAGCATGATTCCAGTCGATATGGATTTATACATGTCAAGAGCTGAAGTGTATTACAACCAAATTGTGACATCATCTACAAATGTTGTTATCATTTATGGTGACACAGGTGGTACTTTAGCTGTGAGTTTTAGAATGTGGGAATCTCTAGGTTTACAGAAATTATGGATCACCACCACACGGTGGGATGTCACTCCTAGTAAGAAAGACAATTTATATGGGTTATTTGCTTTTGGACACCACCATGGTGAGATTCCTGGTTTTAAAAATTTTGTCCAGACATTGAACCCTGTCACATCCTCAGATGAAAATCTGGCAAAGCTGGAGTGGATGTACTTTAACTGTGAAGTCTCAGCATCTAAATGTAAGGCACTCAAGAACTGTTCATCTAATCACTCACTGGAATGGCTAATGGCGCATACTTTTGAAATGACCTTTACTGAAGGAAGTTATGACATATACAATGCTGTGTATGCTGCTGCCCATGTATTTCATGAGATTAATTTGCAAATCTTTCATAATCCGCCCATTGCCAAAGGGAAAGTACAAAATTATGTCTGCAATAAGGTAGTGCTTCTTACATTATTTAATATTTCCTGTTATCAATATCTTTAATAGTCTTTTTGATACCCAAACCAAGTGTGCTAGGAAATATTTTCCAACATAGAGACATTCATGAATATTTTTCCTACTGATCGTATAAATCTAGATGTTGGTATATATGTCTAATGTAAAAAGAAGTTAGTAGACGGCATAATGTGTCACTGTAGCGTTGTGATATGTTACTGATTACCTGATTGTTATCACATAGGTTTTAATACTGAAAACATATCCAGTCCTTCCTAATGAACCCACTCAATAATGGATCTTTGTTCATTAATTGTTACATATGTAGTAATCACTGTAGGATATTGTTTTAACTAGAGATCTCAATTTATGCTGTTCCCAATGTAGGTGAGAGTTATAACTTGGTGCTCTGAGAGTATTTACACAGAGAATAATGCAAGGATTCAATTTACTCCATTCCTGTGTGCTCATGTGTGTGCATGTATATTTCTCACGGTATATATGTATGTATATCTATATTTATGTCAATCTCTTCCTTTATATTATGTGTATATCTATCTGTCTACAAGTGGGTCTATCTGTCCATTTGTTCAAACATTGGTATGGGCATCCATCCATCCATCCATCCATCCATCCATCCATCCACCCACCCACCCACCCACCCACCCACCCACCCACCCACCCACCCATCCATCCATCCATCCATCCATCCATCTATCTATCTATCTATCTATCTATCTATCTATCTATCTATCTATCTATCTATCTATCTATGTTCTTTGTGTATTTGCCTATATATGTTGGTTTATGGTCATTAACATGTAATTGTCTGTTTTTCCATTGCTTTCACTACTTTTTATTTTGTATAAGAATATATTCCTGTGTTTATTTATCATGCATGTTTCTTCATGTGTCTGTATGTTTAGTGTGGTTTTTTGAATGTTCTTTCAGTTATGTATAAGGCTTTTGCTTTGCCAGTGTGTTCTAGTATGAGAGCATACATTTGTCTGTGTGACAATGCCAGACGCTGTGTGGGTGTCAGTATATGCATGTAATGTGGGTCTACCTATGTATATTCTTGTGAACATGTGTTTCCATGTGGTTTTATGTTTGTTCACCTGGGTATTTGGTTTTATGTGTGTTCACCTGGGTATTTGTTTTGTGTGTTTCTGCATCTGTTTGACTATTTTGATGTATATTCTGTTTCAGTGTTTATCTGTATATTCATGTGTATTTGGGCATGTATGTGTATGTTTGTGTAAATAACTTTATGCTCCGGCTATGTGTGCATCTCTATACAGATGCGAGTCTCTACCTTTTTCATGTAGCTCTATTTTCATATTGCAAATATATATTTGGTCACATGTATGTTTGTGGTTGTTTGGTAATTTCTTCATAGAAAACTAAAATAACAGAAACATTATTTTGTTTATCTCTTTGCTTTCACTGAGATATTTTTCACCTGCATACTGTCAACAAAGTTGCCTTTAAGATGGTATAAGGATACATTTTCTTACCTTAAGCAAGAACATATATTCTATAGTATGCTGCCTGTCTTTCAGCTGGGTTCCTCTTTGAGAAAGATCCACTTCACTAATCCTGTTGGAGACAGAATAAATATGAATCAAAGAGACAAACAGCAAGAAATATATGACATTTTCTACATTTGGAATTTTCCACAGGGACTTGAATTTAAAGTGAAAATAGGACTATTTAGTCCCTATTTTATAAATGGTCAACAGTTACATTTATCTGGAGATATGATAGAGTGGGCAAGAGGAAGTACACAGGTGGGTTTTTGCCAAAATGGACTCATTTAAATTACACTGTCAAGCGTGTGCATCCAACCTTCCTTGAATGTGATAAAATGAAGTTCATTGTCGTGCGAGAGACCAATTTCTAACCTCATAAACTATGTTTCTTATTTTCATTCTGTTTCAGATGAGTGTTTAACAGCTAATTTAGGATTTCTATAGTGCATGTAATGTATTTGTATCAGATCAGAGCTTGTTTCTTTCCTTCAACATTAACTTAAACTGTTTTTGAGAACAGTTTCATATTATTTCTTGTAAAGTTAGCAATATTCTATTGGTACTATTCTTATTCTTTTGATGAACCTCATCAAAAGATGTTTAAAGGCTCTTGTTCATTGTAAGGATAGAGTAAATTCAACATTGTTTTTTAATGTGTATTTTTAAGCCCATTGACTAATTAGTCCTAAATTTCCAACATCTCTAGCTAAATAATACAGTAACATTTTTATGACACTTTTAGATACTTTATGAACTACATTTTGTTTTTTTCAGTTTTAAGAATATAGGTATGGAATTTGTTTTGCATGTATTATATAGATGCATGTAACACCATCATGTATGGTATATATGGATGAGTGAAGAGTTATTTGAATCTCAGAGTACTTGCAAGAGCTCCATGCCACACAGTGGGTACTGGAAATCAAATTTGGGTTCTCTTTACTGGTAGCAATTGTTGTTGAGAGCTGATCCATGTTTGTAGTCCTGATTCCTATCTTGGAAGATTTAATGATGACTAAAGGAAACATTTTAGCCCCACTTGCACAAATCATTCGACCAAACAAGGATATGCATAGTTTCCTTCTCAAATATGGGGAGACATTGGTAGTAATAAAAATTCGCCTTTTGAGTAAATTTGAAAATGGTTTATTTCATATGCATAGTAGGATTTTATAGGTGTGCATTCTGATACGCTTGGTTTTAATGTGTCATATTCCACCATGCCCCCAGCCCCAGAAAAAAATAACAAAACATTGGGTAAGTGTCTTCAGGCTTGATATGAAGTGATTCCCAGGTTGCTGAGACAGTGTGAAATTTTAATTGCTGTTTTTCTCAATGTGATTAAGAATGTAATGCAAAGTGAAACAAATGTAAGAACTAAAAGTGTAGTTCCAGAGCTACATATCCATTTAGAAGATAGTATTGTAATCTTCTGTGTGTTCTAAACAACCTCACTTGAGCCTTCAAACACATCCACTAGAAATCTGTAGATTTTTTAAAAATGCAACCAGTGTTCTATTCACATATATCATAATCCCAATATGGAGACAAATAAATAAAATCATGAAAATCTCAGGGAAATATGATTTCAATGTTTACAGTCATGAACTTAAGGGAAAGAATATTCAATGTAAGGCTAATCAAATAATCAATGAATGAATAGAAGAACATGAAAAAAATGAAAGAGGGCTGTAACCCCATCTGGGAGAATACATTGAAAGCATGAACACATTTTACAATAGGACATTGATTGTGTATGTGACAGAGTACTTCCAGAGGTATAAAATAATGAAAGAATTTCAAGCAAAAATATATAACAGAAAAGGAAAATAAAACAAATTAATATCTTAGCGAAAAGACTCACAAAAGGAGTATTCCAAGTTGTGGACAGGGTGTCAAGAGTTGAAGACAAGGCACAAGATTTAGGAACTTCAAAACAAATCAAAGATTAAAGAACAAGGAAAAATGAAAATCATAATGACCAAGGACTTGTGATTAAAAGATCACTTTAAAAACTTTGGGGATAATACAAGGAAGGAAATACTCTATGTCTAAATGGTGAATAAATTATATAGACATTTGACAAGTAGAAGCAGGTAAATAGCAAATAATCAACTTTCAAAATGAAGTAGTCCTTGACACATTTGACTTAAAATTTGCTGTTCAAAAAAAGGAGGATATGAAAGCAACAGGAGAGAAAGCAACAGGAGAGAACCTTGTGTCATAGAAAGTCAGTCTCTGGATAACAGCAGGCTCCTCCAGCATCACTCATTTTAAAATGAAAGTAGTTAATTAATTTATTCATTTATTAACTTTATATCTGGACACAAGTTTACACTTCCTAATCTATTCGTAGTCATTCCATCCTCTCCTTTCCATCCAATACTTCTTCCTTCTTCCTAAAAGGGGAGCCCTCACCCCTCAGATAACAATATGTTTGGCATATCATGTTGTATAATAACAAAGCATAATTTCATGTTCTCCTAATGAGGACAGTGGAGGCAGCCCATTAGGAATAAAGTTTCCTGAAGTCTGACAACAGAGTCAAGCAAAGAACCTGCTACCACGTAATGACTAAGTTTCACAAATGTTGTATATTTAAGGAAGACCTGTGTTAGTCCCATGCATCATTTGCAATAAGTGGTTCAGTCTCTGTGAACCCTTAGGACCCCAGGTAAGTTAATTACATAGGTTTTCTTGTGTCCTTGATCACTCTGGTTTATACAATCCTTCTTTTCTCTCTTATCCATGATTCCTCAAACTTTGCCCATTTTTTGGGTATTTCTCTCAATCTGTTTCCAACAATTGCTTGGTAAATTCTCTCTGAAGATGGTTAACCTAGGCTCTTGCCTGCAAATGTAACAAAATATTGTTACCGGCATCAGTGGTAGCCTTTCTCTCATGGCAAGTTTCTCAAACTGGTTGAGTCATTGGTTAACTATTCCCTGATCTTCTGCTACAGTTTTTCTCATCCTCCATCTTTATGAAGGGTAAATTGTAGGTTGAAGGTTTTGTGGATGGGGTGTTGCCTGAATCCCAACAGTGGAAATCTTGCCTAGTTATTGGAGATTGCCATCACAGGCTCCACATCCTGTTTTGCTCAGAGACTTAACAGGGTCTTCCTCATATATTTTTGGGAGGTTCCATTAACCTACAAATCTAGCTTGACTCAGAGATACCACCCCAATCTTAGTGCTCTCTCCAAACCATCTGTTTCTTTGTCCTATTTCTGTTCTCATTCCCCTGCAGTCCAATTCATTCCCCGAACCCATGCACCCACGATGTCTCTCCTATATTCCCTTCCTCAGGGAGATACATGTGTCCCACCTAATGCAATTCTTGTAACTTAGATTGTAACACACCATGCATATTCTTAAAGGAGGAGAATTAAGAAATATGTATTTAAAACATTTAGAGACATAACTGCCAATCCAGCGTGTTTATGCTGTATGAAAAAGGAGATAGAAGAAAATTCAAGAGCAACATAATTACAATAAATCATGACTAATTAGGGAACACTATGAAAGACATTAAAAGAATTCCATCATATTTAAAAGTAAGTTGAACCCAAGAGGTCAAAATTACATATAAATACTACTTGAATGCTCGATGGAAAAATAAGTATTAGAAAAAACCAAATATTTAATTAAAAACTAAATTATAATTTATGCATAATTTTTAGTAATAAGTAAGTGATTTTGGATGAAATTGACATAGTCCATTGGGATCTGCATCCTCCTCCTCCACTGTTTCCATCTTGTATTAATAATACAAGCAACTTCAGGTGGGACAAATTTACTTTATGCCATGGGGTTTGACTTAAGTGTATACTTTAAGTGTAATACATCACAAAATAAAGATATGGATAGTATTACATTAGCCAAAAACATGCAGAAAATCTCTTAACAAAGTCTAAGATGCATACAGAATTTCAAAAATGAGAACAAACAAAACTGACAAACTAAGAGAATATATGTTGCCATCATAACGTTTTCTTCAGGAAACATATTGATGGGATTGCAGTAAATGGATAGGAGAATCAAAGAATTTCTATTAAACTAGAAATTAGATCAAGGTTTTGTAGTGGCACATGTCATTAATCTACATGCTTTGAATCAAAAATCAGGATAGTCTTTCTCCACTCAAGGCTAGTCTGCCTTTCCTATTTAATCTACTTAAAACAGGGCTGAAATGAATACTCTTATTTAATTGAAACGAGCACCATATGGATAAGGAAATGGATTTTCTCAACTAATCCACAAAATAGTCTTTAAAACCTTATTAACTGTGAAAACTAAAGAAAAAATTAAATACAGAAATAGAAAAAAAAGCACTCTGCCCAGATCTATAGGAAGTTGAGATCTACTAATACTACACAGTGAGACCCTGTTTCAACAACAACAACAACAACAACAACAACAACAACAACAATAACAACAACGAGAAAACAACAAGAAGAGTAGTGCTTAATCACATTTCTGGAGAACATGACGAGAGACTGTAAATAATAGACTCAGTGATGGCCACATCAAACTTACATGAAACAAAGGATGCAAATTCAGCATGGAGAAATCAGCAAAATTCCAATGCAGCATATGGACATCCATCACAAGATTCATTGTAATGCCAAAATTTTCCTAATTTAAGAAATACCTCAATTAATTTTAAGCAATCTAAATTTTCACCCTATTTTCAGGTTCCATAAAGCCTGTTCACTTCAGGAAACACTCAGTTCACTATACAGAAAGTCAGCAACTCCTCATCACACAAACAATGGCCCTTTTCCTATGCAGTTCTTTTTCTCTTTCCATTCAGTTTGTTTTAGTTTTCAGTCTTAATGTAGTTGAGGTTATTTTGGTTATCTGGTATTTGAGCTGTTATTCCCCATTTTTGTATGTTATTTACTTGAAATTTGCTTCTATGTTGTTCTTATCTAACACTAACTATAAGCAAAGTGAGGAGGAAAAGGTTGAAGTGGCTCGTGGGTAACACTCAAGGGAGGACAAGGCACGGATCTGCATAATGCAACTGAAACATAGTCACTCATGGAATTCATCATACTGGCTTGTTCTGCATGATTTCTAAGGTACCACTGCCTACAAGGAACGCTGCTCCCAATAACCTCCACGTTCCTACTCAATTACCAATTTAAAATGAGCTTCAGAGGTATGATGACAGGCTAGTCTGATGGAAATAATTTTCTATTAGGACCTTTGTGCCTTTATCCTGTACTTTTTGTTAAGGATACAGGAATTAAATGACATAACCACATTGCAGTACCTGCACTATTTGCAAACAGGATGCTGTGAACTCTTCTTTCTGAATTACAAGTTGATGGGAAACAATTCAACTTTCCCTTATTTTTCCATATACTGATGTCATATATTGATGTTTGTCATCAGACAATGCACTAAGTGAAACTGGTAACTTTGTATATAAAATAAGCATATTAATATCACATGCCAACATAATATAATTTTAGAAGGGGTAATCAAAAGTCCTGATAGCAGGATATGTCTATTTTTCTTTAGATGCCGACCTCTGTGTGCAGTTCTGATTGTGGTCCAGGATTTAGAAAATTCAGGAAGAAGGAAATGTCAGCCTGCTGTTTTGATTGCAATCCCTGCCCAGAAAATGAAATTTCTAATGAGACAAGTTTGTATTTCCTGAAGGGATAAGTTCCTCAAATTGATTATCATCTTACACCCATATGGGAGTTCTAGCATTGTTTAATATGAAACGTTAAAAAATATATATGAGTTTCCTAAGTTAATAATTATAGGAGTATAATAATTTAAAAAGTCCTTATTAAAATTAACTTGTCATATATATTTGGCTCATTGAAAATTTATAGTAGATAAAATATTTTCAAACAGTTTTGATAAGAAAACTTGTGTTAGTGTGTTCTAGAAAATTCCCATTCTAGTGATTTATCCTCTATAAAAATATGTAGATCATGAATCTTTAATGATTTATTTATATTGACTTGGTGTATATACCCTTGAATAAGTGTATGCACAACTATGTAGTACAGAAGCACATGGAGGACAGAATTAGGCATGTGACTAGAGGGAACCAAATCCAACTCCTCTGTATGACTCACGAAGAGGGAAAATAATAATTTGTAATATTGTGAAAAACTGTTAAGCAGGAGATAGGAGATTTTGTATAATAAAAAGACATTGTTTTTTTTCTCATATTTGAAATGTAGAAAATTGAGAATCACTATGGCACATGATGTGTAAATATTAGGAGTAATATCATTTTTTTTATTAACTTGAGTATTTCTTATATACATTTCGAGTGTTATTCCCTTTCCCGGTTTCCGGGCAAACATCCCCTTCCCCCTCCCCTTCCTTATGGGTGTTCCCCTCCCAACCCTCCCTCCATTGCCGCCCTCCCCACAACAGTCTAGTTCACTGGGGGTTCAGTCTTAGCAGGACCCAGGGCTTCCCCTTCCTCTGGTGCTCTTACTAGGATATTCATTGCTACCTATTAGGTCAGAGTCCAGGGTCAGTCCATGTATAGTCTTTAGGTAGTGGCTTAGTCCCTGGAAGCTCTGGTTGCTTGGCATTGTTGTACATATGGGGTCTCGAGGCCCTTCAAGCTCTTCCAGGAGTAATATCTTAAATACAAGTATAAATAGTCCCTAGTTAACATTTTCCACAATAGCATACATTAAATTTGTTTTGTTCTGAAAGCAATTAGACACAATTTTCAAATGGTATTGGCACTTACATAGCCTATATTTGTCAAATGACTATCTAGTCAGGATGAATTGAATACAATTGCCTGGCATGCATTTATTCCCTTTTTTTTTGGTGTGTTATCCTACTTAATTAAATGGAAAGCCTTAAAGGATTTTATGGCCTGTAAGATGGCTTAGCAGTTAAATCCTTTCCCACTAAGTATAATGGTGTTAGTTTATCCCCAGAATGAATGTAATAGGAGGTAACCAACTCCTACTTGCTATTTTCTGGAATTTTCTGATATATATGAAATAAAATGTACACAATAATTCAGCAAGGCTGTTTGGATACACCTGACATTGTTGCTGGGAACCAAAGTCAAATACTCTCCAAGAGCAACACATTCTCTTCACAACCAAGCTGAATTCTTATTTCCTGAAAGAAATTTAATGATAACGACTGTCAGTAAAAGTATTGCTATATATAAAAGAATTCAAACCTCAGAAGCATATTATCCCTTGCTGCAATTATGTAATGATTCAGTGCAATGGCAATCAGACTTCCTACACACACAGTGGTGGGAATTACAGAGCTTTGTACCTTTAGTGATAGGGTTACTGCTTTTTATGAAAAATCCTCAGGATTGTGTGGTGTTGTTATTGTCAAAAGAGGTCAAAACTAGAAGTGATTTTTGCTTACTTTTGCAGTTACAAACATTAATATTATATTCATATAAACTTCTCATTCGCAGTCTCATACCTTACCTAAATAAACACAAATGCTCTTATGTTCATGAGTACATTTATCACTTTTACATGTAAACACACTTACATGTAAATGTACAGAACCATGATAAATGATCACAACAATATAGAAAAATACACAAAAATATTTGTGTTTTTTAACTAAAATAAGAAGCTTTAAAAATGGAAACAATTGTTTTATGTAGCAATGACCTTCAATGTATTTTCAGCAACCAGATTCACATGTTGAAACACTTCCTCTATATACTTAAATGAAATATGCTGATAGTAAAATTGCTCAAGCTACACTAATAATACCTTAATTTTTCCATTAGATGTGGAGATGTGTATCCTGTGCCCAGAGGACCAATATGCCAACACAGGGCAGAATCACTGCATTCAAAAAGCTCTTATCTTTCTCACTTATGAAGACCCCCTAGGGAGGGTACTTTCTTTAATGGCCTTGGGCTTCTCTGCATTCACAGCTCTGGTTCTTGGCATCTTTCTGAAGCACCACCATACTCCCATTGTTAAGGCCAATAACAGCACTCTTACCTACATCTTGCTCATCTCCCTCATTTTTTGTTTCCTTTGCCCCTTGCTCTTCATTGGCCTTCCAGACTTGGCCACATGCATCCTGCAGCAAATCACATTTGGAGTTGTATTCACAGTGGCTATTTCCACAGTGTTAGCCAAAACAATTACTGTCATTCTGGCATTCAAAGTCACAGCCCCTCAAAGAATGATGAAATATTTTCTTGTTTCACGAGTACCTAACTACATCATTCCCATCTGTACTCTCCTTGAACTTCTTGTCTGTGCAGTCTGGTTAGGAGCTTTTCCTCCTTCTGTGGACATTGATGATCAATCAGAGCATGGTCACATCATCATTATTTGCAACAAGGGTTCAGTCACTGCTTTTTACTGTGTTCTGGGATACCTGGCCTGCCTGGCCTTTGTGAGCTTTACATTGGCTTTCCTTTCCAGAAACCTGCCTAGCACCTTCAATGAATCCAAGTCTATAACATTCAGCATGCTGGTGGTCTGCAGTGTCTGGGTCACTTTCCTCCCTGTTTACCATAGCACCAAAGGCAAGGTCATGGTGGCTGTTGAGATCTTTTCCATTTTGGCTTCCAGTTCAGGGATGCTGCTTTGCATCTTTGTTCCCAAATGTTACATAATACTGTTTAGACCAGACAGAAATTCCTTTCAAATGATCAGGGAGAAATCATCTTCCCATACTCACATTTCCTAAATTTTAACTGGCACATAAAAAGTTGATTTAAAATCACCAAATATAGGATTTAATTACCATACCTTTTTTTTGGAATGACTTTCATTGTTTCCTTTTATGATTTTCCTGAGCAATATCATGTCTGCTGATGTCTACATTGTCTCTTGTAATCTTGCACAAGGTTCTACATTTGTTCTCTTTGCCAGAAAGAGCTGATAGAAGCCAGATCCATTCTAGGAGTTAGAATAGTTCTTCTATTAACATAGAGAAGAGAGGACTAACTTTTAAAAATGGGCTGATAGAATATTTTAGTAAATGGATTGATGTCTCAGAAATTAAAACCATGCCCTCCTGGGGAGGATATGGAGAAAGAGGAACACTCCGACATTGTCAGTTGTATTACAAACTGGTACAACCATTCTGAATATCAGTCTGGAGGTTCCTCAAAAAATTGGACATTTCCACTACCTCATGACCCTGCTATACCTCTTCTGGGCGTAGACCCAAAAGATACTTCAACATACAACAAAGACACATAATCCACTATGTTCATAGCAGCCTTATTTATAATAGCCATAAGCCATATGCCCTTCAACAGAGGAATGGATTCAAAAAATGTGGTATATCTACACAATGGAGTGCTACTCAGCAATCAAAACAATGACTGCATGAAATACAGAGGCAGAGGGAATGACATAGAAAATATCATCCTGAGTGAGGTAATCCAATCACAGAAAAATACACTTGGTATGCACCCATTGATAAGTGGGTATTCGCCCAAAAGACCGAATTACCCAAGATGTAATCCACAGACTACAGAAAGCTCAACAATAAGGATTACCAAACTGTGAATGCTCCTATTCTGTTCTAAAAGGGGATAAATCCATAGGAGGGAAAAATGGAAGCAAAGTTTAGAGCAGCAATGGAAGGAACAGTCATTCAGAGACTGCCCAACTTGTGGCACACACACACATTATATATATATATACACATTATATATATATATATATACATTATATATATATATATATATATATATATATACACATTATATATATATATACACATTATATATATATATATATATATATATATATATATATATATATATATATATACTGCCACCAAGAACTAGATAAAATTGATGAAGCCAAAAAATGCATGCTGAAAGGACCGGATATAGATTTCTGCTGAGAGACACATCCAGAGCATGTCCAATACAGAGGTCAATGCTAGCGTCAAACCACTGAACAGAGAACAGGATTCAAGAGGTGAATCAGAGGAAGGTTTGAAAGAGGTGAAGGAGCTTGTAACCCCTTAAGAACCACAATGCCAACCATCCAGAGCTCCGGGAACTAAACCACTGCTGAAAGAATATACATGGACTGACCAGGGCTCAAACTGCATGTGTAGCAGAGAATAGCCTTATTGGGGCAGCAAAGGAAGGGGAAGCCCATGGTCCTCCCAAGGATGGACCCCCAGTGAAGGGAAATATGGCAGGGGGAGGATAGTAAGAGGGATGGATTGGGGGAAGACACGCATGGGTGAGGGGAATGGAATGGGGGCTTTTGGACAGGAAACTTGAACAGAGAATAACCTTTGAAATGTAAGTAAAGAAATATAGAAATATATCTAATAAAATAAAAATTACATTTAACATGAAAAAAAGAAGCATGCCCTATTCTTGTAGAGGAACTGATTCAATACTCAACCCCAACAACTACTATTAACAACCAGCTGTAACAATAGCTACAAATGGTCAGATGGTCTCTTCTGGGCTCCAAATTTACTCAAATTTATTTATGCACATAATAACATAACACAAACAAACTAAAATTACATAAATTTTTAAAAATATAGAAGAATATTACAAACACTTGCACTGGCATTCTACTTTTCAATGTTCTACTGTGGTGTTAGAATTATGAGAACCTACTGAGAAAAGATTGAATATGGGTAGAGATGATTGCCTTTATCTTTAGGCATTTTATATAAGAATCCTCAACTTAAATATATCATAAAGGACATACTTGTGAAATGGACATGAAAAGGAGAGCTTGTTGAAATAACCTCTTTTATGTGTGAAATTTAGATGACTGTGCAAATATGTGCTTTGACACCACAGAGTAATCTGAGGTAGCCAGCTAGTGGGAGTCAGTGCTGAGAGCAGCTGATGGAAATTGGTCCAGAAATTACCTGGGGTTGATGGTTTTTGTCGTCAGCAGTTAGCAAAGAGAAAGGATAGAAAGCAACCATTCACTCACTCACTCACTCACTCACTCACTCACTCACTCACTCGCCTCCACACCCACACCCCCATCCCACACCGCCCCCCATGGAGAGAGGGAGAGTGAGGGGGAGAGAGGTTCAATAAAGGGAAGGACCAGAAACAGACATACTAACAGACAGACAGACAGACAGACAGACAGACAGACAAAAATATACATACTCACATGTTACAAAACTAAAGCAATGCTCTAACAAGCAGGCTCTAAGCATTTCACATATAAAACACATATACATTTAAACACTTACTGGTGGGTGTAAGTAACAAAATTCCAACAAGCAAGCTTCAAGCATTTCACACATAATATACATACATATATACACATAATATACATACATATATACACATAATATACATACATATGTACACATAATTGGTGGAAGATGCAAGCTCCAACACATACACAAACAAGCTTTACATATATACATACATATTGATAGAATGGTTGAAACAAAGTTCCAACATACTCTCACTCAAACTCATACACATAGTTGGTAGGTGAAAAGAACAATACTTTGACCACTTTATTTTTCTCCCATGTTTTATACAGCCCTGAAAATACTTTCAGGCAGTATAAGATTATATTTTAGTTTTCTATGACTGAATGACTAAGAAAAAACACTGTTTCTCACTACCTTTACAGAAATAATATATCATAGTAAAGGTAAACAAAACAAGTAACTTGTTTTAGATTAACAAAGTAAAAGCAATCAAGGTTTTTACCTCAGCCAATTTTCTTACTAGCAGACAGAAATCTGCAGTTAAAAAGAAAGGAGTGATTATTTTATTATTTATGTTTGAAAATATCCTTATAAATATCTTAAGAGAATCACACATCTTAACTTTTATTTAAAAGTCAGTCATATTTAGTTTAAATCCTCTTACTACAAATGTACTAATCAGCACCTTTTTTTAAATCATATAACAAAGCCTAGGGCATAATGGTGTATAAGATATCAATCATCATTGTTCATCCTCAGTTAGAGTCACATCAGCCAATACTGCAATTTTTCTTGTTTGATACCCTTAAAGACCCAGCTTAAGTAATTTAATTATGCCTTTCAGAACTTCAATTTTTTTGTAAGTTTTTACATCAGAGCCTGTAGCAAAGACACATTTACCAAACCTCATTAACAATTTTATTTATTTTTCTAAATGCTTTTCAAGGGTGGTGGTCATTGCTCATAATCTGCATCTCTAAGTTCTTTTCTAGGGTGGTGATTAAATCATTACACCTTTAGATATGATGTCAGAAGGTCTATTGTCACCTATGACAGTAGCTCATGTGGACTCACTGTGTTCTTATTTTGAAACATAACAGAGAGAGCATGTGTTACCCATGGCCATTGCTAAAGTAGTGTGTTTTTGGCTATCCAGGTTTTGTACTACCATATTGATTTTATGACATTTTTCTTTCTACAAAAAATGATATTCAGTTTCTGTTAAATTTAACACTGAGTCTCTGCATTCATTTTTTTATCAAATTGTTTTACTTATTTACATTCTAAAAGTTTCCCCCATCCAGGTCCTCCCTCCCTGAGTTCTTCACCCTTTCCCCTCCCATTTGCTTCTGAGATATTGCTTTTTCACCCACCTGCCTACTCCACACCTCACAACAATCAGCATCCTGCTTCCCTGGGGGAACAAGTTTCTACAGGAACAGGTGCATCCTCTCCCACTGAGGCCATCATAGCAGTCCTCTACTACACAAATGCCTACAATAATGGACCACTTCATGTATGTTCTTTGGTTAGTAGCTTAGTCTCTGGAAGCTCTGTGTGGTCTAGATCATTTGATACTGTTGTTCTTCCTATGGAGTTGAAATAACCTTGAGCTCCTTCAATCCTTCCCATATTTCTTCCATAGGGATCCCAGACCTCAGTACAATAGTTGGCTCTAAGCATCTGCATCAGTCTCAGCCAACTGCTGGTAGAGACTCTCAGAGGACAGCCGTGCTAGACTCCTCTCTGCAAGTAAAACAGAGCATCAATAATGCTGTGAAGATTTGGTGTTCACTCATGGGATTGATCCCACATTTGCTAGGTTACTGGATGGCCTTTTCTTCTATCGCTCCTCTATTTTATCCTTGCATTTCCTTTACATAGGTGAAATTATGTTCCTTTAAATTTTTGAACATGAGTGTGTGGCTCCATGCCTCAACTGGAAATCATTTCCATTTATCTGTGATGGTCTCTGGAGGTTCCATCTCCCCATTTTTGGGCATTTTGGATAAGGTCATCACCATTAAGTCCTGAGAGCCTCTCCCATCCCAGGTTTCTGGGACTTTCTCCACTTCACACTCTGAGTCCCCTGAGCTGGTTATTTCCATTTCTTCTACTGGGACTCAGGGCTTCCTTCCTGTCTTCCCCATATCTGATCCCATCCCTCTTTCTTCCTCACTGCTTCTTTCTCCATCCCAGATCCCTCACTCCATCAGCCTCCTGTGATTATTTTGTCCCCCTATCTAAGTGGGATTGAAGTAGCCACACTTGTGCCTTCCTCCTTATTAAGCTTTATATGGCCTCTGAGTGGACATTCTATACTTTTTGGCTAATAATCCACTAATCGGTGAGTATATACCATGAGTTCAGGTTAGCTCGTATTTTCTAGTTCCATCAATTTGCCTGCAAACTTCATGATGTCATTCATTTTAATGGCTGACTAGGATTGCATTGTGTATGTGAACCACATATTTCTGTATCCATTCTTCTGTTTAGGGACATCTGGGTTGTATTCAGATTCTGGCCATCACAACACTCCTATGAACATATTAGTACACATGTCTTTTTAGCATGGTGAAGCATCTTTTAGGTATATGCCCATGATTGGGATCATGCCATATGATAGTTAGGGTGTCTTCCACTTCACCTGGGCATATGTATGCTGAGTTGTAGGGTGCCTAGATGCTCAGCAGCAGAGTGTCCCTAGGCATCCAAGGTCAAAAAATAAAAAATAAAAATACATGATTTGAATTATTTTGTAGTGAAGGAATAAAAAGTGACCCCTTTTAAACTTTTTGTAACTAATTTTTCTTAAAGCTCCATGGACTCATTCTACAATTCCCTGTCTTGTGAACAGTATGGAATACCCACTTTATCAGTAATGGATATTTGGACACAGAAGCACTAGAAGGGATGACTTTAATGCCCAGACCCATTAGCCCTCCTAATCATGTTAGCATGTCCCATCATGACAAAGCACTTTAAGCAATGATAACTAACATGCTTAGTGAATTCTCCTGTTTGGCCAGTGGCCATTATGAAACCTGAAATAGTGTCTATGGAAACATGTACATACCTCAATCTACCAAATTCAGGTACTTGTGTAACATCCATTTACCACAAATGATTGGTAATTAGACCTCTACAATTAACTCCATAATGGCATACTGAATAATATTCAGGGCAGGAGACACACTGATAAACAATTTATCATGCAGCTTCTTTAGATATGTAGCATGGTTTTCTTAAGTTTTGATTATTTTGATGATGCAAAGCATGTGAGTCAACTTGTGAAAGACCTATCATTCAGGTTGCTTCATGTCCAATAATATTGCCTTCTGCAAGAGGCCACATGAGTTCTGAATGCGCTTGAATATGCCCTACACAAGACGCTTGGTTGTGTGCTTGGTGATATCTTTGTATTTTAGAAAATTGGTTTTAAACCAGGTTGTTAGCTGTAACATGTAAACAACAATTTCTAAAACTTGTAAAGCTCTTGCAATATCAGTGTAGAAACTAAAAGAACAGGCATCCATTTTTGAAGTACAATTAGCTACAACAGCTTGAGAACTCTACCTCTTGAGCTGAAACTGAGGAAGTAAAATTGTTATATGCTTTATGCTGAATCATCTGTGTTGTGGGGCCATTAGAGGCTCCTCCAGTCAAAATTTCCTGAGCTGTGCATATAGGAGTCTGTCTCACTGTTTAAGCAATACTTTTGCATCATTATTCACAAACTGCAATCATATTGCTTAGGATAATGGTAATCTATGACTCCAGGTTTTGGCACAGAAGCAATGTCCCACACATTCATATTTTAAAATAATGAAACAATTTGTTGTTTTGTGAAAGTGCTCTTTCCCAAAATGTTTTTAGAATCCTCTTGAGTTATTTGCATTAGATGAGCAACAACTGCCATAATACTGCAGTAGGTGTATGGACAATAGCAAGAACACAACAAACCCATCCTTGCACATAATCAATACACTGCTTATATTGTTTCTCAATAGATTTCTTCTCTTTATGCAGAGCCTGTGTACCAGAAGCCATTATTTATCAATCAGAAGTTGGATCAGGAACACCTTCAAAATGTCCAAAAGAAAATTTTCCTCCCTTATAGAAATTTTCAAATGAGGTATAAATTAGTATCTCTCAGTAACTTTTAAAAAAATCTTTTTTTTTAGAAGGGAGACAGATTCCCTCCGTTGTCTTTTCTTTTCTTTTCTTTTCTTTTCTTTTCTTTTTCTTTTTCTTTTTTTTATTGAGTATTTCTTATTTACATTTCGAATGTTATTCCCTTTCCCGGTTTCCGGTCCAACATCGCCCTAGCCCCTCCGCTGCCCCTTCTATATGGCTGTTCCCCTTCCCATCCTCCCCCCATTACCGCCCTCCCCCAACAATCACGTTCACTGGGGGTTCAGTCTTAGCAGGACCAAGGGCTTCCCCTTCCACGGGTGCTCTTACTAGGCTATTCATTGCTAACTATGAATTTGGAGTCCAGGGTCAGTCCATGTATAGTCTTTGGGTAGTGGCTTAGTCCCTGGAAGCTCTGGTTGGTTGGCATTGTTGTTCTTATGGGGTCTCAAGCCCCTATGAAGGAGTGAAGCATTCACATTTTGATCATCTCTCTTGAGTTTCATGTATTTTCTGCATCTAGGGTAATTCAAGCATTTGGACTAGTAGCCACTTATCAATGAGTGCATACCATGTGTCTTTGGGTATATGCCTAAGAGAGGTATAGCTGGGTCCTCAGGTAGTTCAATGTCCAATTTTCTGAGGAACCTCCAGAATGATTTCCAGAATGGTTGTACCAGTCTGCAATCCTACCAACAATGGAGGAGTGTTCCTCTTCCTCCACATCCTCGCCAGCATTTGCTGTCACCTGAGTTTTTGATCTTAGCCATTCTCACTGGTGTGAGGTAGAATCTCAGGGTGGTTTTGATTTGCATTTCCCTTGTGAATAAAGATGTTGAACATTTCTTTAGGTGCTTCTGAGCCATTCGACATTCCTCAGCTGTGAATACTTTGTTTAGCTCTGAACCCCATTTTTAATATAGTTATTTGTTTCCCTGTAGTCTAACTTCATGAGTTCTTTGTATATTTTGGATATAAGGCCTCTATCTGTTGTAGGATTGGTAAAAATATTTTCCCAATCTCTTGGTTGCCGTTTTGTCCTAACAACAGTGTCCTTTGCCTTACAAAAGCTTTGTAATTGTATGAGACCCCATTTGTCAATTCTTGATCTTAGAATATAAGCCATTGAAGTTTTGTTCAGGAAATTTTGTCCTGTCCCCATGGGTTCGAGATACTTCCCCACTTTTTCTTCTATTACTTTGAATGTATCTGGTATGATGTGGAGGTCCTTGATCCATTTGGACTTAAGCTTTGTACAGGGTGATAAGTTCGATCAATCTGTATTCTTCTACATGCTGACCTCCAGTTGAACCATCCAATGCTGAAAAATGCTATTTTTTCCATTGGATGGTTTTGGTTCCTTTGTCAAAAATCAAATGACCATAGGTTTGTGGGTTCATATCTGGGTCTTCAACTCTATTCCACTGGTCTTTCTGCCTCTCTCTGTACGAATACTATGCAGTTTTTTATCACTATTGCTCTGTAATACTGCTTGAGTTAAGGGACCATCATTCCCCTGGAAGTCCTTTATTATTGTTTAGGATAGTTTTAGCTAACCTGGATTTTTTGGTATTCCAGATGAATTTGCAAATTTTTCTGTCCAACTCTTCAAAAATTGGATTGGAAGTTTGATGAGAATTGCATTGAATCTGTAGAGTGTTTTTGGTAAAATGGCCATTTTTACTATATTAATCCTGCCAATCCATGAGCATTGCGGATCTTTCTATCTTCTGAGATCTTCAATTTCTTTCTTCAGAGGCTTGAAGTTTTTATGGTTAAAGTTAAAAAGTAAGTATTTTATAATATTTGAGACTATTATGAAGGTTGTCGTTTCCCAATTTCTTTCTCGGCTTCTTTCTCTTTTGGTAGAGGAAGGCTATCGATGTATTTGAGTTAATTTTATACCCAGCCACTTTGCTAAGGTGTTTATCTGATTTAGTAGTTCTCTGCTGGAAATTTGGGGAATCACATAAATATACTATCATACCATCTGCAAATAGTGATATTTTGACTTCTTCCTTTCCAATCTTTATCCTTTTGGACTCTTTTCACTGTCTGATTGCTCTAACTAGGACTTTGAGAACTGTATTGAATAAGTAGGGAGAGAGTGGGCAGCCTCGTCTAGTCCCTGATTTTAGTGGGATTGCTTCAAATTTCTCTCAATTTAGTTTAATGTTTGCTACTGGTTTGCTGTATTTGGCTTTTATTATATTTAGGTATGGTCCTTGAATTCTTGTTCTTTCCAGTACTTTTATCATGAAGGGGTGTTGAATTCTATCAAATAGTTTCTCAGCATCTACTGAAATGATCATGTGGTTTTTATCTTTAGTTTGTTTATATAGTGGATTACGTTAATGTGTTGATGATTTTGTGTATATTGAACCATCCCTGCATTCCTGGGCCGAAGCGTCCTTGATCATGATGCATGGTTGTTTTGATGTGTTCTTGCACTTGGTTTGCAAGAATTTTATTGAGTATTATTGTGTCAATATTCAAAAGGGAAATTAGTCTGAAGTTCTCCTTCTTTGATGGGTCATTGTGTGGTTTAGGTATAAGGATAATTTTGGTTTCATAGAAGGAATTCGGAAGTGCTCCATGTGTTTCAATTTTGTGAAATTGTTTGGATAGTATTGGAATGAGGTCTTCTATGAAGGTCTGATAGAATCCTGCACTGAGTCCATCTGGACCTGCGCTCTTTTTGGTTGGGAGACTTTTAATGACTACTACTATTACTTTAGGCATCATGGGGTTGTTTAAATGGTTTATCTACTCCTGATTTAAATTTGGTACCTGATATCTGTCTAGGAAATTGTCCATTTCCTCCATATTTTTGTTTTATTGAATATAGGCTTTTGTACTAAGATCTGATGATTTTTTTGAATTTCCTCTGATTCTGTAGTTATGTCTCCCTTTTCATTTCTGATTTTGTTAATTTGGATACACTCTCTGTGTCCTCTGGTTAGTCTAGCTAAGGGTTTATCTATCTTGTTGATTTTCTCAAAGAACCAGCTTTTGTTTCTGTTGATTCTTTGTATAGTCCTTTTTGTTTCTTTTTGTTTGATTTCAGATCTGAGATTGATTATTTCCTGCCTTCTACTCCTCCTGGGTGTATTTACTTCATTTTGTACTAGAGCTTTTAGGTGTGCTCTTAAGCTGCTTATATATGCTCTTTCCTGATTCTTTCTGCAGGCACTCAGAGCTATGAGTATTCCTCCCAGCACAACTTTCATTGTGTCCCATAAGTTTGGGTATGTTGTACCTTCATTTTCATTAAATTCTAAGAAGTCTTTAATTTCTTTCTTTATTTCTTCCTTGAACAGGTTATCATTGAGTAGAGCATTGTTCAACTTACATGTATATGTGGGCATTCTTTCTTTCTTTTTCTTCCTCCATTTTTATAAACTTGGATTTTTCTTATTTACATTTCAATTGTTATTCCCTGGAAGGTTTCTGGTCCAACATACCCTTATCACCTCCCCATCCCCTTCTATATGGCTGTTCCCCTCCCCATCCTCCACCCAATTCTGCCCTCCCCCAATCATTCACATTCACTAGAGGTTCAGTCTTGTCAGGACCATGGTCTTCCCCTTCCACTGCTATTCTTGCAAGATACTCATTGCTACGTATGCAGTTCTAGCACAGGGTCAGTCCATGTACATTCTTTGTGTAGTGGCTTAGTCCCTGGAAGACCTGGTTGGTTGGCATGGTTGCTCGTATGGTGCCTCAAGACCCTTCAAATTCTTTCAGTTCTTTCTCTGATTCCTTCATCGGAGGTCCAGTTCTCAGTTCAGTGTTTTGCTGGTGGAATTCACTTATGTATTTGCCATTTTCTTGCTGCATCTCTCCGGAGAGATCTACATCCGGTTCCTGTCAGCCTGCACTTCTTTGCTTCATCCATCTCATCTAGTTTGGTGGCTGTAAATGTATTGGCCGCATATGGGGCAGGCTCTGAATTGGTGTTCCTTCAGCCTCTGCTCTAAACTTTGCTTCCCTATTCCCTCCCAAGGGTATTCTTATTCACCCTTTAAAGAAGGAGTGAAGTATCCACATTTTGGTCATCCTTTTTTAGGTTCATGTGTTCTGTGCATCTAGTGTAATTTGAGCATTTGGGCTAATATCCACTTATCAATGAGAGCATACCATATGTGTTTTTCTGTGATTGGGTTACCTCACTCTGGGTGATATTTTCTAGTTCTATCATTTGCCTATCAATTTCATAAAGTCATTGTTTTTGATAGCTTACAAGGTTAGACTGCAGGGAGACAAATAACCTGATTGAAAAATGGTGTTCAGAGCTAAACAAAGAATACACAGCTGAGGAATGCCGAATGGCTGAGAAACACCTAAAGAAATGTTCAACATCTTTAGTCATAAGGGAAATGCAAATCAAAACAACACTGAGATTTAACCTCACATCAGGGAGAATGGCTAAGATCAAAAACTCAGGTGACAGCAAGTGCTGGCGAGGATGTAGAGAAAGAGGAACACTCCTTCATTGTTGGTGGGATTGCAGACTGGTACAACCATTCTGGAAATCAGTCTGGAGGTTCCTCAGAAAATTGGACATGGAACTACCTGAAGACCCAGCTATACGTCTCTTGGGCATATACCCAATAGATGCCCCAACATATTATGAAGACACATGCTCCACTATATTCCTAGGAGCCTTATTTATAAAAACCACAAACTAGAAAGAACCCAGATTCCCTTAAACAGAGGGATGGATACAGAAAATGTGGTACATCTACACAAATGGAATACTACTCAGCATTCTTTCCATACTGTTACTGAAGACCAAGTTTAGACCGTGGTGGTCGGATAGAATAGACAGGATTATTTCTATATTTCTGTATCTGTTGAGGAATGTTTTATGACCCATTATATGATCAATTTTGTAGAAAATACCACCATGAGGTTGTATGAAGAAGTTATATCCCTTTCTTTTAGGATAGAATATCCTATAAAAATCGGTTAAGTCCTTTTGTTTCATGATTCTCTTAGTCTGTTTATGACTCTGTTTAATTTCTGTTTCCACGATCTGTCAATTGATGAGAGTGGGGTGTTGAAATCTCCTACCATTATTGTATGAGGTTCAATGTATGCTTTGGGCTTTAGTAAGGTTTCTTTTATGTATGTAGGTACTCTTGTATTTGGAGCATAGATATTTAGGATTGGTAGTTCATCTTGGTGGATTTTTCCTTTGATGAATATGAAGTGTCCTTCCTTATCTCTTTTGATGACTTTTGGTTGAAAATTGATTTTATTTGATATTAGAATGGCCACTCCAGCTTGCTTCTTCAGACTTTGCTTGGAAAGATGTTTTCCAGCCTTTTACTCTGAGGTAGTGTCTGTCTTGGTCTCTGAGGTGTGTTTCCTGTAGGCAGCAAAATGCTGGTTTCTCATTGCATATCCAGTTTGTTAATCTATGTCTTTTTATTGGGGAATTGAGTCTATTGATGTTGAAAGATATTAAAGAATAGTGATTGTTCCTTCCTGTTATCTTGTATTTGGAAGTGCAATTATGTTTATTTCCTTGTCTTCTCTTTGTTTTTTTGCAAAATGATTAGTTTCTTGCTTTTCCTAGGGTGTAGCTTGGCTCGTTGTATTGGAATTTACCATTTATTATCCTTTGTAGGGCTGTATTCGTAGAAATATATTGTGTACATTTGGTTTTGTCATAGAATATCTTGGTTTCTCCATCTATGTTAATTGAGAGTTTATGGATACAGTAACCTGGGATGGCATTTGTGTTCTCTTAGGCTCTGTATGACATCTGTCCAGGATCTTCTGGCTTTCATAATCTCTGATGAGAAGTTTGGTGTAATTCTTATAGGTCTGCCTTTATATATTACTTGACCTTGTTCCCTTACTGCTTTTTTTTATTATTAACTTGAGTATTTCTTATATACATTTCAAGTGTTATTCCCTTTCCCGGTTTCCAGGCAAACATCCCCCTCCACCCTCCCCTTCCTTATGGGTGTTCCCCTCCCAACCCTCCCCCCATTGCCGCCCTCCCCCCATAGTCTAGTTCACTGGGGGTTCAGTCTTAGCAGGACCCAGGGCTTCCCCTTCCACTGGTGCTCTTACTAGGATATTCATTGCTACCTATGAGGTCAGAGTCCAGGGTCAGTCCATGTATAGTCTTTAAGTAGTGGCTTAGTCCCTGGAAGCTCTGGTTGCTTGGCATTGTTGTACATATGGGGACCCGAGCCCCTTCAAGCTCTTCCAGTTCTTTCTCTGATTCCTTCAACGGGGGTCCTATTCTCAGTTCAGTGGTTTGCTGCTGGCATTCGCCTTTGTATTTGCTGTATTCTGGCTGTGTCTCTCAGGAGCAATCTACATCCAGCTCCTGTCAGTCTGCACTTCTTTGCTTCATCCATCTTGTCTAATTGGGTGGCTCTATATGTATGGGCCACATGTGGGGCAGGCTCTGAATGGGTGTTCCTACAGTCTCTGTTTTAATCTTTGCCTCTCTCTTCCCTGCCCTGCTAAGGGTATTCTTTTTCCTCATTTAAAGAAGGAGTGAAGCATTCACATTTTGATCATCCGTCTTGAGTTTCGTTTGTTCTAGGGATCTAGGGTAATTCAAGCATTTGGGCTAATAGCCACTTATCAATGAGTGCATACCATGTATGTCTTTCTGTGATTGGGTTAGCTCACTCAGGATGATATTTTCCAGTTCCAACCATTTGCCTACGAATTTCATAAAGTCGTTGTTTTTGATAGCTGAGTAATATTCCATTGTGTAGATGTACCACATTTTCGGTATCCATTCCTCTGTTGAAGGGCATCTGGGTTCTTTCCAGTTTCTGGCTATTATAAATAAGGCTGTGATGAACATAGTGGAGCACGTGTCTCTTTTATATTTTGAGGCA
The DNA here is from genome assembly GCF_021556685.1 of Rattus norvegicus. Taxonomy (NCBI): domain Eukaryota; kingdom Metazoa; phylum Chordata; class Mammalia; order Rodentia; family Muridae; genus Rattus; species Rattus norvegicus. The sequence continues at coordinate 73,587,048 of NC_141534.1, forward strand.
TCTTTTGGGTATATGCCCAAGAGAGGTATAGCTGGATCCTCAGGCAGTTCAATGTCCAATTTTCTGAGGAACCTCCAGACTGATTTCCAGAATGGTTGTACCAGTCTGCAATCCCACCAACAATGGAGGAGTGTTCCTCTTTCTCCACATCCTCGCCAGCATCTGCTGTCACCTGAGATTTTGATCTTAGCCATTCTCACTGGTGTGAGGTGAAATCTCAGGGTTTTTTTGATTTGCATTTCCCTTATGACTAAAGATGTTGAACATTTCTTTAGGTGTTTCTCAGCCATTCGGCATTCCTCAGCTGTGAATTCTTTGTTTAGCTCTGAACCCCATTTTTAATATGGTTATTTGTTTCCCTGCGGTCTAACTTCTTGAGTTCTTTGTATATTTTGGGTATAAGGCCTCTATCTGTTGTAGGATTGGTAAAGATCTTTTCCCAATCTGTTGATTTCCGTTTTGTCCTAACCACAGTGTCCTTTGCCTTACAGAAGCTTTGCAGTTTTATGAGATCCCATTTGTCTATTCTTGATCTTAGAGCATAAACCATTGGTGTTTTGTTCAGGAATTTTTTTCCAGTGCCCATGTGTTCCAGATGCTTCCCTAGTTTTTCTTCTATTAGTTTGAGTGTGTCTGGTTTGATGTGGAGGTCCTTGATCCACTTGGACTTAAGCTTTGTACAGGGTGATAAGCATGGATCGATCTGCATTCTTCTACATGTTGACCTCCAGTTGAACCAGCACCATTTGCTGAAAATGCTATCTTTTTTCCATTGGATGGTTTTGGCTCCTTTGTCAAAAATCAAGTGACCATAGGTGTGTGGGTTCATTTCTGGGTCTTCAATTCTATTCCATTGTTCTATCTGTCTGTCTCTGTAACAATACCATGCAGTTCTTATCACTATTGCTCTGTAATACTGCTTGAGTTCAGGGATAGTGATTCCCCCTGAAGTCCTTTTATTGCTGAGGATAGCTTTAGCTCTCCTGGGTTTTTTGTTATTCCAGATGAATTTGCAAATTGTTCTGTCTAACTCTTTGAAGAATTGGATTGGTATTTTGATGGGGATTGCATTGAATCTGTAGATTGCTTTTGGTAAAATGGCCATTTTTACTATATTAATCCTGCCAATCCATGAGCATGGGAGATCTTTCCATCTTCTGAGGTCTTCTTCAATTTCTTTCCTCAGTGTCTTGAAGTTTTATTGTACAGATCTTTTACTTGCTTAGTTAAAGTCACACCGAGGTACTTTATATTATTTGGGTCTATTATGAAGGGTGTCGTTTCCCTAATTTCTTTCTCGGCTTGTTTCTCTTTTGTATAGAGGAGGGCAACTGATTTATTTGAGTTAATTTTATACCCAGCCACTTTGCTGAAGTTGTTTATCAGCTTTAGTAGTTCTCTGGTGGAACTTTTGGGATCACTTAAAAATACTATCATATCATCTGCAAATAGTGATATTTTGACCTCTTCTTTTCCGATCTGTATCCCCTTGATCTCCTTTTGTTGTCTGATTGCTCTGGCTAGAACTTCAAGAACTATATTGAATAAGTAGGGAGAGAGTGGGCAGCCTTGTCTAGTCCCTGATTTTAGTGGGATTGCTTCAAGTTTCTCTCCATTTAGTTTAATGTTAGCAACTGGTTTGCTGTATATGGCTTTTACTATGTTTAGGTATGGGCCTTGAATTCCTATTCTTTCCAGGACTTTTACCATGAAGGGATGTTGAATTTTGTCAAATGCTTTCTCAGCATCTAATGAAATGATCATGTGGTTCTGTTCTTTCAGTTTGTTTATATAATGGATCACGTTGATGGTTTTCCGTATATTAAACCATCCCTGCATGCCTGGGATGAAGCCTACTTGGTCATGGTGGATGATTGTTTTGATGTGCTCTTGAAATCGGTTTGCCAGAATTTTATTGAGTATTTTTGCGTCGATATTCAAAAGGGAAATTGATCTAAAGTTCTCTTTCTTTGTTGTGTCTTTGTGTGGTTTAGGGATAAGAGTAATTGTGGCTTCGTAGAAGGAATTCGGTAGTGCTCCATCTGTTTCAATTTTGTGGAATAGTTTGGATAATATTGGTATGAGGTCATCTATGAAGGTTTGATAGAATTCTGCACTAAACCCGTCTGGACCTGGGCTCTTTTTGGTTGGGAGACCTTTAATGACTGCTTCTATTTCCTTAGGAGTTATGGGGTTGTTTAACTGGTTTATCTGTTCCTGATTTAACTTCGATTCCTGGTATCTGTCTAGGAAATTGTCCATTTCCTGAAGATTTTCAAGTTTTGTTGAATATAGGTTTTTATAGTAAGATCTGATGATTTTTTAAATTTCCTCTGAATCTGTAGTTATGTCTCCCTTTTCATTTTTGATTTTGTTAATTTGGACGCACTCTCTGTGTCCTCTCGTTAGTCTGGCTAATGGTTTATCTATCTTGTTGATTTTCTCAAAGAACCAACTTTTGGTTCTGTTGTTTCTTTCTATGGTCCTTTTTGTTTCTACTTGGTTGATTTTAGCTCTGAGTTTGATTATTTCCTGCCTTCTACTCCTCCTGGGTGTATTTGCTTCTTTTTGTTCTAGAGCTTTTAGGTGTGCTGTCAAGCTGCTGACATATGCTCTTTCCTGTTTCTTTCTGCAGGCACTCAGCGCTATGAGTTTTCCTCTTAGCACAGCTTTCCTTGTGTTCCATAAGTTTGGGTATGTTGTACCTTCATTTTCATTAAATTCTAAAAAGTTTTTAATTTCTTTCTTTATTTCTTCCTTGACCAGGTTATCATTGAGGAGAGCATTGTTCAATTTCCACGTATATGTGGGCATTCTTCCCTTATTGTTATTGAAGACCAGTTTTAGGCCATGGTGGTCCGATAGCACGCATGGGATTATTTCTATCTTTCTGTACCTGTTGAGGCCCGTTTTTTGACCAATTATATGGTCAATTTTGGAGAAAGTACCATGAGGAGGTGAGAAGAAGGTGTATCCTTTTGCTTTAGGATAGAATGTTCTATAAATATCCGTTAAGTCCATTTGGCTCATGACTTCTCTTAGTCTGTCGACATCACTGTTTAATTTCTGTTTCCATGATCTGTCCATTGATGAGAGTGGGGTGTTGAAATCTCCCACTATTATTGTGTGAGGTGCAATGTGTGTTTTGAGCTTTAGTAAGGTTTCTTTTATGTATGTATGTGCCCTTGTATTTGGGGCATAGATATTTAGGATTTAGGGTCGTCTTGGTGGATTTTTCCTTTGATGAATATGAAGTGTCCTTCCTTATCTTTTTTGATGACTTTTAGTTGGAAATTGATTTTATTTGATATTAGAATGGCTACTCCAGCTTGCTTCTTCTGACCATTTGCTTGGAAAGTTGTTTTCCAGCCTTTCACTCTGAGGTAGTGTCTGTCTTTGTCTCTGAGGTGTGTTTCCTGTAGGCAGCAGAATGCAGGGTCCTCGTTGTGTATCCAGTTTGTTAATTTATGTCTCTTTATTGGGGAGTTGAGGCCATTGATATTGAGAGATATTAAGGAATAGTGATTATTGCTTCCCGTTATATTCATATTTGGATGTGAGGTTATGTTTGTGTGCTTTCATTCTCTTTGTTTTGTTGCCAAGACGATTAGTTACTTGCTTCTTCTAGGGTATAGCTTGCCTCCTTATGTTGGGCTTTACCATTTATTATCCTTTGTAGTGCTGGATTTGTAGAAAGATATTGTGTAAATTTGGTTTTGTCATGGAATATCTTGGTTTCTCCATCAATGTTAATTGAGAGTTTTGCTGGATACAGTAACCTGGGCTGGCATTTGTGTTCTCTTAGGGTCTGTATGACATCAGTCCAGGATCTTCAGGCCTTCATAGTGTCTGGCGAGAAGTCTGGTGTGATTCTGATAGGTCAGCCTTTATATGTTACTTGACCTTTTTCCCTTACTGCTTTTAATATTCTTTCTTTATTTTGTGCGTTTGGTGTTTTGACTATTATGTGACGGGAGGTGTTTCTTTTCTGGTCCAATCTATTTGAAGTTCTGTATGCTTCTTGTATGCCTATGGGTATCTCTTTTTTTAGGTTAGGGAAGTTTTCTTCTATGATTTTGTTGAAGATATTTACTGGTCCTTTGAGCTGGGAGTCTTCACTCTCTTCTATACCTATTATCCTTAGGTTTGATCTTCTCATTGAGTCCTGGATTTCTTGTATGTTTTGGACCAGTAGCTTTTTCCACTTTACATTATCTTTGACAGTTGAGTCAATGATTTCTATGGAATCTTCTGCTCCTGAGATTCTCTCTTCCATCTCTTGTATTCTGTTGGTGAAGCTTGTACCTACAGCTCCTTGTCTCTTCTTTTGGTTTTCTATATCCAGGGTTGTTTCCATGTGTTCCTTCTTGATTGCTTCTATTTCCATTTTTAATTCCTTCAACTGTTTGATTGTGTTTTCCTGGAATTCTTTCAGGGATTTTTGTTTCTCCTCTCTATGGGCTTCTACTTGTTTATTTATGTTTCCCTGGAATTCTTTCAGGGATTTTTGCGATTCTTTCAGGCATTTTTGCGATTCCTCTCTGTAGGCTTCTACTTGTTCTCTAAGAGATTTCTTCATGTCTTTCTTGAAGTCCTCCAGCATCATGATCAAATATGATTTTGAAAGTAGATCTTGCTTTTCTGGTGTGTTTGGATATTCCATGTTTGTTTTGGTAGGAGAATTGGGCTCCGATGATTCCATGTAGTCTTGGTTTCTGTTGCTTGGGTTCCTGCGCTTGCCCCTCGCCATCAGATTATCTCTAGTGTTACTTTGTTCTGCTATTTCTGACAGTGGCTAGCCTGTCCTATAAGCATGTGTGTCAGGAGTGCTGTAGACCTGTTTTCCTCTCTTTCAGTCAGTTATGGGGACAGAGTGTTCTGCTTTTGGGCGTGTAGTTTTTGTCTCTACAAGTCTTCAGCTGTTCCTGTGGGCCTGTGTCTTGAGTTCACCAGGCAGCTTTCTTGCAGCAGAAAATTTGGTCTTACCTGTGGTCCCGAGGCTCAAGTTTGCTAGTGGGGTGCAGCCCACGGGCTCACTGCAGCGGCAGCAACCAGGAAGACCTGTGCCGCCGTTTCCGGGAGCTTCAGTTCACCAGGGTTCCAGATGGTCTTTGGCTTTTTCCTCTGGCGTCCGAGATGTGTGTGCAGAGAGCAGTCTCTTCTGGTTTCCCAGGCTTGTCTGCCTCTCTGAAGGTTTAGCTCTCCCTCCCACGGGATTTGGGTGCAGATAACTGTTTATCCTGTCTGTTTCCTTACTGCTTTTAATATTCTTTCTTTGTTTTGTGCATTTGGTGTTTTCACTATTATGTAATGGTTGGAGTTTCTTTTCTGGTCCAATCTATTTGGAGATGTTTAGGCTACTTGTATTATTATGGGCATCTCTTTCTTCAGGTTAGGGAAGTTTCATTCTATGATTTTGTTGAAGATATTTATTGGTCCTTTGTGTTGGGAGTCTTCTCGCTCTTCTACACCTATTATCCTTAGGTTTGATCTTCTCATTTTGTCCTAGATTTCCTGTATGTTTTGGGCCAGTAGCTTTTTCTGTTTTACAATATCATTGACCATTGCGTGGATGTTTTCTATGGAATCTTCTGCTCCTGAGATTTTCTCCTCTATCTCTTGTATTCTGTTGGTGATGTTCGTATCTACGGCTCCTTGTTTCTTCCTTTGATTTTCTATATCCAGGGTAGTCTCCCTTTGTGCTTTCTTTATTGCTTCTATTACCACTTTTAATTCTTTCACCTGTTTGTTTGATTGTGTTTTCCTGCAATTCTTTCTGGGATTTTTGCATTTCCTCTGTATAGGCTTCTACTTGTATATTTGTGTTTTCCTGCACATCTCTAAGGGAGTTCTTTATGTTTTTCCTGAAGTCCTCCATCTTTATGATCAATTGTGATTTTAAATCTAGATCTTGCTTTTCAGGTGTGTTTGGATATTCAGTGTTTTCTGTGGTGGGAGAATTGGGCTCTGATGATGCCATGCAGTCTTGTTTGTGTTGCTTGGGTTTCTGCTCTCGCCTCTCACCATCAGGTTGTCTCTGGTGTTACCTTGTTCTGCTATTTCTAACAGTGGCTAGTCCGTCCTATGGGGCTGTGTGTCAGGCTTGCTGTAGACCTGTTTTCCTGTTTTCTTTCAGCAAGTTAAGGGGACAGAGTTTTCTGCTTTCAGGCGTGTAGTCGTTCCTGTCTACTGGTCTTCATCTGTTACTGTGGGTGTGTGTCCTGAGTCCACCAGGTAGGTCACTTGAAGAAGAAAAATTGGTCTTACCTTTGGTCTTGGGCCTGAAGATGCTCTTTGGAGCTGGTTTTCAGCTCTCTGTGAGGGCAGCACCCAGAAGGGCCTGTCCCACCTTCTCTGAGGTTCCTGTGCACTGGGGTCCAGTTGTTGTTAAGCATTTTCCTCTAGAGTCAGAAATGTGGGCAGAGAGTAGTCTTCTGTGGCTTCCCAGGTATACTGCCCCTTCCAAGGTCTAGGCCTCCCTCCCACATGATTTGGGTGCAGGGAGCTGTTTGACTGGGTCTCTTCAGATTCAGGCGAGGTCTGGACTGCAGTGTTCCTGCAGCTTGAGTTTCCCTATCTTCCTGTCCCCAGAGGCCCTGTACATTTTCCTTTTGGGCCAGGGATGTGGGGAAAAGTGGGCAGTACTTGTGGTCTCTCCTGCCCTGCAGTCTCAGGATTACACACTTGTCTGAGCGATGAGCTCTCTCTCTCTCACACGGGGTTTGGGATCAGGGAGCTGTGGGCCAGGATCATTGAAGTTCGGTCTCCATATAGAAACTGGAGTGTCTGGTCCCAGAGGAATTTTGCCTTTGTGTGTCCTGAGTCTACCAGGCAGGTCACTTGGAGCAGAATAGTTGGTCTTATCTCTGTTCTCGGGCCTGGAGTCACTCCTCAGGAGCTGCATTTCAGCTCTCTGTGAGGACAGCAACCAGAAGGGCTTGTGCTGCCTTCTCCAAGGTCCCTGTGCACAGGAGGCCCAGATAAAGCTAGGCGTTTTGCTCTAGAGTCAGAAATGTGATCAGAGAGTAGTCTCTTCTGGCTTCTCAGGTGAGTCTGCCTCTCTGAAACTCTAATTCTCCTTCCAGTGGGATTTGCGTGCAGGGAGCTGTTTGACCAGGTCTTTTCAGATCTGGGAGAGTTCAGGCCACACTGTTCCTGCTGCTTGAGTGCCCCTATGTTCCTTTTCCTAGAGGCCCTATACAGTTTCCTCTTGATCCAGGGATGTGGGCAAGGGTGGGCAGTACTGGAGGTCTCTCCTGCCCTGCAGTCTCAGGAGTGCCCACCTGTCTGGGTGATGAGCTCTCTCTCTCACAGGGTTTGGGACCATGGAGCTGCAGGCGTGAATCAGTGATATTCGAACTCCAGCTAGAAAATGGATGTGTCCGGTCCCAGAGGAATTTTGCCTTTGTGTGTCCTGAGTTTACCAGGCAGGTCACTTGGAGCAGAAAAGGTGGTCTTACCTCTGGTCTCAGGCCTGAAGTCACTCCTCGCGGGCTGTATTTCAGTTCTCTGTGAGGGCAGCAACCAGAAGGGCCTGTGTCACATTCTCCGAGGTCCCTGTACACAGGATTCCCAGATGGCTCTTGTCACCCGAATTCTTAATCTTTGCCATTCTGACTGTAGTAAGGTGGAATCTCCCAATTTTTTGTTTAGTATTTCTCTGATAACTGAGTATGTTGAACATTTCTTTAGGAGCTTCGCAGCCATTCAATATTCCTCAGTTGACAATTCTTTGTTTAAATCTGTACCCCGTTTTTAATAAGGATGTTTGATTCTCTGGAGTTTAACCTCTTGATTTCTTGTATATATTGGATATTAGCCTTCTACTTTACGTAGGATTGGTAAATACCTAATCGTATCTATTCTTTGCAATTTTGTCCTAAAAATAGTGTCCTTTGCCTTATAGAAGCTTTGAAATTTTGGGAAATCTTTTTTTTTCTTTTTTTTTCTTTTTTTTTTCTTTTTTTTTATTAACTTGAGTATTTCTTATATACATTTCAAGTGTTATTCCCTTTCCCGGTATCCGGGCAAACATCCCCCTCCCCCCTCCCCTTCCTTATCGTTGTTCCCCTCCCAACCCTCCCCCCATTGCCGCCCTCCGCCCACCAGTCTAGTTCACTGGGGGTTCAGTCTTAGCAGGACCCAGGGCTTCTCCTTCCACTGGTGCTCTTACTAGGATATTCATTGCTACCTATGAGGTCAGAGTCCAGGGTCAGTCCATGTATAGTCTTTAGGTAGTGGCTTAGTCCCTGGAAGCTCTGGTTGCTTAGCATTGTTGTACATATGGGGTCTCGAGCCCCTTCAAGCTCTTCCAGTTCTTTCTCTGATTCCTTCAACGGGGGTCCTATTCTCAGTTCAGTGGTTTGCTGCTGGCATTCGCCTCTGTATTTGCTGTATTCTGGCTGTTTCTCTCAGGAGCAATCTACATCCGGCTCCTATCAGTCTGCACTTCTTTGCTTCATCCATCTTGTCTAAATGGGTGGCTGTATATGTATGGGCCACATGTGGGGCAGGCTCTGAATGGGTGTTCCTTCAGTCTCTGTTTTAATCTTTGCCTCTCTCTTCCCTGCCAAGGGTATTCTTGTTCCCCTTTTAAAGAAGGAGTGAAGCATTCACATTTTGATCATCCGTCTTGAGTTTCATTTGTTCTAGGTATCTAGGGTAATTCAAGCATTTGGGCTAATAGCCACTTATCAATGAGTGCATACCATGTATGCCTTTCTGTGATTGGGTTAGCTCACTCAGGATGATATTTTCCAGTTCCAACCATTTGCCTACGAATTTCATAAAGTCGTTGTTTTTGATAGCTGAGTAATATTCCATTGTGTAGATGTACCACATTTTCTATATCCATTCCTCTGTTGAAGGGCATCTGGGTTCTTTCCAGCTTCTGGCTATTAGAAATAAGGCTGCAATGAACATAGTGGAGCACGTGTCTTTTTTATATGTTGGGGCATCTTTTGGGTATATGCCCAAGAGAGGTATAGCTGGATCCTCAGGCAGTTCAATGTCCAATTTTCTGAGGAACCTCCAGACTGATTTCCAGAATGGTTGTACCAGTTTGCAATCCCACCAACAATGGAGGAGTGTTCCTCTTTCTCCACATCCTCGCCAGCATCTGTTGTCCCCTGAGTTTTTGATCATAGCCATTCTCACTGGTGTGAGGTGAAATCTCAGGGTTGTTTTGATTTGCATTTCCCTTATGACTAAAGATGTTGAACATTTCTTTAGGTGTTTCTTAGCCATTTGGCATTCCTCAGCTGTGAATTCTTTGTTTAGCTCTGAACCCCATTTTTAATAGGGTTATTTGTTTCTCTGCGGTCTAATTTCTTGAGTTCTTTGTATATTTTCAATATAAGGCCTCTATCTGTTGTAGGATTGGTAAAGATCTTTTCCCAATCTGTTGGTTGCTGTTTTGTCCTAACCACAGTGTCCTTTGCCTTACAGAAGCTTTGCAGTTTTATGAGATCCCATTTGTCGATTCTTGATCTTAGAGCGTAAGCCATTGGTGTTTTCTTTAGGAATTTTTTTCCAGTGCCCATGTGTTCCAGATGCTTCCCTAGTTTTTCTGGTATTAGTTTGAGTGTGTCTGGTTTGATGTGGAGGTCCTTGATCCACTTGGACTTAAGCTTTGTACAGGGTGATAAGCATGGATCGATCTGCATTCTTCTACATGTTGACCTCCAGTTGAACCAGCACCATTTGTTGAAAATGCTATCTTTTTTTCCATTGGATGGTTTTGGCTCCTTTGTCAAAAATCAAGTGACCATAGGTGTGTGGGTTCATTTCTGGGTCTTCAATTGTATTCCATTGGTCTATCTGTCTGTCTCTGTACCAATACCATGCAGTTTTTATCACTATTGCTCTGTAATACTGCTTGAGTTCAGGGATAGTGATTCCCCCTGAAGTCCTTTTATTGTTGAGGATAGCTTTAGCTCTCCTGGGTTTTTTGTTATTCCAGATGAATTTGCAAATTGTTCTGTCTAACTCTTTGAAGAATTGGATTGGTATTTTGATGGGGATTGCATTGAATCTGTAGATTGCTTTTGGTAAAATGGCCATTTTTACTATATTAATCCTGCCAATCCATGAGCATGGGAGATCTTTCCATCTTCTGAGGTCTTCTTCAATTTCCTTCTTCAGTGTCTTGAACTTCTTATTGTACAGATCTTTTACTTGCTTTGTTTAAGTCACACCGAGGTACTTTATATTATTTGGGTCTATTATGAAGGGTGTCGTTTCCCTAATTTCTTTCTCGGCTTGTTTCTCTTTTGTATAGAGGAAGGCTACTGATTTATTTGAGTTAATTTTATACCCAGCCACTTTGCTGAAGTTGTCTATCAGCTTTAGTAGTTCTCTGGTGGAACGTTTGGGATCACTTAAATATACTATCATATCATCTGCAAATAGTGATACTTTGACTTCTTCTTTTCCGATCTGTATCCCCTTGATC